>NC_133159.1:36610454-36913484 GCF_040802235.1 Manis javanica
AAAGAACACTACATCATGAACTAGTGTGTTTTTTTTACAGGAATGCAAAATTGGTTCATCATTTGAAAATAAGCAATATAATCTATCATACAAACAGAATAAATAAGAAAAACCATATGATCATCTCAACAAATCCAGGAAAAGTATTTGAAGAGAACAACCATTGTCATTTTTAAAAAATCTCAGCAAACTGGGAATAGACAAGAAGTTCCTCAATCTAGTAAAGGGCATCTATAAAAAAAATCTACAGCTAATATCATATATAATTTGATATACCATTGCTTTGTGAAGAAATTGTAAAAATAATGTTTTCTCCCTAAGAATGGGAACAAGGCAAGAATGTCTACTACAACTACATGTACTCAACAGTATACTGTAAGCCCTAACAAGTGGAATAAGACAAAGAAAAAAAAAGGCACAGATTGGAGAGAAAGAAGTAATAGTGTCTTTATAAATGACATAACCTTAAGCATAGAAAATCTGAAAAGGTTTCCAGAAGTTACCAAAACATAATTGAATTTATCAAGGTCTCAAGATATAAGATCAATAGACAAAGATCAATTTTATTTACTAGCTAGCATTTTCTTGAAAAAATGAACAAAGTAGACCTGTCACTTCTAGGAAAACAATTGATAATATTTGTTGCCAAATAAAATTCAAGCTTACAAGCAAAAAGTAGGATTTTGGAAATCTTCCACCCTCTTTTGTGAGTTTATATCGGTATAAGCCTTTGAAAACAGGTGTGGCTAGGCTATCTCCTATCTAGTGCATTCAATCTCTTATCATTGGATCCTAATCTGGATTTAAACGTCTATGAGCTTAAAAAAAAAGTCTCTATACACATACTTCCCTCTACCTTACAACTACTGGGTCCATGTAAAAAACTTCTTGAAAAAAATTGCTTACACCCACATCTACTTTCTCATCTTTCACTCACTCATTCAATAAATTTTGAGAACAACTATGTCCCATATGCAGTTCTAGGTGCTGATAATTCAGCAGTGAATTGAACAAAATTGTTGTGCTTTTTAAATCTTACGTTCATGTCTTACATGCATGGAGACATGTCCAAAAAATTGTCCAGAACTTGTAAATGGGCAGAACAGTGTTATGGGTGCTTTTTGATTTAGTGCTGGGGTATACCTTTGACTAGGCTATCATACAACTTTGCAGGGGTACAGGTTAATTTGTAGAGGACTGATGGCAATGTATATAATTTTTATTTGAGAGCAATGCAAACGATTCCTATCCATAGTAATGCAAATGAATTTTGTCCACTGGAGATGGAATTGGTTTTCATCTGGTAGAAGAAATAATCCCAATCATTACAGTTATTACCTAATAGGACATTGTTTTTGTAACTATCAGCAAATTCATTTCAGCATCCTTTGGCTGATAATCTAAATCTTTTAAACTCAAATTCTCATTTGACCAAGTCTTGGCCATCTTACTGATTCCCTCATTAATGGATGAGCACTTTATTATGATGAATAGTTTTGGGCATGTGTTCATTTTATATTTGTCAAAGAGTTGTGTTTTTGACCTTTTGAAAGTATAATTTAGCAGACTATGTGAAAATAAATACATGTCAGGTGGTAATAAGTTACAGGAATAAAAGCAGGGTAAAAGAACAGTTATTAACTGATGGTGTAGTTTGTACTATTTTAGAGAGTGTCAGTTGGTCAAAAGTCCTGTAATTCTCAGTTGTAAGTACAATCCATCCTCTTCTTTCTTTACTGCCACCAAACTAATCCAAACCATCATCTCTCATCTGATCTCCCTGCTACACTCCTATTCTGATCATCAGCTGACAGATTTTTTGAAGTGATGTACGCAAGATTTTATTTGTGATATTTAAAGTAACGCTTTCTGTCCTGTAAGTGTGAATATGAGGGTGTATGTTTTTCACTAGTGAAAACAAATTTAGACCATATCAAGGAGAACATAGTTTGAGCAAAGGTTCAACATTCCCTAATTTACATGTAGGTTTGGCACTTCACAATACCAAGAATACTGAAAAAGCATAAAGTGCTACAAAGTCCCCTTGCTACTTCTAATTTTCCATGGTGAAGTGATTGTTGTCTTAAAATTCACACTTGCTTCATCAGTCCTTCTGTAACTCCAGTAAAAATGTAGCCACATTTCATGCCTTTTTCATGGAGTTGGAAATGGTAGCTGATTACTTTTGAATACTCAAGCTTCACTGGTTGACAGCTCACATCTATCAACTGACTATAAATCAGAGGTCCCCACAACACCTTCCAGGTTAGATTTATTTGCTACAGTGGCTCCCAGAACTCAAGAAACCTGTTAACTCATTAAGTCACTGGTTTATTATAAATTATAATTCAGGAACAGCCAGAGAGAAGACATGCAAAGTGCAAGACATAGGGAAAGGGCGCGGAGCTTCCGAGCTCTCTACAAGCAGACCACTCTCCCAGCAGACCACTCTCCCAGTACCTCCACCTGTTCACCAACTTGGAGGATCCCAGATGATCATTTTTGGAAACACTTATCTGATCACGACCCTCCTCTCCACTGGCTCCCTGCTGGTAGAGTCGTTTTGTGGGGCCTAAAGCTTATACAATTCGAAGGCCCTCTTTAAGGAAAATAATACAAAATTAGGTATAGGGCCCCGAAAGAGGCTGTGCAAATGACAGGTCCTGCAACTAAAGCTTTATTAGCTTCACTATAAATCCGCCTCTATCTACAAGTCTAGCTTCGTTTCTTTCTACTTCAGGATCTTTTTTCTGTACAACTTCTGTCCAAAAGGCCCTTCCAGACCCTTTTTGCCTGGCTCTATCAGTATCCAACCTGAAGTCCTCCCTGATTCCCCAACTGGGTTAGGAATCTTTACGGAGGCTCTCCCAATGCTCCAAGCATCCTCGCAGAGCCACCGTCCTGTGCGAATCGTTGCTCTTCTCCAGCATCCTCAAAAGATCCCTGTCGCGGCGGGGTTTGCACCGGGTATGTGCAGGGGGCGGAGCCCCGGAGGGAGACAGCCTTAGTTCCCGCCCCTGTTTGTCAGGAGCGGCGCGCACCACCTCTCCGGAACCCTCGGGTCGCCGGTTGCGGTTCCGGTCGGAGTTAGCCGGCGGTGCACGCCGACATGGCAGCGTTGGTAGTGAGAGGTGTTTGGGGCGTGCTGAGGTGTGCGGAGCTCGCCACGATCCCGCGGAGACATCGGCATAAGAAGAAATGGGTAAGGTCCGGCCGGTGACCCAGGAGGGAGCAGTGGCAGCGGCCTCTTGCCACCGCCCCTCGGTAAACTCCAGCTCTTCCGCTAACCGACCGCCCGGGGTCGGTGCGCTGCTCCAGCGCCTCTCGACCGCCTCTTTTCCCCACCTCTCAAAGGGCGTCGTTAGGCTCCTCTTTCTCGCAAATGTGACGTCGTCGCCACTGTCTGCCCTTTTATTTTGTCACAGATCTTTGGCCCTCTTGCAGCCTTCTCACTCCGCCTCTCTAAGTCGTGTCATCACCTCCGCCCTCATTCTTTGAGTTCTGTCACCGCCTCTAATTCTCCGGCTCGCAGTTACCCTCCCCTTGCTCCCCACTACCCGTCCCACTTCCCTTCCTCCCTCTCCCCCTCCCTCCCCTTGTTTCTTACCCGAATTCTTCCCCCACTTCCCTCTATGACCTCCGCTCCTTCTTTCCTCCTAGAACTTCCCGCCCGGCCGGCCCTTACCCCTCCAAAAATGTCTTAGCCACAATCCCTTCCGTCTTGGGTTTCTGCCGCCCTCCTGGAAAGGATTCAACCCCTTCCTCACTCTCGAGCTGCCTCTGCCCCTGAAAGGTTACAGTGACCGCCCTGCCCTTATTCCCCCAGTCTGTCCCCAAACCCAGACAAAAGGTGCCGTGAAGTCAGCCCCTGGTCTCTCCCCAGTTCTCTAGAGATCTTTTCTCTGCCCCCACCTGTGGCCCTGGAATTTCTTGTATAACTGGCACGCCCACCTTGGGACCCCGACAGATTCCCTCCCCGCCCCACAGCCTCCCCTGCTCCTGGGGAGATGTTCTTTTGAACCCAGTTCTTCACCCCTCAGAAGGCTTTACTGCTACGAGCCTATCCTCTCGGGTTTGTCCCCTCCGAGCCTTTGTTTTGACCGGTTCAACCTTATGGGGTTACCCCCTCCCCGCCCTCGCAGCCCTTATTGCAGCTGGATCAGTCCCCCGAGAAAACCGAGAACGCCACGTCCCTGTCCCCGAAGCGCTTACATTGACCAACATACTCATACCTACCGCTGCCCGGTGACCTGTCTTCCCCTCCCTCACTGCCCCCCAGGAACAAGCCCAGTGACCTCTCCTCCCCTCTCTCACTGCCCCCCAGGAACAAGCCCGGTGACCTCCCTTCCCCTGGCTCATGTGCCTTTGGACACTGGCCCCATGATTTCATCTCCCCTTACTCATAGGCCCCTGGGAACTGTCTTCATAAATTCTTCATCTCCTCATGCTCCCCAGCCCATGGAAACTAGACCTGTAGTATCCCCACACCTTTCTCACAGGGTTTTGGAAACGGGGCCCATAATCTCCCCTCTGCTCTCTCCCTGGCCCTCAGGGAGAAATTATAATGACCCTTGTCTTTCTCCAGCATCTTCCCCACCCGCTGGCAGCTTTTGCCATGGATGCCTTAAGTCTCCAGACTCCTATGAACTTAAAACACCAGTTGACCTGCCCCTTGGGAAAAACTGCTGTGGCTCCCCACTTCCTTCTCAGGAAGGCACATCTGGTTGTCCCAGTTGACCTCAGGAAGGCTCTTGTCAATACTCCTTCCCCCAGAGGCCCACATACCTGTCCCTGGGAACCCTTATTGTGCCATCCACCTTCCCCCTGGGAGTACTGGTTCTTGCTCACCCCAGTCCCAGGCTCCCATGGAGACTCGCTTTGAGTCCATTTTCTCCTGGGAGACTGGTGGGAGTTCTTGCATCTTTGTAGCCCCAGGCATCACAGTTTCTGCTCCCCCATGTCCCCAGGAATCACCTCTTCCTGGGTCATCTCCCTGTCCTTATTCTGCCTGCTCCTTCCCTTCACCCTTAGGCAACCAGTTTATATCTCCACCCCAGTCACCCGCCCAAAGAAGCTATAATGACACCCCTCTCCCTACCTCAATTTGCTCCCAAGGGAAGGCCCCCAAATCCTCAGCGTTAAGACCAACATGTGCTCTCCATGGAATGCCGCTCCTTGCTTACCCAGCAAACTTCTCCTGAACAGCCCAAGGCCCCTAAGGCCAGCACTTCTCCTCTACCTCCCTCCCATCCTTCTGATCTCTCCAGCCCTTGTGTGGGAGCATCCATCACACCCTGCTCAAATTCCTGCCCTAAAGAATTTCCCCAAGGGACTACCTTACCTACTGTGGTCCCTAGAATCCTCAAAACTGTTATTCCCACCTCCCTCCCCTCTGCCTTCATTATGATCCTGTGTCACCCAATAACTGTGTTCAGAGCAGCGCTCTTAGACACTCCATGGGCACCCCCTGCAGTACCCATATATATTCTGTGATTCCTTCTACCCCTAATTCCTGCCTACTGTTGGTCCCCTCCATCAATCCACAGGCCTTGCTTATTGTCATAACCAGCCCATGGTGCCCCCCTGTGGCACCTGTAACACTCCTAGGGGCCCACCTCAACCCCATCACCGACGTGTGTTACCTCCTTGTTCTACTCACATGTATTGTTTTATCCCTTTGAGAACACCCTTTGACCCCCAAACTTTACCCATTGTCCCCGAGTCCCCATAGCCCCTGTTACTATGCCCCGTAGCCTCCATGTCTACTCGGTGGCTTCTTGAGGCTCCCCCAAAGAGTCTCCCCAGATCCCCTACAGTTGTCCTTTGCCTTCATCCAAGAGTTCCAGCAGTTGTACTAACCCCAGCTGTAGTTCACCTGTTGTTATTAGTGAATGCCAGAGCTCTGACAGCCAGGCCAAGAATGCCCACCTAAGCAGAAACTGTAGCCAGAGTGAGAGTCCCAACTGCCCTAGCAGAAGTCGGAGCCAGAGCTAGAGTCCCCATCAAAACAGAAGTTGGAGCTGGAGCAATAGTTCCCACCAAAGCATAAATCAGGATCAGAGCAAGGATCTTCAACTTGGTGGAAATCAGGGCCCCAGCAAGAGTGCTTTCCAGAACAAAAGTCCGAGCCAAAGCAAGAGTCCCCACCATGGCAAAAAAAAGGGGCATGAGCAAGACCCCTCGCCACAGCAGGAGCCAGAGCAAGAGTCCCCATAAGGACAAAAGTCATGGTCAGAGCAAGAGTCCCCACCATAACAAGAAATGAGGGCCAGAGCAAGAGTACTGACCAAAGCAAAATAAATCCAGGCTGGAGCAAAATATATAGACAGTAACAGGACCCCAGCCATAGCAAATGTCCCAGCTGTGGCCATCAGGACCAACTTGTGGACTGCTCCGCTGAGGTCTTCATTTTCCTTTTAATCTCCTTTATGCTTTTCAAGCCTGATTCATGTCCTTGCTCCGCCCTCAGCAGTCATCTAGAAGTCCCCAGTTAGGATCACACCTCAAGGTTTCTGTGAGCTCTCCTTACCCAACCTTCTGGGGTCTGGGAACTCTCCCCAAATGACCCTCAAGCCTGTGATTCTGAGCATTATGGTGTCAGTCACTGCATGGCCTTAGGTAAGTTACCCTAACCTCTCCATCAAATGTGGAAGGTTGATCTGTTTTGTACCCCACTGATCTCTCTGTGTGGTGCTCACATAAGCTAGGAGACCTGAGCTTCCATTCTCTTAAGTTCCTCTTGTTCCAAGGCCTCAAGGAGTACCCCCTCTCTTTGTGACCCCCACTTGCTCTCGTGAGAGTTACAGCTTCCTTTCTGTCACAACCCTGAGAGAGAAAGGCCAGCTCCCCAATGCTTTTCTCTCCCACACTTCTCTGGCAGTCAGAGGCCGACACAAAAACAAGAGTGGGCATTGGCCAAATCAATCTATCTCAAGGCTGTGGGGAATTGGTGGGGTCAGGCAGCAGGGAAGAGGCAAAACCAGAAGACCGATAAACCTGTTCTTTCCTTTTTAGGCTGCCACAGAGCCCAAATTTCCTGCCACTCAACTGGCTCTGCAGAATTTTGACATGACTTACAGTGTGCAGTTTGGGGATCTTTGGCCATCAATCCGGGTCAGTCTCCTCTCAGAGCAGAAGTATGGTGCACTGGTCAATAACTTTGCTGCCTGGGATCATGTAAGTGACGAGCTGCAGCAGCTGAGTGCCAGGGACTTTGTGAATGAAGCCATCTCCCACGGGGAACTGGAGCCTGAGAGGGGCCAAACTGAAGCTCCATCCCCAGCCTCCTGGGCCTACAGTCCAAACCTCCGGTGTTTTACTTTCAACAGAGGGGATGTCAGTCGTTTCCCTCCTTCCAGGTAGGATCTAGAGCTGTGGCTGGGGTCATTCTGAGTATCTATGGATAGATAGGGAGAGACCATCTCATGTCCTTTATAATAAGGGTCATAATATTGCTCATATTTACTGAGTGTTTATACATACTAGGCCTTTTTCTAAGTGCTATGCCCATGTTATCTCTTTTCGTCAACAGCTCTCTGAGATATATATTCCTCTTTTTCATTTGAGAAAAATAAGATGCAGAGAAGTTAAGGCTCTTACTTGTTTTGGGTTCCTTAGATAGTAAGTGGTGCAGCTACTATTTAGACAAGGAGATCTGACCCCAGAAACTGTCCTTTAAACCTGCTCTGTGCTACTGCCACCTATTGAAAATAACCACCTCTTACTTGAGCTCTTACTGTACTCTCTCCAGTTAAAATGTGTTATTTACAAATGCTTTCTCATTTTGCCCTCATAGCCACCTGTCATACTAGGACAAGTAAACTCAAGGTACCAAGAAGAAGAGGGACTTGTCTAGGAAATGGGGCTTGCCTAAGGACACAAAGTTAGTACCAAACCTGGAGGGTCTTGGAGAACTTCCGGTCTGTTAATCCAGTGCTCAGATATATACACTAAAATTGAAAGAAAAAAGACTGTAATCAAATCCTAAATTATGCTTTAGAAATTGAGTAAAGGAGTGCTCAGTGTTAGTTGTAGGATGTGGGAATTGATTTTTGAAGAACTGACTCATTCATTTAACAAAGATTTATTGTCTACCAAATGGCAGGCATTCCTTAAGTGCCTGGGATAGGGGTGCAGAAGCCCTCATGGAGCTTACAGTCTAATGAGGAAAATAGGTATTTAAAAATTATTTATAATTGTGATAAGTGCTACAAAGGAGAAGTACAAGATGCTGTGAAGTCTTATAATTAGGAGATCTAACCCAGTCTTTTCTGAGGAAGTGAAATTTAAGCTAAAATCTGAAAACTTGACTAGGAATTAAGGTGGGTGACATGGGGATGAGGAGTTAACTGAGGCTACAAAAGCAGGCAGGAGCCAGATTATGAAGGTCTTTAGGCCATATGGGATTTGGACTTTTTTCTCTAAAAGGGAGAGGGAACCATGAAAGATTTTAAGCTGGGAAATGGCATGATCTAGGTTTTATTTTTTAAAATATCATTCTGACTACTGTGGAAAACAGATTGGAGAGGGACAATGATAGGAGTGTGGATGTAACTAAGGAGGCTATTGCACTAGTCCTAGCTACTGACTTGAGGGAAGGCTCTATGTTTAAGTAAGAGATGGGGCTAGGAAAATATGTAGGAGAGGCCATGTGTGGAAATCTTCAATGCCAGGGATTTGTAGGTTGTACAAAGGGAATTTTTCTGGTGGCCCAGGGATGCTTGTAATGGCTGGACTTGCTAGGATGGGTGGCTTCAGACTGTGTGCCCTGTAGTACATAGTGATGTAAATTGCCAAGATCTATTCTAGAGAACCACTGAAAAGGGTTTCCAAACAGGGGAAAGGCAATAATGCCCAGGGGTTATAAGCATGGGCTTTGGAGCAAAGAAAACCAGGAAACCTAGGTTTGGATTCTGCCTTCATCACTTACTAGACATGTGGCATCAGATAACTGATCTTTGGTTTCCTTAACTGGAAAATAATAGTAGTAATGGCTGACACTATAGCTCACTATAAGTGGGTTCACAATAATCCTGTCTGGTAGGTATTCTGATTACAGATGAGGAAATTTAGGCACAGAGAAGTTGAAGGTCACTCAGCTGATGAGCAACTGGGCTAGATTTGAAGTCCAGGCAGTTTGGGTTCATGCCTTATGGGTTTGTGGCAAAAATTAAATGAAATGGTGCACATCAAACACCTAGTTACAGTGCCTGCAATATAGCACTCATAAATACAGTCTTACTATTTATGTTACCCAATCAAAGTAATTCCATTCTGCAGGAAGATCATTTAGTCACTGTGGGGCTGGGATGGAGGAAATAACTGGGGCAGGATTGGGGACCAACTCAGAGGCATTGGTTTTAGGCAGAACCATGGAGTAAGAACAATGTGGTTTTCTAAGTTGCCTATGGTGCTTGGCTTCTTACTCAGGGAGGATACCTTGAAAGAGTGGGAGAAGCAGCCTCTATATGTTTGGGTTTTTTTTCTTCTTATCTTGGGCTCCCTACAAATCAAGGGGATCTTAACTTCTCAGGAGTTTAAGTATGTATTCAGGGAGTCCAGGAACCTCCTGAAATTGTCTGAAAAATCTTTTTCTGTTTCATGTGTTTGGAAAGAAGGACTTTAGCTTTCAGCAGATTCTCAAAATTGTCTGTGAAACAAAAAAAGGCTAAGTAGTGACACATCCAAAAGGGAGGAACTTGGTTGGAATGGATTTTGTGGGCCAGTGCTGGTGTGATAGCAGTTCTGTGCTTTTCTCAAGGTTTCTCAGATTTCTCAGATTTCTTGTCACTCTCCTTTGTGAGGCATGAGAACCACAGTTTCATAGACAAGCCAGCCTCACAACTGGGGATTGACCCTTGTAGTTGTAGTTGACCCTCAGTGGTGTTATATCCTATGTCTTGTCACATCTTTCTCCCAGAGCCTTCCTGTCAGGACAGCAAGGACAAGGTTTCAGTCTCTTTGAGTTTCAACGGCTGTCTGTGCTGGGTCTCAGACTGGGGATAGCTGCACTACCAGTTGCCCTTCTGTCAACTGGCCTGGGAGTGAGGAGTCTTCTGTGACCATTAGGTTGTTGTCTGTCATCCTCTCTCTGAGCACATGGCTGCTGCCTCTCTTTATGCCACATTGGCTCTCATTTGGACTCTTGTAACACCCTTGTCTCTGGGGTCTCAATTTCTGATTTGTTCTTTCTAGCCCATCTAACTTCCTAAGTCTGTCTAGCTGACCATGTCTTTTTCTTTAAAAATTTTGATAACTGCCTACAGTATATAGTCCAGTGTCCTTACCATATAGTTTAAGACTTTTACAACCTGGCCTCTATCTGCTTTCCAACCTGACTCTCATGTACCTTGTATTTCTACCACACCAGATTTCTCACTGTTTCTGAAAGAAGTTGTGACTTTGCATGCTTCTGTGCCTTTGATTGTTCTTTTTTCTTCTGCTTGGAATGTGCCTCCTCTTTTTTGTTTTTAACCTAATGAAGGCCTGTTCATTCATCAGGTATAACTCAGTTAGCTCTGACAGGCACGATTGATGGCATTCTTCTCTAAACCCACAAAACACTTTTGTATTTCAGTATGTAACCAAATAAAACCAAGTTCTTACTATATGTCAGGCACTCTTTCAGTGTTGGGGAGAATACAATGACCAAAGCAAAGTCTCTGCCCTCCCTAGAATGGGGGGGTGGGTGGGGAGATACACACATGCACAGTTACACATACCTGTGAGTATAAAGTGAATAATAATGCTATAAAGAAAAATAATGTCAGATAGTAGGTGTAAGTAAGGGGGAGTAAGGAGTCTTCTGTTTTTAGATGGAGTAGTCAGGGAATGCCAGTGACTTTCTGATGAGGTAACTTTTTTTTTCCCCCTGGTTACAGCTATTTAGCCTTAGAAGTACTTCCATCTATAGCAGTCCCTCCAAAATGCCCTGTAGAGGTGATTTGTGGGAGGTAAATTCTCTCAGCTTTTGCTTATCTGAAAACTTTTTAATCCCTCCTTCAAATTTAAATGATAATCTTGCTGGGTAGAGTATTCTTGGTTCGAGGCCCTTCTGCTTCATTGCATTAAATACATCATGCCACTCCTTTCTGCCCTATAAGGTTTCTGCTGAGAAGTCTGATGATAGCCTGATGGGTTTTCCTTTGTATGTGATCTTTTTTCTCTCTATAGCTGCTTTTAAAAGTCTGTCCTTATCCTTGATCTTTGCTATTTTAATTATTATATGTCTCGATGTTGTCCTCCTTGGGTCCCTTGTGTTGGGAGATCTGTGCACCTCCATGGCCTAAGAAACTATCTCCTTCCCCAGATTGGGGAGTTTTCAGCAATTACTTCATAAAAGACACTTTCTATCCCTTTTTCTCTCCTTCTGGTATCCCTATAATGCAAATATTGTTCCGTTTGGATTGGTCACACAGTTCTCTCAATATTCTTTCATTCTTAGAGATCCTTTTTTCTCTCTGTGCCTCAGCTTTTTTGTATTCCTCTTCTGTAATTTCTATTCCATTTAATGTCTCTTCTACTACATCTAATAAGCTTTTAAATGCCTCCATTTATCTTTCATTTCAGATATGGAATTTCTTAATGTTTGAATTCCCATCCTAAATTTGTCCCTGAGTTCTTGAATGTTTTTCTGTACCTCTGTGAGCATGTTTATGATTTTTATATTGAACTCTCTTTCAGGAAGATTAGTGAGTTCAGTTTTATTTGGCCCTTTTTCTGGGGTTCGTTAGATTTTTGTTTGAACCAGTTTCCCTTGAAATTTTATATTTGTATGTGGCACCCTCTAGTGCCCAGAAGCTCTAGTCTCTGAAGCTACTCAGCTCTTGGAGTGATGTTGGGGGTCGCAAGGGAGCAGTGCTGGTACCTGGGGGGAGGAAAGAGCTGTTTCCTGCTTCCTGGCTGCAGTGCCGGTCTCCACTGTCAGAACCAGTGGGCCAGCACACAGGTGCAAGCCTCTGTGCTTTCCATCTGTAGCTGCCATAGGCCGGGCCTCCCTCTGGCTGGCCTAATGTCAGGGCAGGGACTGCCAGTTTGCGAGCCAGTGCCGGCAGGCCAGGAGGAAGGCACAGCAGGCTGTGTATCACAGTTGGGGGCCTCAGAGCTGAGTACCCAGCCAGGGGAATGGAGCGCCTGAAGGTCCTGAAAGTTCCCAACCTTCTGGGCAGAGCACATCCAGACAACCTTGTCCACCTATCCCTTCTCCCCCCATCTCCCGTGCAGCAAGCTCCATGCAACCTCTGCCCCTTCAGCAGCCCTCTCACTACTAGGAAGCATCTCAGACTACCCACCTTCCTTTGTCCCAGAGCAGCCAGATGTGGATCCCTGTCCTCCACAAACTACTGGAATCTCAGTCTCTCCAAGGATTCTGCCTGCCGTAGCTTTCCAACCCCACTGATCTCCAGAGCATGATGCAATGTAGGTTTGTGCTCCCAAAGCAGATCTCCAGGGCTAGGTGTTCAGCAGTTCTAGGCTTCCACCCCCTCCCTGCTCCATTTTTCTTCCTACCACCAGTGAGCTGGGATTAGGGAAGGGCTTGGGTCCTGCTGATCAAGGCTTTGGTATGTTACCCTGTTTTGTGAGGTTTGCTCTGTTCTCCAGCTGTATGCAGTCTGGTGCAGCCTTCTTTCCTGTTGCTCTTTTAGAATTAGTTGTATTAACTATATTTTCATATTATATGTGGTTTTGGGAGGAGTTCTCTGTCTCACCTCTCACACCACCATCTTGAATCGCTCTCTGGTGAGTTAACTTTTTTTATTTTTTTTATTTTGCTATCATTAATCTACAATTACATGTGGAACATTGTGTTTACTAGACACCCCCCATCACCAAGTCCCCCCACCCCCACCCCATTACAGTCACTGTCCATCAGCATAGTAAGGTGCTATAGAGTCACTATTGTCTTCTCTTTGTACAGCCCTTCCTGTGCCTCCCCCCTCATTATACATGCTAATCATAATCCCCCCTTTATTTCCCCCCCTTACCCTTTGGTAACTGTTAGTCCATTCTTGGGTTCTGTGAGTCTGCTGCTGTTTTGTTCCTTCAGTTTTTGCTTTGTTCTTATGCTCCACAGATGAGTGAAATCACTTGATACTTGTCTTTCTACATCTGGCTTATTTCACTGAGCATATACCCTCTAGCTCTGTCCATGTTGTTGCAAATGGTAGGATTTGTTTTCTTCTTATGGCTGAATAATATTCCATTGTGTATATGTACCACATCTTCTTTATCCATTCATCTACTGATGGACACTTAGGTTGCTTCCATTTCTTGGCTATTGTAAATAGTGCAGCGATAAACATAGGGGTGCATCTGTCTTTTTCAAACTGGGGTGCTGCATTTTTAGGGTAAATTCCTAGGAGTGGAATTCCTGGATCAAATGGTATTTCTATTTCGAGTTTTTTGAGGAACCTCCATACTGCTTTCCACAATGGTCGAACTAATTTACATTCCCACCAACAGTGTAGGAGGGTTCCCCTTTCTCCACATCCTCGCCAACATTTGTTGTTGTTTGTCTTTTGGATGTTGGCCATCCTAACTGGTGTGAGGTGATATCTCATTGTGGTTTTAATTTGCATTTCTCTTATGACTAGCGATGTGGAGCATCTTTTCATGTGTCTGTTGGCCATCTGAATTTCTTCCTTGGAGACCTGTCTGTTCAGCTCCTCTGACCATTTTTTAATTGGATTATTTGCTTTTTGTTTGTTGAGGTGCGTGAGCTCTTTATATATTTTGGATGTCAACCCTTTATCAGATCTGTCGTTTATGAATATATTCTCCCTGATGAGGTAAGTTTTGAGGAGAGAACTGGAAAAAGTGGGAAGCAAATGAGGGATATTTGGGCAAAGAGTGTTTCAGGTACTACAAAAGCCCAAGACAAGAGTGAGCATGGCTTAATTAAGGAATAGCATGATGGCTATTGTGGCTGGATTAAAATGACTTGATCTATGTTTTGAAAGGGTTCCTCTGGCTGCTGAGTAGATTAATGAATGAATGAGTAAATCAGTGAGTACAGGTCTGAGAAATGAGTTTTTGCTGAATAGAGCTCAGTAGCCCCTGAGGGAACGGACTTGTTGGCCTTGACTTCCAGAGGGTCTCCTGACTTAGAATTTGACTACAAGGTGGTCTTCTTTCTTCTAGGTTTGGCAGCCTGGGTGTCATGGACTACTATCTGATGGACGCTGCCTCCTTGCTGCCTGTCCTAGCCCTTGGCCTGCAGCCTGGTGACACCGTGCTTGACCTATGTGCAGCGCCTGGAGGAAAGACGCTAGCATTACTGCAGACTGGCTGTTGCCGTAAGTCAGAAGGCTGATGTCTTGGGCAGGGAAGGCTTTCTACCTCATTCAGGCCAGGGCATACTGAATATGATGGGCTTTGTGGTGTTAAGGTCAGAGGGAGGATAGTGCTTGCTTCTTAAGCTGGTCTGTTTTCTGTTTGCAGTTATTTCCTCTCTCCATCAGTGGCCAGGGAAGACTGCTGAGCAGAGCAAGGTCTCTGAGGGTAGATTAAAGCAGGGCCCTAATCAATCTACCACATGACACATTTACCCTCTGTATCTTGAGTTTGTCTCTAAGATTAAGTTCCATTTCCTTAGCCTGTCAGCTAAAGTGGTAAGATCTGGGTGCAGCCACCTTTATAGCCTTACTTTTCATTCTTCCCGAGGCTTCATGTACTTCAGCCACATCATGCTACTCTCTGTTGCCCAAATAAGCCTCCACCTTTGTTCATGTTACATTTTCTCTTTAGAATACCCCCACCCTATCCTAGCTGGCCTGCCTACATCCTTTTAGCTTTCAAGCCTCAGCTCAAGTGTGCCAACTCTTGGAAGTCTTCCCTCATGGCCTCTGCCGGCCAGTTGGGAAGTGATGCCCATGCAACCATTAACACATTACCCTTGCATCAGAGCTTTACTGGATGTGCATCTGCTCCTTCTTCAAGATTATGGATTCCTTGGAGACAGGCCCAAGTCTGTAGTGTAGCCACCAGCCCAGGCCTTTGTGTGCTGTTGGTGTTCATTTCAGTGAGCCACTGGCTAATATTCTGTCTTAAAATAGGCAGCATTTTTTCCTTGGGGAGCTGAGAAGTATCCACAAGGGGCTGTGATTTCATTGTGGAGCTCAGCTGGGCTCCTCCTGCCATATGCCCTACCCTTTTTGTTGGGCCTGGACCCTTTTCCTTTTCTTATTAGCCAACGTACACAGTTTGAGTTAGCCTCCCACCTCATGGTAAGCCCTATGAGTGCTTCAGAGAGGTACCACATTTGGTCTCAGCCTTCTGGACGTCCATAGTGAGAGGATAAAAGATATTGGTATGGCTTAATGAGTCCCATGCAAGAGAGCCCAGCCTGTGTACTGTGCTGTGCTGTGCTGATCTGACTGAATCCAACAGAAGAGGAATGAGTGAGGTAGGGTTACTTGGAAGAGGGGGAACTTGAACTAAGCAAAGGGAGAAAGGCCAAGGAGAAGTAACTGAGAGTTACTAAATAAGGTGTGCTGAATCACCGGCATCTCAGCTTCATCCTAGCTCCTCACCCAGTGATCCCTTGATCCCAGGGAGACAGGAATTTCAGTGCAGGAAGAGAACTTAGAGTTTACCTAGTCAAGCCCTCATATTTTATGGAGGGGGATTGAACCCTGGAGAGATTAAATAACTTAAATCTTTTACATGAATTAGAGGTAGAGTCAGAACTCAAATGCAGCTTTTCTGTTCTTAGTTCATAATCTGCTGCACATTGTTCTTGAGCAGAGAATCCAAGTTTACTTTTTTGAATGCCCTCAAAAATTGGGACCCTTTTTCCTTGTGGGAACACTAAGCTGTTTCATAGTAGTGACCACTCCCATTAGACAGAGTATATACTCTCTAGTTCTTCACTATAACTTCCACCTCCCCCTTTCACTCCTTGACACTGAGGTCAGGTATCAATAGCCATTCATCATCAAACTTGCCATAATGTATTTTCTTATAGTAGAGCCAACAGCCAAGTGAGATATTTCTTGAACTGTCTATCACAAAAGTGAAAATGAAGGATAGATGGTGGATCAGTTAGGATTAGGTTTGGTCACATACAATAGAGAACTCAACTAACTGGCTTAAGGAAGGTATGGAGGGCTAGCATGGAGCTAATATGAAGGGCTAGTAGAGGCTCCGCAATGATCAGGGACTGGGACTTCTTTCTTTTTACAAGCTATTTTATTGCTGATTTCCATGAGGAATGTGTCATGGTCAAATAGGCTGCTGGAACTCCAACATCACATTCAAATCTGAGGCAGGAAGAAACAGTTGGGTAAAAGGGGCACATATACTAATTGTGTCAGCTTCTTTTAAACATCTTCCAAGAAGTCCCATACAATAGTTCTGCATACAACTTGTTGACCAAAACTTAGTCATATAGTCATACTTAATTGTAAAAGGAGGCTGGGAAATGTAGTCTTTTGGGGGCATATTACTCCCCTTCCCACAAATAAATTGGTGTTCTATTACTAAGAAATTAGAGGAGAATAAATCTGGAGTAGTAAATCATATGTATTGTCTACCAAAGATGAAGAGAGACATATATTTCAAGAAAAGTGGGAAAGAGCATATTTCTTTAGAAATAAATATTATTACCTGGTCTGCTTTTTTATTTGCATAATCTTTCTGGCTATGTAGCTGTTTGCCTTTGCAACCTCTGCTCCAGAGTGTCTAGTACTGTGCCATGCAAAAAATAAACATTTCTCCTCAACCTGCCCTGCTTCTGGTGTCTGCATAGATTGTCTGTGCCTAAGAATTGGTCTTTCCATCAGCATCACTACTAGTGGGATGTTTCATTGGGCCATAGCCTCTGAAGTTTCTTGATTTCCACAGGCATAAAATGCCCATACTACCCAAGCCATCTGTAGATTCAGTGCAATCCCTGTCAAGATTCCAGTGTTTTGTTTTGTTTTTTACGGAAGTAGAAAAACAATCCTAAAGTTTATATTCCCACAGGCAATCTTGCTGCCAATGATGTCTCCACCTCCCGAACAGGCAGACTGCAGAAGGTCCTTCACAGCTATGTGCCTCAAGATATCAAGGATAGGAGTCGAGTTCGAGTTACCTCATGGGATGGCAGGAAGTGGGGGGAACTGGAGGGTGATACCTATGACCGGGTGAGTGGTTCCTGACCTGGGATTTCTAGCTACCCATATCTGGCCTCCCCATCCTGGCTCTAGGCCCTGAGTGGGTAGGATCTGGCCCTACATATTTGAGGGTATAGGGCCATTTATGGGCCTGCCAGGTCTCCTTGGGTGATTTAGAGAAAACATCCTGCCACCATTGGTGGTGTCAAACTTTCTGATTTTTGTCAAACTGATAGCACCTAATTTATATATTTATATTATGAATAATGTTGAAAGTCATTTCATAGTTTTAAATTATTTGTATTTTCTTTTAATTGGCATATTCTAAAAGTATTTATTTAAAACATATACTTCTAAAGATATAAAAAAAATACATAGCTATTGTCTGTGTTGTCATCTGATTCATTGATCTAATCTGTCCAGTTCTCACCATCGGGCCTTAACCAGTCTAAGAAATTGAAAGACCAAGGCTTATAGCATCTTGCATAGGCCTGAGAGACCTGCTTCCTGTCTATGTAGGAATCCTCTGTTCAGGATTTTGACATGGGCACAGTAGAATACAGTGGAGAGAGCATGACCTCTGCTGTTAGCCTAACTTGTTTCTGTATCACAGGGTTGTCACTTACTGATGTTGGGAAAGCTGTTTGATTTCACTGAACTTCAGCCTCTTCGTTAGTAAAATAGAGAATACTACTATGTAGAATTATTATGGGGATTCAATGAGGGTATGCAGGGAAAGTGCCTAGCATAGTACCTGAAAATAAAGCAGATAGTAGCCATCATCATTATTCAGCTTGGGCTTGTACACCTGCATTGACAGTAGCTCACAGAGGTTCTGATGTTAGAAAGTTATCCCTCTTATTGAATTAAAATCTGTAGATTGTATGGTATATGATTGAATACACGTATTCTAGTGTCAGCTGTTTGAATTGGAGTCCTGGCTCCATCACTTACCAGCCAGAGAAGTTTGGACAAGTTAATCTTTCAATTAAGCTTCAGCTTCTTTATCTGTAAAATGAGGATAATAGTAATGCCTGTCTCACAGAAGATTAAATAAGGATGCATTTAGCACAGCTCCTGGCATATAGACAACATTTAATAATATTGTCATTATCACGATGTTTATTATTTCCATTTATTGATCCTCGCTATGCCTTATGGAACAATACAGAATGAATTACCTCCCATTTCATTTGAAAGTGCTTCAGACATTTGGAAGCAGCGTTAATTTCTTGATGGTATCTTTGTCAATTTATTTACTGAACAAATAGTTATGTACAATATACTGTTTTAGGCAAGTGTAAGCACTCCAGTTGCAAAGAAGACTGCTATCTCAGAGCTCCACACATTCTTGGTAACTCCATCCCACCTTCAACTCTATCTGGCCATCAGCTGGAATAAGAACAGAACCCAAGTTCTATGTGTTAAAGTTAGATACTTCACCACTCAAAGCTTTCTTTTTGTATGCATTGCAGTTACACTTTCATCCCTTTGTATTTAGCCTAGCTGAGTAACTTCCTTTTAGGTTTGTTTCTTACATACTGCACAAGAAATATATTACCATCATCTCAGAAACTCTCTAATGCCCCTTTCTACCCTTCTAGACATAATCACTATTCTGACTCCTAAAACCATAGATGTTTTGAACTTTGTATAAATGAAATCATATAGTATGTACTGTAGAAGGTACTCTAGGCTGACTTCTTCTGTCACCATTATGTTTGTGATAGTCATCCATGTTGTCATCTGTAGCAGTGGTTTGTTCATTGTTGTTGCTGTATTATATCCCATGATACACATATATAACAATTTATTTGCCCACTTTATTTGTATTAGACAATTGGATTGTTTTCAGCTTTGGGTTATTACAAACAACACTGCTGTGAACAATATTTTTATTTTTTAAATTTTTTATTAAGGTATCATTAATATATAATCTTAAAAAGGTTTCACATAAGCCACATTGTGGTTATTACATTCACCCATTTTATCAAGTCCCCCCACACACCCCATTGCAGTCACTGTCCATCAGCATAGTAAGATGCTGTAGAGTCACTACTTGTCTTCTCTGTGCTGTACTGCCTTCCCTGTGTTCCCCATACATTATGTGTGCTAATCATAATACCTCTTAATCCCCTTCTTCCTTCCTCCCCACTCAACCCACCCTCTTTACCCCCTTCCTTTTGGTAACTGCTAATCCCTTCTTGGAGTCTGTGAATCTACTGCTGTTTTGTTCCTTCAGTTTTCTTTGTTGTTATACTCCACAAATGAGTGAAATCATTTGGTACTTGTCTTTCTCCACCCGGCTTATTTCACTAAGCATAATACCCTCTAGCTCCATCCATGTTATTGCAAATGGTAGGATTTCTTTTCTTATGGCTGTATAATATTCCATTGTGTATATATACCACATCTTCTTTATCCATTCATCTACTGATGGACACTTAGGTTGCTTCCATATCTTGGTTATTGTAAATAGTGCTGCAGTAAACATAGGGATACATGTGTCTTTTTGAATCTGGGATCTTGTTTTCTTTGGGTAAATTCCCACGAGTGAAATTCTGGGTCAAACGGTATTTCTATTTTTAGTTTTTTGAGGAACTTCCATATTGCTTTCCACAATGGTTGTGTTACCGAAAATACTAGAAAACCTGGATCACTGATGGAAGAACCAAGCGGTGCTCAGAGGTCTCATAGTGTTGAGGTTTTATTTCACACTGGCGGGCTCATAGGGGAGTAATCTGCCAAGGTCTGAGCCCTGAGCACAAGCAAGGGGAGCAATTTATATTATTTTGATATGTGGCATTTTGGCATGTACAGGGCAAAAGAGGAGCCTGGAGGAGGGAGCTGGGGGTGCTTTGCCAACTAGAGGAAAAAGCAATTTGCTGACCTTGATGGCTGTGTTGAATATTTTCCTTATCACTCCCCCTCTGATGCCCCTTTAAACACTTTGTTTTAGGGAGCATCATCTTCTTGGTTTATGATAGGGTTATAATGGCTTGTATTTATAATTTTAATTGCTTTGAGTAAGGATTTTTCCTTGTGACTTTTTCTTTAAAGTCCTGAGTACTTTGTGAAGAACACAAATGATTATGTTCTTATCCATTTGTCTGTATGGGCCTTGTGTGTACAAGTTGAAATGAGTCCTTCAGACTCTTGATAAATCTATGCTTAACAAAAAATACCCAGTTTTTCTCAATCTTAATTTATTTTTATGCAGCTGAGCATTACACTCAGGCTGGTTTATCTGAGTGTGAGAAGACAGGTGTTAAAGGTGTAGGGTCACTGACGGCTGCTCCCTTGGGTGATGACTATGCACTTTATAACTCTTGTACACTTAAACATTATAGAGAAGTACTTTGGAAATGCAGGCTGAGACTTGAGTTCAGCTAGGAGAATCAGGTAAGCACAGCAAAACAACTTAATGATTACACAGTAGATAATAGAAAGGGCAAATTTTCGAGGAACAGTTTAGTCAGAGGGAGCAGCAGCAGAGAGTTTAATGCCCAGGATGAGAGATTCCATTCTGGTGAGGGCCAGGATCCATGGTGTGCAGGTGTTCATTAGTCAGAGGGTAATCGTCAGATGCAGAGGCAGAGAGGATTCTGGAGGTCTGGCTGGGCTTCCACTGATGTATTTCTTTGTCTGGAGAATGGGCTCTTCTCACTCTGGAATGATGGGCCCATGGAGTCATGCCTGTAACTTTGAGGATAGTAGGAGTAGTTAGAACAACAATGTGGGGCCCAGTCTACTTAGGTTTGAGGGGTTCTCTTTTTCAATTTTTGACTCAGACTGCGTCCCTAGCCTGGAAGGAATGTACTGAGGTCCCTAAAGAGATCAGGGCTCTTTCTGTGGTACATTGCTGCAGCTTATTTAGGGTGGCTCTTAAGGCTTAGAGCTGTTCTCTTACTCTCTTTTTTCTTATCTGGTGTAGCTTCCATGGGAGGCTTCTTAGACACAGGGGAAGGTGTTTATACACTAATTCAAAAGGGGAAAAGCCTTGAGTCCCAGGTGTGCAGCGAGCATTCAGGAGAGCCAGGGGCAGTAGGTCTGGCCACGGGAGGCCAGTTTCTTGGCAAAACTTACCTAGGGTTCCTTTGAGGGTGCGATTTATTCGTTCCACTTTCCCTGAACTTTGTAGTTGGTATGCAGTGTGGAGTTTCCAGGTAGTGTTGAGAGATTTAGTTAAAATCTGTCCTGCATGTGCAATAAAGGCAGGTTAGTATTGCTTTTTTTTTTTTTTAGAGGGCATCTCTCATATTTATTGATCAAATGGTTGTTAACAACAATAAAATTCTGTATAGGGGAGTCAATGCTCAATGCACAATCATTAATCCACCCCAAGCCTAATTCTCATCAGTCTCCAATCTGAAGCATAATGAACAAGTTCTTACATGGTGAACAAATTCTTACATAGTGAATAAGTTCTTACATGGTGAACAGTACAAGGGCAGTCATCACAGAAACTTTCGGTTTTGATCATGCATTATGAACTATAAACAATCAGGTCAAATATGAATATTCATTTGATTTTTATACTTGATTTATATGTTGATCCCACATTTCTCCCTTTATTATTATTATTATTATTATTTTTTATTTTATTTATTTTATTTTTATTTTTTGAGAGGGTATCTCTCATATTTATTGATCAAATGGTTGTTAACAACAATAAAATTCAGTATAGGGGGGTCAACGCTCAATGTACAATCATTAATCCATCTCAAGCCTAATTCTCGTCAGTCTCCAGTCTTCTGAAGCATAACGAACAAGTTCTTACATGGTGAACGAATTCTTACATAGTGAATAAATTCTTACATGGTGAACAGTACAAGGGCATTCATCACAGAAACTTTTGGTTTTGATCATGCATTATGACCTATAAACAATCAGGTCAAATATGAATATTCGTTTGATTTTTGTACTTGATTTATATGTTGATCCCACATTTCTCCCTTTATTATTATTATTTTTATTTTTAATAAAATGCTGAAGTGGTAGGTAGATGCAAGATAAAGGTAGAAAACATAGTTTAGTGCTGTAAGAGGGCAAATGTAGATGATCAGATGATCAGGTGTGTGCCTATGGACTAAGTATTAATCCAGGCTAGACAAGGGCAGCAAGACATCCACGGATGCAGAAGATTTCTCTCAAAGCAGGGGGGGTGAGGTTCTGAGCCTCACCTCTGTTGATCCCCAAATTCTCACCTGACGGCCCCCCTGCGACTGTGCCTGTCTTAGGTTGTTCCTCCCTTGAGGAATCTTACCTGTCTCTGGCTAACCAGTCATCTTCCGGGGCCATACAGGGAAATGTAAAGTTGGTAAGTGAGAGAGAAGCCATATTGTTTGCAAAGGTTAGCTTTTTACTTCTTTGCAGATTTATGCCCTGTGGCTTCTATGCCCAGCACTTGTCTCGAGGTATCTTTACCACCTGGAGGAATTATGATACTCGGTAAATTCAATATGAGGCACGAATTCTATTTAAGGGTTGTAATTAGGAAGGAAGAAGAAAAGCTATAGATGTAGCATATGAAGGAAACATGGGAGGATTGATTATTTCTTTGACATATCTTCTTGTATAGTACCTTAAGTATGTATAGGTTTTAAACTACTAACTAATTTGCACACACATATTAACATAATAGGAATACGGTGACATAAACAAAGCAAATCTATAATTACCATCCATCTCCAGTGAAGCCAAGAAAACCATTTAGGCACCCTAGGCATTTGTGAAAATTTATCTATGATATGATCGATATTGTCCAACTGTACTTGAACCAACAGACAAATTAAAGCAGCCCATTTCTGGGATCTGTTCACATCCCATATGTTCTTTTAACCATAGATAGTCTATAGTCATGAGATTTTGGAGTGCTACAACTTGCACCCCTCCCAACTCCTGGTTGAGTTCCAACAGTACAGATCCGGTCAAATTCGTTGTCTCACTGTATGCACATGCCAGCCTAGACATCTCCCTCCTCATTCCTATGGCAAGTCCAAGAGACGGTGGGCTGGATGCAGCCACAACCGCAGCATCGTCCGGATCCCTGTGGAGGCTTTTTGATGATCATCCCCCGGCACAAGTCCTCCAGAGAGTGCTGATGCCGGAAGCTCCTCCTCATATCGTATCTTAGTTCATTTTCTGGGTATCCAAGCTAGGCCTTGATCTTCTGCATAGAAAAAAACAGACCCTTTGCCCACACTTTGACATGCCCTCTATACCACTGTGCAGAACTCATTGGAGGTCAGCACACAGAAACTGCTTTTTTTTTTTTTTTTTTAATTAAGAGAAAGGAATATTATCAGAAAAGAGTACCTCCATAGCTGATCATCTGACACCCTTTAAGTGATCAACATTAAGGATATTTAAAGCATGCGTTGATCTTTGATTTACCAATGGTTTTATCCTGTCAAGGAGTAATCCCCCTTTTCTTTCTTTCTTTTTTTTTTTTTTTTTTTTTTTTAATTTTTAATCTACACTTACATGAAGAATACTATGTTTACTATGCTCTCCCCTATATCAGGTCCCCCCTAACAACCACATTATGGTTACTGTCCATCAGCTTAGCAAAATATTGTAGAGTCACTACTTGTCCTCTCTATGTTGTGCAGCCCACCCTCCCCTTTCTCCCTCCCCCCATGCATGCTAATCTTAATACCCCCCTTCTTCTTCCCCCCCTTATCCCTCCCTGCCCACCCATCCTCCCCAGTTCCTTTCCCTTTGGTACCTGTTAGTCCATTTTTGGGTTCTGTAATTCTGCTGCTGTTTTGTTCCTTCAGTTTTTCCTTTGTTCCTATACTCCTCAGATGAGTGAAATCATTTGGTATTTCTCTTTCTCCGCTTGGCTTATTTCACTGAGCATAATACTCTCCAGCTCCATCCATGTTGCTGCAAATGGTTGGATTTTTCCACTTCTTATGGCTGAGTAGTATTCCATTGTGTATATGTACCACATCTTCTTTATCCATTCATCTACTAATGGACATTTAGGTTGCTTCCAATTCTTGGCTATTGTAAATAGTGCTGCGATAAACATAGAGGTGCATCTGTCTTTCTCAAACTTGATTGCTGCGTTCCTAGGGTAAATTCCTAGGAGTGGAATTCCTGGGTCAAATGGTAGATCTTTTTTGAGCATTTTGATGAACCTCCAAACTGCTTTCCACATGGTTGAACTAATTTACATTCCCACCAGCAGTGTAGGAGGGTTCCCCTTTCTCCACAGCCTCGCCAACATTTGTTGTTGTTTGTCTTTTGGATGGCAGCTATCCTTACTGGTGTGAGGTGATACCTCATTGTAGTTTTAATTTGCATTTCTGTGATAGTTAGCGATGTGGAGCATCTTTTCATGTGTCTGTTGGCCATCTGTATTTCTTTTTTGGAGAACTGTCTGTTCAGTTCCTCTGCCCATTTTTTAATTGGGTTATTTGTTTTTTGTTTGTTGAGGCATGTGAGCTCTTTATATATTCTGGACGTCAAGCCTTTATCGGATCTGTCATTTTGAAATATATTCTCCCATACTGTAGGGTTCCTTTTTGTTCTATTGATGGTGTCTTTCGCTGTACAGAAGCTTTTCAGCTTAATGTAGTCCCACTTACTCATTTTTGCTGTTGTTTTCCTTGCCCGGGGAGATATGGTCAAGAAGAGGTCACTCTTGTTTATGTCTAAGAGGTTTTTGCCTATGTTTTTTTCCAAGAGTTTAATGGTTTCATGACTTACATTCAGGTCTTTGATCCATTTTGAGTTTACCTTTGTATATGGGGTTAGACAATGGTCCAGTTTCATTCTCTTACATGTAGCTGTCCAGTTTTGCCAGCACCATCTGTTGAAGAGACTGTCATGTTGCCATTGTATGTCCATGGCTCCTTTATCAAATATTAATTGACCATATATGTTTGGGTTAATTTCTGGGGTCTCTAATCTGTTCCACTGGTCTGTGGCTCTGTTCTTGTGCCAGTACCAAATTGTCTTGATTACTATGGCTTTGTAGTAGAGCTTGAAGTTGGGGAGTGAGATCCCCCCTACTTTATTCTTCTTTTTCAGGATTGCTTTGGCTATTCGGGGTCTTTGGTGTTTCCATATGAATTTTTGAATTATTTGTTCCAATTCATTGAAGAATGTTGCTGGTAATTTGAGAGGGATTGCATCAAATCTGTATATTGCTTTGGGCAGGATGGCCATTTTGACAATATTAATTCTTCCTAGCCATGAGCATGGGATGAGTTTCCATTTATTAGTGTCCCCTTTAATTTCTCTTAAGAGTGACTTGTAGTTTTCAGAGTATAAGTCTTTCACTTCTTTGGTTAGGTTTATTCCTAGGTATTTTATTCTGTTTGATGCAATGGTGAATGGAATTGTTTTCCTGATTTCTCTTTCTATTGATTCGTTGTTAGTGTATAGGAAAGCTACAGATTTCTGTGTGTTCATTTTGTATCCTGCAACTTTGCTGTATTCC
The DNA here is from genome assembly GCF_040802235.1 of Manis javanica. Classification (NCBI taxonomy): domain Eukaryota; kingdom Metazoa; phylum Chordata; class Mammalia; order Pholidota; family Manidae; genus Manis; species Manis javanica. Next base: position 36,636,006 of record NC_133159.1, read on the forward strand.
GATACCAGTTCTAGTAGTTTTGGAGTGGAGTCTTTAGGGTTTTTTATGTACAGTATCATATCATCTGCAAATAGTGACAGTTTAACTTCTTCTTTACCAATCTGGATTCCTTGTATTTCTTTGTTTTGTCTGATTGCCGTGGCTAGGACCTCTAGTACTATGTTAAATAACAGTGGGGAGAGTGGGCATCCCTGTCTGGTTCCCGATCTCAGAGGAAATGCTTTCAGCTTCTCGCTGTTCAGTATAATGCTGGCTGTGGGTTTATCATATATGGCCTTTATTATGTTGAGGTACTTGCCCTCTATTCCCATTTTGCTGAGAGTTTTTATCATGAATGGATGTTGAATTTTGTCAAATGCTTTTTCAGTATCTATGGAGATGATCATGTGGTTTTTGTCTTTCTTTTTGTTGATGTGGTGGATGATGTTGATGGATTTTCGAATGTTGTACCGTCTTTCCATCCCTGGAATGAACCCCACTTGGTCATGGTGTATGATCCTTTTGATATACTGTTGAATTCTGTTTGCTAATATTTTATTGAATATTTTTGCATCTACATTCATCAGGGATATTGGTCTGTAATTTTCTTTTTTGGTGGGGTCTTTGCCTGGTTTTGGTATTAGGGTGATGTTGGCCTCATAGAATGAGTTTGGGAGTATTCCCTCCTCTTCTATTTTGTGGAACACTTTAAGGAGAATGGGTATTATGTCTTCTCTCTGTGTCTGATAAAATTCCGAGGTAAATCCATCCGGCCCCGGGGTTTTGTTCTTGGGTAGTTTTTTGATTACTGTTTCAATTTCTTTGCTCGTAATTGGTTTCTTTAACTTTTGTGTTTCTTCCTTGGTCAGTCTTGGGAGGTTGTATTTTTCTAGGAAGTTGTCCATTTCTTCTAGGTTTTCCAGCTTGTTGGCATATAGGTTTTTATAGTAGTCTTTAATAATTCTTTGTATTTCTGTGGAGTCTGTCGTGATTTTTCCATTCTCATTTCTGTTTATGTTGATTTGTGTTGACTCTCGTTTTCTCTTAATAAGTTGGGCTAGAGGCTTATCTATTTGGTTTATTTTCTCGAAGAACCAGCTCTTGGTTTCGTTGATTTGTGCTATTGTTTTATTCTTCTCAATTTTGTTTATTTCTTCTCTGATCTTTATTATGTCCCTCCTTCTGCTGACTTTAGGCCTCATTTGTTCTTCTTTTACCAGTTTAAATAATTGTGATGTTAGACTATTCATTTGGGATTGTTCTTCCCTCTTCAAGTGTGCCTGGATTGCTATATACTTTCCTCTTAAGACTGTTTTCACTGCATCCCACAGAAGTTGGGGCTTAGTGTTGTTGTTGTCATTTGTTTCTATATATTCCTTGATCTCTATTTTGATTTGTTCATTGATCCATTGATTATTTAGTAGCATGTTGTTAAGCCTCCATGTGTTTGTGAGCCTTTTTGTTTTCTTTGTAGAATTTATTTCTACTTTCATACCTTTGTGGTCTGAAAAATTGGTTGGTAGAATTTCAATATTTTGAAATTTACTGAGGCTCTTTTCGTGGGCTAGTATGTGGTCTATTCTGGAGAATGTTCCATGTGCACTTGAGAAGAATGTATATCCTGTTGCTTTTGGATGTAGAGTTCGATAGATGTCTATTAGGTCCATCTGTTCTAGTGTGTTATTCAGTGCCTGTGTGTCTTTACTTATTTTCTGCCTAGTGGATCTATCCTTTGGGGTGAGTGGTGTGTTGAAGTCTCCTAGAATGAATGCATTGCAGTCTATTTCCCTCTTTAGTTCTGTTAGTATTTGCTTCACATATGCTGGTGCTCCTGTATTGGGTGCATATATATTTAGAATGGTTATATCCTCTTGTTTGACTGAGCCCTTTATCATCATGTAGTATCCTTCTTTATCTCTTGTTTCTTTCTTTGTTTTGAAGTCTATTTTGTCTGATATTAGTACTGCAACCCCTGCTTTCTTCTCACTGTTGTTTGCCTGAAATATGTTTTTCCATCCCTTGACCTTTAGTCTATGCTTATCTTTGGGTTTAAGGTGAGTTTCTTGTAAGCAGCATATAGATGGGTCTTGCTTTTTTATCCATTCTATTACTCTATGTCTTTTGATTGGTGCATTAAGTCCATTTACATTTAGGGTGACTTGAGAGATATGTACTTATTGCCATTGCAGGCTTTAGATTCGTGGTTACCAAAGGTTCAAGGTTAGCTTCTTTAGTATCTTACTGCCTAACTTAGCTCGCTTATTGAGCTGTTATATACACTATCTGGAGATTCTTTTCTTCTCTCCCTTCTTATTCCTCCTCCTCCATTCTTCATATGTTGTGTGTTTTGTTCTGTGCTCTTTTTAGGAGTGCTCCCATCTAGAGCAGTCCCTGTAAGATGCCCTGTAGAGGTGGTTTGTGGGAAGCAAATTCCCTCAGCTTTTGCTTGTCTGGGAATTGTTTGATCCCACCATCATATTTAAATGATAGTCGTGCTGGATACAGTATCCTTGGTTCAAGGCCCTTCTGTTTCATTGCATTAAGTATATCATGCCATTCTCTTCTGGCCTGTAGGGTTTCTGTCGAGAAGTCTGATGTTAGCCTGATGGGTTTTCCTTTATAGGTGACCTTTTTCTGTCTAGCTGCCTTTCAAACTCTTTCCTTGTCCTTGATCCTTGCCATTTTAATTACTATGTGTCTTGGTGTTGCTCTCCTTGGATCCTTTCCGTTGGGAGTTCTGTGTAATTCCGTGGTCTGTTCGATTATTTCCTCCCCCAGTTTGGGGAAGTTTTCAGCAATTATTTCTTCAAAGACACTTTCTATCCCTTTTCCTCTTTCTTCTTCTTCTGGTACCCCTATAATACGAATATTATTCCTTTTGGTTTGGTCACATATTTCTCTTAGTGTTGTTTCATTCCTGGAGATCCTTTTATCTCTCTCTATGTCAGCTTCTATACGTTCCTGTTCTCTGACTTCTATTCCTTCAATGGCCTCTTGCATCTTATCCATTCTGCTTATAAATCCTTCCAGGGATTGTTTCACTTCTGTGATCTCCTTCCTGACATCTGTGATCTCCTTCCGGACTTCATCCCACTGCTCTTGCATTTTTCTGTGCATCTCATCCCATTGCTCTTGCATTTTTCTCTGCATCTCTGTCAGCATGTTCATGATTTTTATTTTGAATTCTTTTTCAGGAGGACTGGTTAGGTCTGTCTCCTTCTCAGGTGTTCTCTCTGTGATCTTTGTCTGCCTGTAGTTTTGCCTTTTCATGGTGATAGAGATAGTTTGCAGAGCTGGTACAAGTGACAGCTGGAAGAGCTTCCCTTCTTCTTGGTTTGTGGCCTTCTCCCGGGAGAATAGCGACCTCTAGTGGCTTGTGCTGGGCAGCTGTGCGCAGACAGGGTTTCTGCTTCCTGCCCAGTTGCTATTGGGTTTATCTCCGCTGTTGCTGTGGGTTTGGCCTGGCTGTGGCTGCTCCTCCAAAATGGTGGAGTCCCGTTGGAGGGGGAGCGGCCGGGAGGCTATTTATCTCCGTAAGGGGCCTCTGTGCTCCCTGCTGCCCAGGGGGTTAGAGTGCCCAGAGATCCCCAGATTCCCTGCCTCTGGTCTAAGTGACCTGTCCTGCCCCTTTAAGACTTCCAAAAAGCACTCTCCAAACCAAAACAACAACAGCAACAATGAGAGAGGGAACAGAAAGAATAAAAAAGGAAAAAACACGCGATTTTTTTTTTTGTCCTCAGGTGCTGGTCCCAGGCACCCTCTCACTGGTCCTGCTGCCCTGGCTCCCTAGCACCAGGGTCCCTGTCCCTTCAAGGCTTCCAAAAAGCACCCACCCACTGGTCCCGTAGGGAAAAAATGCTCGATATTCTTTGTCCTCAGGCGCTGGTCCCAGGCACCCGCTCACCAGTCCCGCCGCCCTGCCTCCCTAGCACCGGGGTCCCTGTCCCTCTAAGGCTTCCAAAAAACACTCGCCAAAAAGAGAGAGAAAAAGGGGAAAAACGCGCGATTTCCTCCGTCCTCAGGGGTCAGTCTCAGGCACCCGCCCACCGGTCCCACAGGGAAGAACGCGGGATATTCTTTCTCCTCAGGTGCCGGTCCCAGGCACCCGCTCACCAGTCCCGCCACCCTGCGTCCCTAGCACCGGGGTCCCTGTCCCTTTTAGGCTTCCAAAAAGCACTTGCAAAAAAGAGGGAAAAAAAGGGGAAAAACGCGCGATTTCCTCCGTCCTCAGGCACCAGTCTCAGGCACCCGCCTGCCGGTCCCGCAGGGAGAAACGCAGGATATTCTTTGTCCTCAGGCGCCAGTCCCAGGGACCTGCTCACCCGTCCCGCCACCCTGCCTCCCTAGCAACGGGGGCCCGTCCCTTTAAGGCTTCCAAAAAGCACTCGCCAAAAAAAAACCACTCCGGTTTCTTTCCAACCGCCGGGATCCGGGGGGAGGGGCGCTCGCGTCCCGCCGGGCCGGGGCTTGTATCTTACCCCCTTCGCAAGGCGCTGGGTTCTTGCAGGTGTGGATGTGGTCTGGATGTTGTCCTGTGTCCTGTGGTCTCTATTTTAGGAAGATTTTTCTTTGTCATATTTTCATAGCTCTATGTGTTTTTGGGAGGAGATTTCCACTGCTCTACTCACGCCGCCATCCTCTGCTTTTTTTTTTTTAAGAGAAAGGAATATTGTCAGAAAAGTGTACCTCCATAGCCGATCATCTGACACCCTTTAAGTGATCAAAATTAAGGATATTTAAAGCATGCATTAATCGTTGATTTACAGTTAGTTTTATCCTATCAAGGAGTAATCTCCCTTTTCTTTCTTTTTTTTATCTGTAATCTACACTTACATGAAGAATATTATGTTTACTAGGCTCTCCACTATATCAGGTCCCCCCTATAAACCATTTTACAGTCACTGTCCATCAGCATAGCAAAATGTTGTAGAATCACTACTTGTCTTCTCTGTGTTGTACAGCCCTCCCCTTTCTCCCTCCCCCCATGCATGCTAATCTTCATACCCCCTTTCTTCTTCCCCCCCTTATCCCTCCCTACCCACCCATCCTCCCCAGTCCCTTTCCCTTTGGTACCTGTTAGTCCATTCTTGGGTTCTGTAATTCTGCTGCTGTTTTGTTTCTTCAGTTTTTCCTTTGTTCTTATACTCCACAGATGAGTGAAATCATTTGGTATTTCTCTTTCTCCGCTTGGCTTATTTCACTGAGCATAATACCCTCCAGCTCCATCCATGTTGCTGCAAATGGTAGGATTTGCCCTCTTCTTATGGCTGAGTAGTATTCCATTGTGTATATGTACCACATCTTCTTTATCCATTCATCTACCAATGGACATTTAGGTTGCTTCCAATTCTTGGCTATTGTATATAGTACTGCAATAAACATAGGGGTGCATCTGTCTTTCTCAAACTTGATTGCTGCCTTCTTAGGGTAAACTCCTAGGAGTGGAATTCCTGGGTCAAATGGTAGGTCCGTTTGGAGCATTTTGATGAACCTCCATACTGCTTTCCACAATGGTTGAACTAATTTACATTCCCACCAGCAGTGTAGGAGGGTTCCCTTTCTCCACAGCCTCGCCAACATTTGTTCTTGTTTTTCTTTTGGATGGCAGCCATCCTTACTGGTATGAGGTGATATGTCATTGTAGTTTTAATTTGCATTTCTCTGATAATTAGCGATGTGGAGCCTCTTTTCATGTGTCTGTTGGCCATCTGTATTTCTTTTTTGGAGAACTGTCTGTTCAGTTCCTCTGCCCATTTTTTAATTGGGTTATTTGTTTTTTGTTTGTTGAGGCGTGTGAGCTCTTTATATATTCTGGACGTCAAGCCTTTCTCGGATCTGTCATTTTCAAATATATTCTCCCATACTGTAGGGTTCCTTTTTGTTCTATTGATGGTGTCTTTTGCTGTACAGAAGATTTTCAGCTTAGTATAGTCCCACTTGTTCATTTTTGCTGTTGTTTTCCTTGCCCGGGGAGATATGTTCAAGAAGAGGTCACTCATGTTTATGTCTAAGAGGTTTTTGCCTATGTTTTTTCTAAGAGTTTTATGGTTTCATGACTTACATTCAGGTCTTTGACCCATTTTGAATTTACTTTTGTGTATGGGGTTAGACAATGGTCCCGTTTCATTCTCCTATGTGTAGCTGTCTAGTTTTGCCAGCACCATCTGTTGAAGAGACTGTCATTTCGCCATTGTATGTCCATGGCTCCTTTATCATATATTAATTGACCATATATGTTTGATTTAATGTCTGGAGTCGTTAATCTGTTCCACTGGTCTGTGTCTCTGTTCTTGTGCCAGTACCAAACTGTCTTGATTACTATGGCTTTGTAGTAGAGCTTGAAGTTGGGGAGTGAGATCCCCCCTACTTTATTCTTCTTTTTCAGGATTGCTTTGGCTATTCGGGGTCTTTGGTGTTTCCATATGAATTTTTGAATTATTTGTTCCCAGTTCATTGAAGAATGTTGCAGGTAATTTGATAGGGATTGCATCAACTCTGTGTATTGCTTTGGGCAGGATGGCCTTTTTGATGATATTAATTCTTCCTAGCCATGAGCATGGGATGAGTTTCCATTTGTTAGTGTCCCCTTTAATTTCTCTTAAGAGTGACTTGTAGTTTTCAGGGTATAGGTCTTTCACTTCTTTGGTTAGGTTTATTCCTAGGTATTTTATTCTTTTTGATGCAATTGTGAATGGAATTGTTTTCCTGATTTCTCTTTCTATTGGTTCATTGTTAGTGTATAGGAAAGCTACAGATTTCTGTGTGTTCATTTTGTATCCTGCAACTTTGCTGTTTTCCAATATCAGTTCTAGTAGTTTTGCAGTGGAGTCTTTAGGGTTTTTTATGTACAATATCATATCATCTGCAAATAGTGACAGTTTAACTTCTTCTTTACCAATCTGGATTCCTTGTATTTCTTTGTTTTGTCTTACTGCCGTGGCTAGGACCTCTAGTACTATGTTAAATAACAGTGGGGAGAGTGGGCATCCCTGTCTAGTTCCTGATCTCAGAGGAAAAGCTTTCAGCTTCTCGCTGTTCAGTATAATGTTGGCTGGAGAGTGGGCATCCCTGTCTAGTTCCCGATGTCAGAGGAAAAGCTTTCAGCTTCTCGCTGTTCAGTATAATGTTGGCTGTGGGTTTATCATATATGGCCTTTATTATGTTGAGGTACTTGCCCTCTATTCCCATTTTACTGAGAGTTTTTATCATAAATGGATGTTGAATTTTGTCAAATGCTTTTTCAGCATCTATGGAGATGATCATGTGGTTTTTGTTTTTCTTTTTGTTGATGTGGTGGATGATGTTGATGGATTTTCGAATATTGTACCATCCTTGCATCCCTGGGATGAATCCTACTTGGTGATGGTGTATAATCCTTTTGATATGCTGTTGAATTCTGTTTGCTAATATTTTATTGAGTATTTTTGCATCTACATTCATCGGGGATATTGGTCTGTAATTTTCTTTTCTGGTGGAGTCTTTGCCTAGTTTTGGTATTAAGGTGATGTTGGCTTCATAGAATGAGTTTGGGAGTATTCCCTCCTCTTCTGTTTTTTGGAAAACTTTAAGGAGAATGGGTTATGTCTTCTCTGTGTGTCTGATAAAATTCTGAGGTAAGTCCGTCCGGCCCCAGGGTTTTGTTCTTGGGTAGTTTTTGATTACCGTTTCAATTTCATTGCTCATAATTGTTTTGTTTAACTTTTGTGTTTTTTCCTTGGTCAGTCTTGGCAGGTTGTATTTTTCTAGGAATTTGTCCTTTTGTTCTAGGTTTTCCAGCTTGTTGGCATATAGGTTTTCATAGTAGTCTTTAATAATTCTTTGTATTTCTGTGGAGTCTGTCGTGATTTTTCCATTCTCATTTCTGATTCTGTTGATTTGTGTTGATTCTCTTTTTCTCTTAATAAGTTTGGCTAGAGGCTTATCTATTTTGTTTATTTTCTCGAAGAACCAGCTCTTGGTTTCATTGATTGTTGCTTTTGTTTCATTCTTCTCAATTTTGTTTATTTCTTCTCTGATCTTTATTATGTCCCTCCTTCTGCTGACTTTAGGCTTCATTTGTTCTTCTTTTTCCAGTTTCGATAATTGTGATGTTAGACTATTCATTTGGGATTGTTCTTCCCTCTTCAAGTGTGCCTGGATTGCTATATACTTTCCTCTTAAGACTGTTTTCACTGCATCCCACAAAAGTTGGGGCTTTTTCTTGTTGTTGTCATTTGTTTCTATATATTCCTTGATCTCTATTTTGATTTGTTCATTGATCCATTGATTATTTAGAAGCATGTTGTTAAGCCTCCATGTGTTTGTGAGCCTTTTTGTTTTCTTTGTAGAATTTATTTCTAGTTTTATACCTTTGTGGTCTGAAAAATTGGTTGGTAGAATTTCAATATTTTGAAATTTACTGAGGCTCTTTTTGTGGGCTAGTATGTGGTCTATTCTGGAGAATGTTCCATGTGTACTTGAGAAGAAAGTATATCCTGTTCCTTTTGGATGTACAGTTCTATAGATGTCTATTAGGTCCATCTGTTCTAGTGTGTTGTTCAGTGCCTGTGTGTCTTTACTTATTTTCTGCCTAGTGGATCTATCCTTTGGGGTGAGTGGTGTGTTGACGTCTCCTAAAATGAATGCATTGCAGTCTATTTCCCTCTTTAGTTCTGTTATTATTTGTTTCACATATGCTGGTGCTCCTGTGTTAGGTGCATATATATTTAGAATGGTTATATCCTCTTGTTGGACTGAGCCCTTTATCATCATGTAGTGTCTTTCTTTATCTCTTGTTTCTTTCTTTGTTTTGAAGTCTATTTTGTCTGATATTAGTACTGCCACCCCTGCTTTCTTCTCGCTGTTCTTTGCGTGAAATATGTTTTTCCATCCCTTGACTTTTAGTCTGTGCATGTCTTTGGGGTTGAGGTGAGTTTCTTGTAAGCAGCATATAGATAGGTCTTGCTTTTTTATCCATTCTATTACTCTGTGTCTTTTGATTGGTGCATTAAGTCCATTTACATTTAGGGTGACTATTCAGAGCTATGTACTTATTGCCATTGTACGCTTTACATTAGTGGTTACCAAAGGTTCAAGGTTAGCATCTTTAGTATCTTATTACCTAGCTCGCTTATTGAGCTGTTATATACACTGTCTGGAGATTCTTTTCTTCTCTCCCTTCTTATTCCTCCTCCTCCATTCTTCATATGTTGTGTGTTTTGTTCTGTGCTCTTTTTAGGAGTGCTCCCATCTAGAGCAGTCCCTGTAAGATGCCCTGTACAGGTGGTTTGTGGGAAGCAAATTCCCTCAGCTTTTGCTTGTCTGGGAATTTTTTAATCCCGCCATCATATTTAAATGATAGTCGTGCTGGATACAGTATCCTTGGTTCAAGGCCCTTCTGTTTCATTGTATTAAATATATCATGCCATTCTCTTATGGCCTGTAGGGTTTCTGTTGAGAAGTTTGATGATAGCCTGATGGGTTTTCCTTTATAGGTGACCTTTTTCTCTCTAGCTGCCTTTAAAACTCTTTCCTTGTCCTTGATCCTTGCCATTTTAATTACTATGTGTCTTGGTGTTGTCCTCCTTGGATCCTTTCTGTTGGGGGTTCTGTGTAATTCCGTGGTCTGTTCGATTATTTCCTCCCCCAGTTTGGGGAAGTTTTCAGCAATTATTTCTTCAAAGACACTTTCTATCCCTTTTCCTCTCTCTTCTTCTTCTGGTACCCCTATAATACAGATATTGTTCCTTTTGGATTGGTCACATAGTTCTCTTAGTATTGTTTCGTTCCTGGAGATCCTTTTATCTCTCTCTATGTCAGCTTCTATACATTCCTGTTCTCTGGTTTCTATTCCTTCAATGGCCTCTTGCATCTTATCCATTCTGCTTATAAATCCTTCCAGGGTTTGTTTCACTTCTGTGACCTCCTTCCTGACATCTGTGATGTCCCTCCAGACTTCATCCCATTGCTCTTGCATTTTTCTCTGCATCTCTGTCAGCATGTTCATGATATTTATTTTGAATTCTTTTTCAGGAAGACTGGTTAGGTCTGTCTCTTCTCAGGTGTTGTCTCTGTGATCTTTGGCTGCCTGTAATTTTGCCTTTTCATGGTGAGAGAGATAGTTTGCAGAGCTGGTACGAGTGACAGCTGGAAGAGCTTTCCTTCTTGTTGGTTTATGGCCTTCCTCTCCTGGGAGAATAGCGACCTCTAGTGGCTTGTGCTTGGCAGCTGTGCGCAGACAGGGCTTTTGCTTCCTGCCCGGTTGCAATGGAGTTTATCTCTGCTGTTTCTGTGGGCGTGGCCTGGCTCGGGCTTCTCCTCCAAAGTGGTGGAGCCCCATTGGAGGGGGAGCAGCTGGGAGACTATCTCTGTAAGGGCCCTCCGTGCTCCTTGCTGCCCAGGGGGTTAGAGTGCACAGAGATCCCCAGATTCCCTGCCTCTGGACTAAGGGTCCTGCCCTGACCCTTTAAGACTTCCAAAAAGCACTCTCCAAACCAGAACAACAACAGCAACAACAACAACAAAAAAATTAAATAAATAATTTAAAAATAAAAGAAAAATGCATGATTTTCTTTGTCCTCAGGCGCTGGTCTCAGGCACCTACTCACCAGTCTTGCTTCCCTGTTTCCTTAGTATTGGGGTCTGTGTGTCTTTAAGACTTCTAAGAAGCACTCGCCAAAAAAAATAAAATAAAATAAATGGGGGCGGGGCCAGGATGGCGGCGTGAGTAGAGCAGTGGAAATCTCCTCCCCAAAACACATAGAGCTATGAAAATATAACAAAGAAAGATCTTCCTAAAATTGAGACCACAGGACACAGGACAACATCCAGACCACATCCACACCTGCAAGAATCCAGCGCCTTGCGAAGGGGGTAAGATACAAGTCCCGGCCCGGTGGGACCCGAGCGCCCCTCCCCCCGGCTCCCGGCGGGTGGAAAGAAACCGGAGTGGTTTTTTTTTTTGGCGAATGCTTTTTGGATGCCTCAAAGGGACAGGCCCCCGTTGCTAGGGAGGCACGGTGGCAGGACCGGTGAGCAGGTGCCTGGGACCAGCGCCTGAGGAGAAAGAATATCCCACGTTTCTCCCTGCGGGACCGGTGGACGGGTGCCTGAGACCGGCGCCTGAGGACGGAGGAAATCGTGCGTTTTTCCCCTTTTTTTTTTCTCTTTTTTGCGAGCGCTTTTTGGAAGCCTTAAAGGGACAGGGACCCCGGTGCTAGGGAGGCAGGGTGGCGGGACTGGTGAGCGGGTGCCTGGGACCGGCGCCTGAGGACAAAGAATATCCCACGTTTTTCCCTGCGGGATCGGGGGGCGGGTGCCTGAGACCGGCACTTGAGGACAGAGGAAATCACGCGTTTTTCCCCGTTTTTTTTTTCTCTTTTCTGCGAGTGCTTTTTGGAAGCCTAAAAGGGACAGGGACCCCGGTGCTAGGGAGGCAGGGCGGCGGTACTGGTGAGTGGGTGCCTGGGACCGGCACCTGAGGACAAAGAATATCCCGCGTTTTTCCCTGTGGGACCTGTGGGTGGGTGCCTGAGACCGGCACCTGAGGACGGAGGAAATCACGCGTTTTTCCCTATTTTATCTCTCTTTTTGGCGAGTGCTTTTTGGAAGCCTTAAAGGGACAGGGACCCCGGTGCTAGGGAGGCAGGGCGGCGGGACTGGTGAGCGGGTGCCTGGGACCAGCGCCTGAGGACAAAGAATATCGAGTGTTCCTTCCCTGCAGGACCGGTGGGTGGGTGCTTTTTGGAAGCCTTGAAAGGACAGGGACCCTGGTGCTAGGGAGACAGGGCAGCAGGATCAGTGAGGGGGTGCCTGGGACAGGCACCTGAGGACAAAAAAAAAAAATCGCGCGTTTTTTCCTTTTTTTTTTTCTTTCTGTTCCCTCTCTCATTGTTGCTGTTGTTGTTTTGGTTTGGAGAGTGCTTTTTGGAAGTCTTAAAGGGGCAGGACAGGTCACTTAGACCACAGGCAGGGAATCTGGGGATCTCTGGGCACTCTAACCCCCTGGGCAGCAGGGAGCACAAAGGCCCCTTACGGAGATAAATAGCCTCCCGGCAGCTCCCCCTCCAACGGGGCTCCACCATTTTGGAGGAACAGCCCCAGCCAGGCCAAGCCCACAGCAACAGCGGAGATAAACCCAAAAGCAACTGCGCAGGAAGCAGAAGCCCTGTCTGCGCACAGCTGCCCAGCACAAGCCACTAGAGGTCGCTATTCTTCTAGGAAAAGGCTACAAACCAACAAGAAGGGAAGCTCTTCCAGCGGTCACTTGTACCAGCTCTGCAAACTATCTCTATCACCATGAAAAGGCAAAACTACAGGCAGACAAAGATCACAGAGACAACACCTGAGAAGGAGACACACCTAACTAGTCCTCCTGAAAAAGAATTCAAAATAAAAATCATGAACATGCTGACAGAGATGCAGAGAAAAATGCAAGAGCAATGGGATGAGATGCAGAGAAAAATGCAAGAGCAGTGGGATGAGATGCAGAGAAAAATGCAAGAGCAGTGGGATGAAGTCCGGAAGGAGATCACAGATGTCAGGAAAGAGATCACAGAAGTGAAACAATCCCTGGAAGGATTTATAAGCAGAATGGATAAGATGCAAGAGGCCATTGAAGGAATAGAAACCAGAGAACAGGAACGTATAGAAGCTGACATAGAGAGAGATAAAAGGATCTACAGGAATGAAACAACACTAAGAGAAATATGTGACCAATACAAAAGGAATAATATTCGTATTATAGGGGTACCAGAAGAAGAAGAAAGAGGAAAAGGGATAGAAAGTGTCTTTGAAGAAATAATTGCTGAAAACTTCCCCAAACTGGGGGAGGAAATAATCGAACAGACCATGGAATTACACAGAACCCCCAACAGAAAGGATCCAAGGAGGACAACAGCAAGACACATAGTAATTAAAATGGCAAGGATCAAGGACAAGGAAAGAGTTTGAAAGGCATCTAGAGAGAAAAAGGTCAGCTATAAAGGAAAACCAATCAGGGTAACATCAGACTTCTCGACAGAAACCCTACAGGCCAGAAGAGAATGGCATGATATACTTAATGCAATGAAACAGAAGGGCCTTGAACCAAGGATACTGTATCCAGCACGACTATCATTTAAATATGATGGCGGGATTAAATAATTCCCAGACAAGCAAAAGCTGAGGGAATTTGCTTCCCACAAACCACCTCTACAGGGCATCCTACAGGGACTGCTCTAGATGGGAGCACCCCTAAAAAGAGCATAGAACAAAACACACGACATATGAAGAATGGAGGATGAGGAATAAGAAGGGAGAGAAGAAAAGAATCTCCAGACAGTGTATATAACAGCTCAATAAGCGAGCTAAGTTAGGCAGTAAGATACTAAAGAAGCTAACCTTGAACCTTTGGTAACCACGAATCTAAAGCCTGCAATGGCAATAAGTACATATCTCTCAATAGTCACCCTAAATGTAAATGGACTTAATGCACCAATCAAAAGACATAGAGTAATAGAATGGATAAAAAAGCAAGACCCATCTATATGCTGCTTACAAGAAACTCACCTTAAACCCAAAGATAAGCATAGACTAAAAGTCAAGGGATGGAAAAACATATTTCAGGCAAACAACAGTGAGAAGAAAGCAGGGGTTGCAGTACTAATATCAGACAAAATTGACTTCAAAACAAAGAAAGTAACAAGAGATAAAGATGGCTACTACATAATGATAAAGGGCTCAGTCCAGCAAGAGGATATAACCATTCTAAATATATATGCACCCAATACAGGAGCACCAGCATATGTGAAGCAAATACTAACAGAACTAAAGAGGGAAATAGACTGCAATGCATTCACTGTAGGAGACTTCAACACACCACTCACCCCAAAGGATAGATCCACTGGGCAGAAAATAAGTAAAGACACACAGGCACTGAACAACACACTAGAACAGATGGACCTAATAGACATCTATAGAACTTTACATCCAAAAGCAACAGGATATACATTCTTCTCAAGTGCACATGGAACATTCTCCAGAATAGACCACATACTAGCTCACGAAAAGAGCCTCAGTAAATTCCAAAATATTGAAATTCTACCAACCAATTTTTCAGACCACAAAGGTATGAAAGTAGAAATAAATTCTACAAAGAAAACAAAAAGGCTCACAAACGCATGGAGGCTTAACAACATGCTACTAAAAAATCAATGGATCAATGAACAAATCAAAATAGAGATCAAGTAATATATAGAAACAAATGACAACAACAACACTAAGCCTCAACTTCTGTGGGATGCAGCGAAAGCAGTCTTAAGAGGAAAGTATATAGCAATCTAGGCACACTTGAAGAGGGAAGAACAATCCCAAATGAATAGTCTAACATCACAATTATTAAAACTGGAAAGAGAAGAACAAAGGAGGCCTAAAGTCAGCAGAAGGAGGGACATAATAAAGATCAGAGAAGTAATAAACAAAATTGAGAAGAATAAAACAATAGCACAAATCAACAAAACCAAGAGCTGGTTCTTCGAGAAAATAAACAAAATAGATAAGCCTCTAGCCCAACTTATTAAGAGAAAAAGAGAGTCAACACAAATCAACATAAACAGAAATGAGAATGGAAAAATCACGACAGACTCCACAGAAATACAAAGAATTATTAAAGACTACTATGAAAACCTATATGCCAACAAGCTGGAAAACCTCGAAGAAATGGACAACTTCCTAGAAAAATACAACCTCCCAAGACTGACCAAGGAAGAAACACAAAAGTTAAACAAACCAATTACAAGTAAAGAAATTGAAACAGTAATCAAAAAACTACCCAAGAACAAAGCCCCGGGGCCGGATGGATTTACCTCGGAATTTTATCAGACACACAGAGAAGACATAATACCCATTCTCCTTAAAGTGTTCCACCAAATAGAAGAGGAGGGAATACTCCCAAACTCATTCTATGAGGCAAACATCACCCTAATAACAAAACCGGGCAAAGACCCCACCAAAAAAGAAAATTACAGACCAATATCCCCGATGAATGTAGATGCAAAAATACTCAATAAAATATTAGCAAACAGAATTCAACAGTATATCAAAAGGATCATACACCATGACCAAGTGGGGTTCATCCCAGGGATGCAAGGATGGTACAACGTTCGAAAATCCATCAACATCATCCACCACATCAACAAAAAGAAAGACAAAAACCACATGATCATCTCCATAGATGCTGAAAAAGCATTTGACAAAATTCAACATCCATTCATGATAAAAACTCTCAGCAAAATGGGAATAGAGGGCAAGTACCTCAACATAATAAAGGCCATATATGTAAACCCACAGCCAGCATTATACTGAACAGCGAGAAGCTGAAAGCATTTCCTCTGAGATCGGGAACCAGACAGGGATGCCCACTCTCCCCACTGTTATTTAACATAGTACTAGAGGTCCTAGCCACGGCAATCAGACAAAACAAAGAAATACAAGGAATCCAGATTGGTAAAGAAGAAGTTAAACTGTCACTATTTGCAGATGATATGATACTGTACATAAAAAACCCTAAAGACTCCACTCCAAAACTACTAGAACTGGTATCGGAATACAGCAAAGTTGCAGGATACAAAATGAACACACAGAAATCTGTAGCTTTCCTATACACTAACAACGAATCAATAGAAAGAGAAATCAGGAAAACAATTCCATTCACCATTGCATCAAACAGAATAAAATACCTAGGAATAAACCTAACCAAAGAAGTGAAAGACTTATACTCTGAAAACTACAAGTCACTCTTAAGAGAAATTAAAGGGGACACTAATAAATGGAAACTCATCCCATGCTCATGGCTAGGAAGAATTAATATTGTCAAAATGGCCATCCTGCCCAAAGCAATATACAGATTTGATGCAATCCCTCTCAAATTACCAGCAACATTCTTCAATGAATTGGAACAAATAATTCAAAAATTCATATGGAAACACCAAAGACCCCGAATAGCCAAAGCAATCCTGAAAAAGAAGAATAAAGTAGGGGGGATCTCACTCCCCAACTTCAAGCTCTACTACAAAGCCATAGTAATCAAGACAATTTGGTACTGGCACAAGAACAGAGCCACAGACCAGTGGAACAGATTAGAGACCCCAGAAATTAACCCAAACATATATGGTCAATTAATATTTGATAAAGGAACCATGGACATACAATGGCAACATGACAGTCTCTTCAACAGATGGTGCTGGCAAAACTGGACAGCTACATGTAGGAGAATGAAACTGGACCATTGTCTAACCCCATATACAAAGGTAAACTCAAAATGGATCAAAGACCTGAATGTAAGTCATGAAACCATTAATCTCTTGGAAGAAAACATAGGCAAAAACCTCTTAGACATAAACATGAGTGATCTCTTCTTGAACATATCTCCCCGGGCAAGGAAAACAACAGCAAAAATGAGCAAGTGGGACGACATTAAGCTGAAAAACTTCTGTACAGCGAAAGACACCATCAATAGAACAAAAAGGAACCCTACAGTATGGGAGAATATATTTGAAAATGACAGATCCGAGAAAGGCTTGACGTCCAGAATATATAAAGAGCTCACACACCTCAACAAACAAAAAACAAATAACCCAATTAAAAAATGGGCAGAGGAACTGAACAGACAGTTCTCCAAAAAAGAAATACAGATGGCCAAGAGACAAATGAAAAGATGCTCCATATCGCTAATTATCAGAGAAATGCAAATTAAAACTACAATGAGGTATCACCTCACACCAGTAAGGATAGCTGCCATCCAAAAGACAAACAACAACAAATGTTGGCGAGGCTGTGGAGAAAGGGGAACCCTCCTACACTGCTGGTGGGAATGTAAATTAGTTCAACCATTGTGGAAAGCAGTATGGAGGTACATCAAAAGGCTCAAAACAGACCTACCATTTGACCCAGGAATTCCACTCCTAGGAATTTACCCTAAGAACGCAGCAATCAAGTTTGAGAAAGACAGATACACTCCTATGTTTATCACAGCACTATTTACAATAGCCAAGAATTGGAAGCAACCTAAATGTCCATCGGTAGATGAATAGATAAAGAAGATGTGGTACATATACACAATGGAATACTACTCAGCCATAAGAAGTGGAAAAATCCAACCATTTGCAGCAACATGGATGGAGCTGGAGAGTATTATGCTCAGTGAAATAAGCCAAGCGGAGAAAGAGAAATACCAAATGGTTTCACTCATCTGAGGAGTATAGGAACAAAGGAAAAACTGAAGGAACAAAACAGCAGCAGAATTACAGAACCCAAAAATGGACTAACAGGTACCAAAGGGAAAGGAACTGGGGAGGATGGGTGGGCAGGGAGGGATAAGGGGGGGGAAGAAGAAGGGGGGTATTAAGATTAGCATGCATGGGGGGTAGGGAGAAAGGGGAGGGTGGGCTGCACAACACAGAGAGGACAAGTAGTGACTCTACAACATTTTGCTAAGCTGATGGACAGTAACCGTAATGTGGTTGTTAGGGGGGACCTGATATAGGGGAGAGCATAGTAAACATAGTATTCTTCATGTAAGTGTAGATTAAAAATTTAAAAAAAAATAAAATAAAGAAAGAAGGAAAAGGGGGATTACTCCTTGACAGGATAAAACTATTGGTAAATCAAAGATCAACGCATGCTTTAAATATCCTTAATGTTGATCACTTAAAGGGTGTCAGATGATCAGCTATGGAGGTACTCTTTTCTGATAATATTCCTTTCTCTTAATTAAAAAAAAAAAAAAAGCAGTTACTGTGTGCTGACCTCCAATGAGTTCTGCACAGTGGTATAAAGGGCATGTCAAAGTGTGGGCAAAGGGTCTGTTTGTTTCTACGCAGAAGATCAAGGCCTAGCTTGGATACCCAGAAAATGAACTAAGATACGATATGAGGAGGAACTTCCGGCATCAGCACTCTCTGGAGGACTTGTGCCGGGGGATGATCATCAAAAGCCTCCACAGGGATCCGGACGATGCTGCGGTTGTGGTTGCGTCCACCCCACTGTTTCCTGGACTTGCCATAACAATGAGGAGGGAGATGTCTAGGCTGGCATGTGCATACAGTGAGACAACGAATTTGACCGGATCTGTACTGTTGGAACTCAACCAGGAGTTGGGAGGGGTGCAAGGTGTAGCACTCCAAAACCTCATGACTATAGACTATCTATGGTTAAAAGAACATATGGGATGTGAACAGATCCCAGAAATGGGCTGCTTTAATTTGTCTGATGGTTCAAGTACAGTTGGACAATATCGATCATATCATAGATAAATTTTCACAAATGCCTAGGGTGCCTAAATGGTTTTCTTGGCTTCACTGGAGATGGATGGTAATTATAGATTTGCTTTGTTTATGTCACCGTATTCCTATTATGTTAATATGTGTGTTGAAATTAGTAGTTTAAAACCTATACATACTTAAGGTACTATACAAAAAGATATGTCAGAGAAATAATCAATCCTCCCATGTTTCCTTCATATGCTACATCTGTAGCTTTTCTTCTTCCTTCCTAATTACAACGCTTAAATAGAATTCGTGCCTCATATCGAATTTACCGAGTATCATAATTCCTCCAGGTGGTAAAGATACCTCGAGACAAGTGCTGGGCATAGAAGCCACAGGGCATAAATCTGCAAAGAAGTAAAAAGCTAACCTTTGCAAACAATATGGCTTCTCTCTCACTTACCAACTTTACATTTCCCTGTATGGCCCCGGAAGATGACTGGTTAGCCAGAGACGGGTAAGATTCCTCAAGGGAGGAACAACCTAAGACAGGCACAGTCGCAGGGGGGCCGTCAGGTGAGAATTTGGGGATCAACAGAGGTGAGGCTCAGAACCTCACCCCCCCTGCTTTGAGAGAAATCTTCTGCATCCATGGATGTCTTGCTGCCCTTGTCTAGCCTGGATTAATACTTAGTCCATAGGCACACACCTGATCATCTGATCATCTACATTTGCCTTCTTACAGCACTAAACTATGTTTTCTACCTTTATCTTGCATCTATCTACCACTTCAGCATTTTATTAAAAATAAAAATAATAATGATAATAGGAGAAATGTGGGATCAACATATAAATCAAGTACAAAAATCAAACGAATATTCATATTTGACCTGATTGTTTATAGGTCATATTGCATGATCAAAACCGAAAGTTTCTGTGATGAATGCCCTTGTACTGTTCACCATGTAAGAATTTATTCACTATGTAAGAATTCGTTCACCATGTAAGAACTTGTTCGTTATGCTTCAGAAGATTGGAGACTGACGAGAATTAGGCTTGAGATGGATTAATGATTGTACATTGAGCGTTGACCCCCCTATACTGAATTTTATTGTTGTTAACAACCATTTGATTAATAAATATGAGAGATGCCCTCTAAAAAAAAAAAAAAAAAGGGGAAAAATAAATAAATAAATGGCCCTCCCGTTTCTTTGTTCTCCAGTGTTGGCCTCA
Source organism: Manis javanica (assembly GCF_040802235.1). NCBI lineage: Eukaryota > Metazoa > Chordata > Mammalia > Pholidota > Manidae > Manis > Manis javanica. The sequence goes on from NC_133159.1 coordinate 36,655,439, forward strand.
CGCACTCACTCACCGGTCCTGCCTCCCTGTTTCCCTAGTATCCAGGACCCCACGCATGCACTGTGTCTGTGCTCTGGTCCGGATGGCTGGGGCTGGGTGCTTAGGAGTCCTGGGCTCCTTCTCCCTCCCTGCTGACTCCTCTCCTCCCGCCCTTAGTTGGGGAGAGGGGCGCTCAGGTCCCGCCGGGCCGGGGCTTGTATCTTACTGCCTTCGCCAGGCGCTGGGTTCTCGCAGGTGTGGATGTGGTCTGGATGTTGTCCTGTGTCCTCTGGTCTCTATTTTAGGAAGAGTTGTCTTTGTTATATTTTCATAGATATATGTGGTTTTGGGAGGAGATTTCTGCTGCTCTACTTATGCCGCCATCTTGGCTCAGCCAACCTAGTATTGCTTTTTTGAGGAGGGCCTCTAGTGCAGTTTTTCTTACGTGGGTGAGCTAATGGTATTTGCTGACTAGATGCCTTCCAGTTGCAGTTGGGACAAAGATGTGTCTGTCAGGCAGCATCCATCATTTTTTTTTTTTTTTTTTTTAGTTAGTGTGGCTCCTTCAGCCATGGCCCAGTCTTTCTCTTTTTCAGTGTACTTGGGTGGAGGAACCTCCACTGGGGACATTAGGACCATGGTGAGGGAAGGAGCTTTATCTGTTTTTATTGGCTGCTGTTTTAGCTGCCTTATCTGCCAGCTGGTTCCCCTGTGTTGTAGGGCTGTTTTCTTTTTGGTGTTCTTTGCAATGCGGAATTGCTACTTTTTCTGGGAGTCAGACAGCCTTGAGGAGTTTTAGTATTGTGCCAGCTGAGAGTTGGAGAGAAATCAGTGTCCCTGTGTGTTTAAGAGGGACACAATAATATGCGGGACCTTGACGTTTATTTTTTTGTCCCAGAGTAAGTTTATCTCCTTTTTAATGAATAGAACTGTGGCTGCCAGTGTCCTGAGGCAGGGTGGCTATCCTGCCTCAAATGGGATTTAGTTTTTTTTTTTTTTCTTCTGACAGATATACAACTGGCTGCTGCCAGGGCCTAACAGTTTATGTGAGAACTTCGAGAGCTACTTTTTTTTTATGTAGGAAGAGAGTGAAGGGCTTTTTTTTTGTATCTGGCAGGCCTAGGGCGGGTGCCTGTTCTGAAGCAGCCTTTATAGGAAGGTAGCTCTTGCTTCTTCTGTCTAGACAGGGGGTTCTCAGTATGGCCCCACCCCTAGGAGGCTGTAGAGGGGTTTTGCCATTGCCGAGAATCCGGGAATCCAGGTTTTGCAGAAACCGGTGGCCCCCAGGAACTCTCGTCTGGGGCTGAGGTAAGGAGATAATGACTTTTTCTTCTCTGGCCCTAGTGCCCTTTCTTCCTGGGTGAGGAGAAAGCCCAAGTACTGGACTTGCTGCTGGCAGATTTGTGCCTTTTTTTATCCTGAGTCTGACAGGATTTGCAGGAGGGCTTTTGTGCCTTTTGCACAATTTTCCTGGGTGTCACTGGCAAGGAGGAGGTCATCTACATACTGCAGGAGGGTGCAACACATGGCTTCCCTCGGAAAGCTGGCTTCAGTGCCTCTCCAAATAGAGTGGGTGAGTTCTTGAACTCTTGTGGAAGCCGCATCCATGTTGACTGCATCTGCCGCCGTGTATCCGGTTCACTCCATTCGAAGGCAAACAAGAGCTGGCTGTGGGAGGCCAGCTGGAGGCAGAAAAAGGCATCTTTTAAGTCTAGGCAAGTGAACCATTTGACAGACTTCGGGATCTGGCTGAGGAGGGTATATAGATTTGGGACCACAGGGTGTAAATGAACAGTCACTCTGTTAATGGCTTGCAGGTTTTGAACAGGCTGGTGTCTTCCTCCTGGCTTTTTGAATGGTAGAAGTGGGGTGTTCCAGGGCAACTGACACTTGGTTAGAATACCTGCCTCTTTGAGTCTGATCAGGTGTTCCTGGATGCCTGCTTTCACCTCTTGTGAGAGGAGGTACTGCTGCTGTCTTTGTGGCTGGGCCCCTGGAGTTAATTCTACAATGCAGGTACCGGAGTCCAGCTCCAGCGAGTCCAGGAGTCCCTGAAGGATGAATGGCGTCTGCAACTGAATGAATGAGTGAAGACACAGACACTAGAAAAGGCTGAGCCTGGCCTTTAATGAAAAGTTGCAGCTTGATTATATACTCTTTGATTACATAAAGTACAGATATTAATCATTTAATTGACACATAGCATGGTTACATGAGTTTGGAGAATGAGATTAAATCATCTGGCAGGTCTTAGCAGTTAACTTGTTTCTAAGTAAGCTTTGTACTTAGTTATTGCGGCCAGAAAATCTTCAAAGGTTAGGTAGGTGCCAGACTCTTGGTTTCTTTACAGATGACTATCTAAAGTTCACTATTTTATTATTTTTATGTAGGGCCCTCATTCTTTCATAGTTATACTCCCATTCTTCATCTCCGGTAGGAAAGAAAGAGACTCTCTCTAAAAGGACACGATGACCTCTTGGCAGGCAGGAACAAATTTTATGAACTGTGCCTTGGACCCATTTTCAGTAAGACTTACAATGGAGATTTTTCTGATCTGGAGTTAGGTAATGCCCTGTTCTCATTTGTTTTAGAATTTTCCAGGTTGTTCTTTGGCAGGCTAGCCAAAGAGTATCATTTGTTCTCTGTACCCACCTGTTGCCATTAATAATTGAATATGTCATTTGGAAGCCACGTAGGGGTGGGGGAAGGAACCTCGACCCAGGTAAATTTTCCATATCTTTTTTCCCATAAACTTGGGTCCAGTACTCATGGGGTCTCACTTTCCCATCATCGGGGGTAGTCACAGGGCAGTAGTGGTTTTTTCCAATTTCCTTTAAGGCCAGTACCTAAAATTTTCAGGGAGAATTGGATATGGCCTCTTCCCTGAAGGGGCAGCTTGAATTGAAACCAAAATAAGCAAATTTATTAGGAGAGATATTTTGAGGAGGATATCGGGGTTGCTCCTCTGGGAAGGCCACTGTGCAGTCCTTTCCATCCAACTGCCCGGACTGTGTCATCAGGCTGGTGGTTCGGACCAGCTCCCAACAGACAGGGGCTCGGTTATGAGCAAGTCCAGGTGGGTTGCTTCAGCCATACTGAGGGGAAGTCAGCTCTGAATTCAGGTGGGCTACTTGAGAGGGTCTGGGCACAGAATAACCTCCACTCCTCTTCCCTGGGTGTGGTTATTGCCACTACAAGGGACCCTGGCTCTTCTTGGCCTGGGTTTAGTTTGAGGCTGGTGTGTCCAGTTGGTTCAAAAGTTATTTGGGCTCCGAGCTTTGAGAGTATATCTTGGCTGAAGAGGGGAATGGGGCACTCAGGCAGGTAGAGAAACTTATGTTGGGCTTGGCAGAAGTGTTGCTGGACTGCTTATGTCCCAGTAGCTCTGAGAATAGTTGCAGTCTTTTTACTGAAGGGACTTACAGGGAGGGTGGCCACAGAGTATTCTGTCCCTGTGTCAGCCATAAAAGTCTTTTTTTGTTCCCCCACTTTCATTTTGACCGTGGGCTCATGGTGGTCAAGCATGAGAGAGCCTGGTCTTTGTCGATCTGAGTCTGTTGCTGCCAGACTAATGAGCCTTTCCCTGTGTTGCTTCTCCAGGCAGTGACCGGGCTTTGGGGCTTTGCCTCAGTTGGGGCATTTGTTCTTCCAATGCCTCTTCTCTTCACAGTAAGCACACTGGTCCCTGGCCTGGGGCGTCCTAGGCTTTCTCCCTCCTGGTGGCCGGCTTTTCTCTGCCTTTTGGTCATCTCTCTTTTAGGGTAGCTGCCAGGAAGCTGACCTTTTTTTTTTTTTTTTCATTTTTCTTTCAGCTTCTCTGTTATCCTGAACTTCTCTGTTTAGATATACTTTGTTGACAATTTTAATCAGTTGCATGATATTTATCCTGGCAAAGCCTTCAAGGTTTTGGAGCTTTTGTCTGATGTCTGGGGCAGCTTGAGCTATGAATGAGGTATTGACCATTTGTTGACTCCCTGGTGACTCAGGATTGAAGGGGGTGTAGATGCCATTAGCTTCATACAGTCTTTCATAATAATCCTCAGGAGACTCTCCTGGTTGTTGAGTGACTGAAGATACTTTGGTCATGTTCATAGGCTTTTTGGACCTGGCTTTGATCCCCTGGAGGAGGGCATCCTGATATCGGCAGATCTGGTGCTGTCCCTCAGGGGTGGTAAAGTCCCACTCGGACGTTCCTCAGGGACAGCGATTTCAGCCTATGTACCCCACTCAAGGACCCCAGCTGCCTCCTCTCTTCCATTGTGAACAGGGTGTAGAGAAGCTGTTGGCAGTTTTTCCAGGTCAGCCAGTGAGTTTGAAGAGGAATTTCATGAGATCATCTAGGGCTTGTGGCTTTTCTAACAGGGTGTTGTGTTTTTAATTGAGGAGGTTAGTTATGGAGAAGGGTTGATAGTAAAACATGGACCGGACCCGCTGGATGGTCTCATCTTTATTACACCTTTCAGGCTCCCATGTCTCTTGCACTGGCATCTGAAGGGTGCCTGCTTCCGGCCAAGGGCACAGTCTGGCTGCTGGTCCAGGGGAGAGTGGGTCCATTGGTTCTGGAGTTGGCGGGGAGGCTGATGGTGGCAGGGTGTCTGTCTGGGACTGGGGGGCTTGCTGCTGCTGACCTTGGGGGCGCATAAGGTAGAGGCAATATTCACTCTTCCTTTGGGTCACCAGCAAGAATTTGTGGAGGCTCAGGCTTCTGTTGATTCTTTGCAGGCTTCTTTGTTGAGGGGACTAAGACCCTACCCTGTCCCTGCCTGTTGCAAGTGAATCACACCCAAGGGGGAAGAGTCTGGGCAACTTGTAACCAGGAGTTGAAGTATGGGAACTGATTAGGATGACCTGGATCTCTAGGGATGACCCACCAGACGCAGCAGATTGTTGGGACATCTAGGGTTCCTTCTGGAGGCCACACTACACTAAAGGTGGGCAATACAGATTCACACAGGGTTTTTAACCTGCCAGGAGTTAATTTTACTCTGTAGTTTTCTGAAAATCCCTTCTTGAAAATCTTGATCATAGTGTCAAGGATTGTGGGTTTACTGTGCCCTGACCCCATGACATGTCCATGTATGGTGCCGCAACAATGGATGAGGGAGGGGTGCCTCCTCTAAAGAGAAGACCAGTCAGATGCTGTCTGTTCGCGCTCCTCTCGGAGACTTTGGTTAGCCTTGACTAAGATGCACCTGTATAAGTTCCAGGCCAGGTCAGCCAAAGCAGAATCACCATTATGTTGTAGGGCCGACCATTCGCGGATGAGGGCCCACTCAGATTCCGTAGCACAGGCCATGGAATCACAGATTCAGTGCAGACAAAATGACTTCAGCCCCCCTGCACACTCACTCACACACACTCAGACCAGTGTTTAAACATTCCCCCCCTGGGAAAGTCTACCTGTGAGACTTCTAAGAAGTCTCCAGGAGGTGATTGGGCTGCCCTTCAACCCCAACAGGTGGGACTGACTGGGTCAGGGGCCCCCGAGCCTTACCGGATTCGACGTTGAAACCAGGTCCTCACTTGCCAAGCCTCCTTGAGTCTGGCGGGAACAGCGGAGCAGGGCTTGCCCAGGGCCACTGGGTGGGAGACTGCCGAGAGATCAGGCAGAGCACGCCTTCTCCATTAAGATCTCCTGTTCCATCACCGCCCCGCCATTGCCCCAAACCAGTGGCAACAATGGGTCAGAACCGTCAGGGAACCAAATGTTATGGAAAATACTGGAAAACCTGGACTGGATCACTGACGGAAGAATCAAGCGGCACTCAGAGGTCTTAGAGTGTTGAGGTTTTATTTCACACTGGCGGGCTCAGAGGGGAGTAATTTCCCAAGGTCTGAGCCCTGAGCACAAGCAAGGGGAGCAATTTATATTATTTTGATATGTGACATTTCGGCATGCGCAGGGCACAAGAGGAGCCTGGAGGAGGGAGCTGGGGGTGCTTTGCCAACTGGAGGAAAAAGCAGTTTGCTGACCTTGATGGCTGTGTTGAATATTTTCCTTATCAGTTGAACTAATTTACATTTCCACCAACAGTGTAGGAGGGTTCCCTTTTCTCCACATCCTCACCAACATTTGCTGTACCTTGTCTTTTAGATGTTGGCCATCCTAACTGGTGTGAGGTAATATCTCATTGTGGTTTTAATTGGCATTTTCCTGATAATTAGCAATGTGGAGCATCTTTTCATGTGCCTGTTGGTCATCTGAATTTCTTCTTTGGAGAAGTGTCTGTTCAGATCCTCCACCCATTTTTTTTACTCAGGTATTTGCTTTTTGGGTGTTAAGGTGTGTGAGCTCTTAATATATTTTGGATGTTAACCCATTCTCAGATATGTCATTTATGAATAGATTCTCCCATACTGCAGGAAGCCTTTTTGTTCTAATGATGGTGTCCTTTGCTGTACAGAAGCTTTTTAGTTTGATGTAGTCCCATTTGTTCATTTTTGCTTTTGTTTCCCTTGCCCAAGGAGATGTTTTCAGGAAAAAATTGTTCATGCTTATATTCAAGAGATTTTTGCCTGTCTTTTCTTCTAAAAGTTTTACAGTTTCATGAGTTACATTCAGGTCTTTGATCCCTTTTGAGTTTACTTTTGTGTACAGAGTTAGACAATATCCAGTTTCATTCTCTTACATGTAGCTGTCCAGTTTTCCCAACACCAGTTGTTGAAGAGGCTGCCTTTTCCCCATTGTATGTTCATGTCTTCTTTATCATATATTAATTGACCATATATGTGTGGGTTAATAGCTGGGGTCTCTATTCTAGTCCATTGATCTATGGGTCTGTTCTTGTGCCAGTACCAAATTGTTTTGATTACTGTGGCTTTGTAGTAGAGCTTGAAGTTAGGGAGCATAATCTCCTCAGCTTTGTTCTTCTTTTTCAGGATTGCTTTGGCTATTCAGGTTTTTTGTGGTTCCATATGAATTTTAGAACTATTTGTTCTAGTTCATTGAAGAATGATGTTGGTATTTTGTTGGGGATTACATTGAATCTGTAAATTTCTTTGGACAGGATGGCCATTTTGACTATATTAATTCTTCCTATTCATGAGCACAGGATATATTTCCATTTATTGGTGTCTTCTTTAATTTCTCTCATGGTGTCTTACAGGTTTTGGAGTACAGGTGTTTCACTTCCTTGGTTAGGTTTATTCCTAGGTATTTTATTCTTTTTGATGCAATCGTAAATGGAGTTGTTTTCATAATTTCCCTTTCTGCTAGTTCATTGTTAGTATATAGAATGCAACAGATTTCTGTGTATTACTTTTGTATCCTACAACTTTGCTAAATTCAGTTACTAGTTCTAATAATTTTTTGGTGGAATCTTTAGGGTTTTCTATGTATAATATCATGTCATCTGCAAACAGTGACAGTTTAATTTCTTCCTTACCAATTTATGAATAGATTTTCCCATACTGTAGTTCATTGTTAGTATATAGGAATACAAGAGATTTCTGTGCAATTTGAATGCCTTTTATCTCTTTGTGTTGTCTGATTGCTGTGGCTAGGACCTATAGTACTATGTTGAATAAAAGTGGGGAGAGTGGTCATCCTTGTCTTGTTCTCGATCTTATAGGAAAACGCTTTGCTATTAAGTGTGATGTTGGCTGTGGGTTTGTCATATATGGACTTTATTGTATTGAGGTACATACCCTCGATACCCATTTTGTTGCAAGTTTTTATCATGAGTGTATGTTGAATTTTGTCAGATGCTTTTTCAACATTTATTGAGATGACCATATAATTTTTTATCCTTTTTGTTAATGAGATGTATGATATTGATTGATTTATGAATACTGTACTATTCTTGTATCCCTGGAATAAATCCCACTTAGTCACGATGGATGATCTTTTTGATATATTTTTGAATTCAGTTTTCTGATATTTTGTTGAGGATTTTTGCATCTATGTTCATCAGATCTATTGGTCTATAATTTTCTTTTTTGTGGTGTCTTTGTCTGGTTTTGGTATTAGAGTGATTGCTGGCCTCATAGAATGACTTTGGAAGTACCCCTCTTATATTTTTGGAATACATTAGGAAGGGTCGGTATTACCTCTTCTTTAAATGTTTGGTAGAATTTATCTATGAAGCCATCTAGACCTAGAGTTTTGTTTTTAGATAGATTTTGATTACCAATTCGATTTCATTGCTGGTAATTGGTCTCTTCTGTTTTTCTGTTTCTTCCTGGGTCAGTCTTGGAAGGTTGTGTTTTTCTAGAAAGTTGCCCATTTCTTCTAGGTTGTCCAATTTATTGGCATATAATTTTTCATAGTATTTTCTAATAATTCTTTGTATTTCTGTGGTGTCTGTTGTGATTATTTCCCTTCGTTTCTGATTTTATTTTGGTGTGTATGCCTTTTTCTTCTTTCTTGAGTAGTCTGGCTAGGATTTTATCTATTTTGTTTATTTTCTCAAAGAACCAACTGCTAGTTTCATTGATTTTTCTATTGTTTTATTCTTCTCAATTTTATTTATTTCTGCTCTGCTCTTTATTATGTCCCTCCTTGTACCAACTTTGGGCTTTACTTGTTCTTTTTTAGTTTCTTTAATTGTGATTTTAGACTATTTGCGATTGTTCTTGTTTTTTGAGGTAAGCAATATACTGTTTACTTTCCTCTTAGAAGTGCCTTCACTGCATCCCACAGGTTTTGGGCTGTTGTGTTATTGTTTTCATTTGTGTCCATGTGTTGCTTTCCATGTGTTGCTTTAATTTTTATTGCTTTAATTCTGTTTTAATTTGATCCTTGATTCACTGATTATTTAGCATGTTGTTTAGCCTCCATGTATTTGTAGGCTTTTTTGTTTTCTTTGTGTGATTTATTTCTAGTTTCATACTATTGTTGTGTGAGAGGCTGCTTGATACAATTTCAATGTTTTTGAATTTATTGAGGCCCTTTTTGTGGCCTAGTAGGTGATCTATTCTGGAAAACATTCCATGTACACTTGAGAAGAATGTGTATCCTGCTGCTTTTGGGTGGAATGCTCTGTAGATAACTGTTAAGTCCATCTGATCTCATGTATTGTTCAGTGCCTCTGTTTCCTTACTTATTTTCTGCCTTGTTGATCTATTGATTTAAGTAGTGTGATAAAATCTCCTAAAATGAATGTGTTGTAGTCTGTATCTCCCTTCAATTCTGTTAGTATTTGTTTGACATATTTAGGTGCTCCTATGTTGGGTGCATAGGTATTTATAATGGTTATATCTTTTTGTTTGACTGACCCCTTTATCATTATGTAATGTCCTTCTTTGTCTCTTGTTGTTCTTTGTTTTGAAATCTATTTTGTCTGATAAAAGTACTGCTATTCCTGCTTTTTTTCCATATTTGCATGAAATGTCTTTTTCCATACCTTCACTTTTAGTCTGTATGTCTTTGGGTCTGAAATGAGTCTCCTGTAAGCATCATATAGATGGGTCTTGTTTCTTTATCCGTTCTGCCACTCTGTGTCTTTCGATTGGTACATTCAGTCCATTTACACTTAAGGTGATTATTGATAGATATGTACTTATTGTCATTTTATTAATTATTTTCTGGTTGTTTTTATATAGCTCCTCTGTGTTCCTTTTTTCTTCTGTTATATTCTTGTTATTTGATGAATTTCTTCAGTGTAGAGATTGGATTTTTCTTTCTTTTTTTTAAGATCTATTGTTGGCTTTAATTTTGTGGTTACCAAAGGTTGAAGAATAGCTTCCTTACTATATAACAGTATTTTAAATAGCTGATTACTCTACTTCAAACACAATCTAAAGGTACTTTTTTTCTTTCTTATTCTTCTTCCTCCTCCACACTTTATGTATTAGATGTCATAATCTGCACTTTTTGTGTATCCCTTTTCTGATTTTGTGAGTAGTTGATTTTGCTTCTTTTGTTTTAATTTCATACTTACTGGTAATTAATTGGTCTACTACCTTTATTGTGGGTTTATTTTCATTGGTGAGAGCTATTTAGCTTTTGGAACCTTTACTTCTACAGCAGTCCAGTCCCTTTAACATATCCTGTAGGGATGGATTATTGGTAGTGAATTCCTTCAGTGTTTGTTTATCTGAAAATTGTTTAATCCCTGCTTCAAATTTCAATGATAATCTTTCTAGATAGAGGATTCTTGGTTAGACGTCCTTTTTGATTACATTAGATATATCATGGCACTGTCTTCTGGCCTGTAAATATTCTACTGAGAAGTCTGCTAATAGCCTGATGGGATCTCCTTTATAAGCAACTTTTTTCTGTCTCTGGCTGCTTTCAACACTCTCTCCTTTTCCTTGATCTTTGCCGTTTTAATTATTATATGTCTTGGTGTTGTCTTCCTAGGATTCCTTTTGTTAGGGGCTCCCTGTGCTTCCATGACGTGAGTGTCTGTTTCCTTCCCCAGATTGGGTAAGTTTTCAACAATTATTTCCTCAAAGAGACTTTCTATCCCTTTGTCTCTCTCGTCTCCTTCTGGTACCCCTATTATACAAAGATTGTTCTGTTTGGATTGGTCACACAGCTCTCTTATTATTCTTTCATTCCTAGAGATCCTTTTTTCTGTTTTTCAGCTTCATTGTTTTCCTGTTCCCTAATTTCCATTTCATTCACAGCTGCTTCAACCTGTAATAATATACTCTTAAATCCCTCCATTGTATGTTTCATTTCATATACTGTATTCTTCAGCTCTGAGTGGGTTCCTTTACAGGTCTTCTATCTCTATTGAAGTCCTCCCTGAGATCTTGGATATTTTTCTGTAAATCCATGAGCATGTTTGTGACTTTTGCTTGAAATCTTTTTAAGAAGATTGGTGATTTCTGTTTCATTTAGCCATCTTCCTGGTGTCATGTTGCAGTTTTGTTTGGAATATATTCCTCTGCCTCCTCATTTTGTCATGGTTTCTGTGTGCTTTCCTTTGTATTAGATGACTCTGCTACTTTCTGACCTATGGAGTAATGTCTTTGTGATAGAGGCATTCTCTAGTGCCCAGAAGCTCAAGACTCTTTACTTTCCAGTGCAGGAACCCCAGCTATTGGCATGCAGTGGGTAGGGCTGTCTTTCGGTCTGACTTGTTGTGGTCTGAATCTAGGTGGGCAGTTTACTTCAGCCGCACCTTTGTGATCAGTGCAGAAGTCTCTGTTGGAGTTGCTGTGGGTGGGACCACCCTCTGTCTGGCCTGCAGCAGTGGTGGGGCTTCAGGGTTAATGGGGTGAGCAGGCTGATGCGGTTGGACACCCGCAAGGAGGAAAGAGCTCTAGAGACTGGCTCCTGCAGGCACCTCCCTCACTGGGCTGCAATGGAGTCAAGAAAGCTAGGAGTGTCTCCCTCTTCCTACCAGGCAGCAAGTGGGTTGTCTGCTAGCAGTGCATACAGGGAGGAGCCTCAGGGCTGTGTTGCCAGCAGCTGGGATGAAGTGTCTGGAGCTCCCAAGAGTTCCTGAACTGTTGGGCAGAGGGTGGGCTGGGTAGGTATTGTCCATCTGCCCTTTCTCCTGAGAAGAGAGCTCCCTCCAACACTCACCCCTCTGGCACCCCTCCCACTGCTGGGAAGTTTTTCAAACTGCCCACTTTGCTTTTGTCTCAGGGGGACCAGTGGAGCATGCCTGGTCTCCACAAGTGGCTGTTTTCTCAGGCTCCCTGAGTGTTCCACCTGTCCTTGGTGTCCAGCCTCGCTAATCACCAGAACACCATGTAATGTGGGCTCGTGCTCCCAGAGCAGATCTCCAGGGCTAGGTACTCAGCAATTGTGGGCTCCTACTCCCTTCCCACTCTGTTCCTCTCTCTCCTGCTTGAGGGCTTGGGTCCTGCTAGATCTGGCTTTGCCACTTTACCCTTTTCTGTGAGGTCTTTTCTTCTTCCCCAGATGTAGGTAGTCTGTTTTACAGTCTTCAGGTTATTTTCAGGTTTAGTTGTATTTGCTATATTTTCATGTTTTATGTGTTTTGGTGAGGAAGTCTCAGCCTTGCCTTCCTACTCTACCATCTTTTTCTCCCAGAATTCTTTCTTTCTTTTTTTTTTTTTTTTTGCCCAGAGTTAAAACCAAAACAGAAAAGTTCTCTTGTCATTTTCTATTGTGGGCTGGGGTTTTTATTTTTCCTGGTTCACTCTTTGATCAAGTGTGAAGCCCTTTGAGGATTTTGACTTTGGTATGGATTTTCATTCCATTTCCCTACCTCAAGTGGGCCCAATGCTCTGTTTTCCATCCTTGAAGGCTTTGAGTTACTAGGGTCTGGTGAAAAATAGAAGTTGTGGCTTTAGTGTTGGCTGCCTCCCTGGATTTGTGCTCCTACTTATTCCTTAGCTGCTTAGGATTTCTCTAATCTTCTTTGAGCTATGCATTTAAAAGTATTTCTAAAGTATATTCTATCCAGCCTTTTTAGGTGTTTTGTATAACAAGGGTTTTCAGGATATATAGTTTACTACATTGCTGGAAACAGAAGGTATTAATTTCTTCTATGATGTGGTTTCTTAAACCAGTGGCCCTTCTCTGGGCATTCTATTTAGTTAATGTCTCTTTTTACTATGAAAGTCAGCCCCATCACAGTTCTTAAGATATGGCCTGACTAGAATACAAGGGAATCATTATTTATCTTACTCTATATGCACTGTGTCAATTCATGCAGCCAAGGAATACATCAGATTATTGAACACTGAGTCATTATTAATTTACTTGGAGTGTCTGCTTAACTAAAAATTCACAGATCTTTTCCATAGGTGATTTTAGTTTTTGAAACATAAATGTAGGACTGCTTTTTCATCTAATTTTTTTGTCTCTAGTGCCTAGCACAGAGTAAGAATTTAGTAAATGAATGATTTTACATTTCTCACTTTGAAACTTTTCCATATTGGATATGAGGTGGTTTCAGCATAAGATAATTTTAAATCCTGATCCTGTTATACAGTTGTCAGCTACCCTCTGGGCATTGTGTTATTTGTAAATTAGAAGTTTTCATTTAAATAGCTAAGAACAGAGCTTTGCAGCACTAAAGACTTCTTTTTAGATTGATATAAAATATTAATTATAGTTTCTTGTATGTTGCTTACTCATAGCCATGAGTATATGTAAATACACTCTTTTCTGACTCCTTATTTCATAATTGTCTTGCAGGTTAAAGTGAGAGGCTTTATTAGGCACTCTGCAACAGACAAATGGGCAGAGGGAGCACTTTGCACAACCTCCCAGGCCAGGTGCTTAGAACAGCCCTGGCCTAAGAAAGAGGAGCCTGTCAGTTGCTCTAATACTTTACCCTTTAATACTCTGGGCAGGTGCTGGTGGATGTGCCCTGCACCACAGACCGCCACTCCCTTCGTGAGGATGACAACAACATCTTTCAGCGGTCAAGGAAGAAGGAGCGGCAAATGTTGCCCATGCTGCAGGTGCAGCTTCTTGCGTGAGTAATAGATTTACAAAAACTCAGGACTTTGTGTCAAAGTGCTCCAGGGTCTGGTCATCTGCAGGACTCTGGGACTAGGGGCCTGGAACCTCTTGCCAATAGAAGGGTCTTCTGGCTGGGGATCTGTCTGGAAGAGAGAGACATCATGGGATGGTCCTTCTCTGGAACATAAAATTCCTATGTGCAGGGTGGACTGCACAGGTTTACTTATGCTATCTTACCTCCATGCTAGTCCCAGCACCAGTGAGTAGCCCACCTTTGGAAATAGTTACTGAGATCATGGCTCTATAGCACTGGGTAAGGACTCAATCCATAGTCAGCATCATGGTTTGGTCCACAACTAGAGTCAGAGCTCAGGGGATCATTTCAAGAAGGCTTCGGGAGGAAAGCCTGTAAAGTAAGGTTGGGTTGCTTTCTGCTTTGAGAGTGACTTTTCAGGTGGTGTCATTATGGCAGGGATTTCAGAGGGTGTCTAACACAGCTACCCATCCCACAGTAGATTCCCCTACCCATGCTTCCAGCTTCTGTTGTCCTACCTCTGGGCAGCTCACTAGTCACTGGCTTCTCTTTCTGTTTTCAGGGCTGGACTCCTTGCCACCAAACCGGGTGGCCACGTTGTCTATTCCACCTGCTCACTCTCACACTTACAGAATGAGTATGTGGTACAAGGCACCATCGAGCTCCTGGCCAATCAATACAGCATCCAGGTTCAGGTGGAAGACCTGACTCACTTCCGAAAACTTTTCATGGATACATTCTCCTTCTTCCCATCCTGCCAGGTTGGGGAGCTGGTCATCCCAAACCTCATGGCCAATTTTGGGCCTATGTACTTTTGTAAAATGTGTAGGCTGACATAGCAACAGCCTGTTACTGAAGCCCTGGTGTAGGAGACACCAGAAACTGAGACCAGTGGCAAAGATGTTCTCTGAGTCCTATCTCCATTCTGCTCAAGTCTTCCTACAGACAATTTCCAGTTATAGGAAGTAGGAGTTTCTCTGTCCTGCTGTCCAATTGTGGAGCATCAGGAGGTTTCTTACTTATTATAGCCCCATCTCCAAGCCTGTGCTAAAAGTTCCCACCCCATTAGGGACTTAGGAATATGAGCCAGTGAGCAGGCCTACATTTTAAGCTGTAAACTTGGAAAGAAGCATTTAGCCAATAAAATTGTTGAAGCTCTGTAGAGCTAGGGCTTTTAGTTTTCATGTCAGTCCAAGTACTATTAGTTCCATTTGTACCAGCTGCTGCTACTGAGCACTAGTGCCAGGTGCCCAAAGCCCAGGACCTCAGCCTGGATATAAGCCTCTGGTTACCGAGCCCCTCTCATACGTGAGGTGAGTTCTGAATGATCCATCTTGAGCAGCCAGTGGACCCAAAAAAGTCTACCTGTTTTCTCTGTATAGCCCACAATCTAAAGGAACAGCAACTGAAATTGTTAAGCCAATGCATAATAATCAGCTTACTTACACTGAAAGAGCTCTCCAGAGCTGAATAATTCTAGCTGTTCCTGCTACCAACAGCACTGCTGCCAAATGTGGTGGGAAGCTGCTTCTGCCACAGGCTGTTTCTTCATTATTCATCTAGCAAGTGTTCCTTGAGCTCCTGACTGACGGGTAGTCAGGGAGCTGTGGAGATGTAGAAGTTGGGATTGTGGAAGATAAGGAGGACTCCTCATCCTTTGGAATGGCAGCTCTCCTCCTTTTGCTTTTGAGCACCTAGGAATTCCTAATATCTTGTTTTGTTATATTTTGTTTTTGGTTTTGTTCTCTTGTTCCTGGCCTGCAGCTGAGCTCTGGTGTCAGTTCTTTGGCCCACCCCCAAATCCCTCAGAGCTCTTCCCACCATTGTAGGACTTCACCTCACAGAGTGTGTGAAGTTGGGGGCAACATTGTTTACTGAATACTTGCTAGTAATGTTGTTTTATAACTTTTTTGCACAAAGAAGGCAATCTTTTAATGACAGGGATATAAAACTTTTTTTCTGAAAAACTTGTCCTTGTGCAGAAAACGGTATGTAATTTTAGATGCTTGAGTTCTGAGTTCTTCCCACTTTCCTTAGCCCTCCTCTACCTCTTTCTGTCACTCCCTTTGTTCTTTATGCTTTCCCTGTTAATCCTAGTTTGGGTATTAGAGGTGTCAGCTGAGAAGGATTTTAGATGAGTTTAAACCTTCTCCTTTCTTGTAATTGGCACTCTGAGGGCCTTGGAAGGCTTTCCAGACTCAAAATCCAGCGAAGCTAGGAAGGTAGGTTCCAGGGAGTAGGGCCCTGTTTAGCCTCTGTGTGTGGTCTGTGGTACCTGCCTGCTGTTTACTCTGCCCTCAGTATCTGCTGAGGCTGGGCAGCCTCAGGTGCCTGGGCTTCTGCCCTTGGCCTCCTGGGTATACAGGCTGGTTCTAATTAAATGCTAAGCAGTGATTATTCAAGAGGAGAGGATCTCCTGCCTGTGTGATCCCTCCCAGTCTTAATTAGGGACAGATGAAACCAGATAAGAAAAGCCGAGAACTACTTTGAAAAACAGTTTGTCTTCTATAATTGAACATTAACCTACCCTACAACCCAGTTATTCCAGTACTGGGAATAAGTCCAATAGACACTCATACATGTGTACCAGAAGACATGTACAAGAATGTTCATAGCAATCCTGTTCACGAAAGCAAACCCAAATGCCCATGAGCAAGAGAGTGGATAAATAAACTGGAACAGTCACACAATGGTATCCTATATAGCTATCAAAACAAATGAACTACAGTGACTCTTAACAAGATGGGTGAATCTTCACAATAAAATATTAAATGAAAAAGTTGAGTCCCAAAAGATTAAATGTAACATGATGCTCTTTTAAAGAAAAAACAAAAACAACTTTTTCTTTTTGGTTATTACTTACCAAATTTAAAATTTATCAATTTTTAACATGCTGTTTAAGGAATTTTGATAATTGTATATAATAGCATAGCCACCATCACCATCAAAATACAGAAAATAATTCTGTGGATAAAGTGAAGGTTCCTGTGGCCAGGATTCTCACCTGGCCCTGGTCGGCTAGCTCACTACACACGTGTGGACAGTACATCATTATTGACTATATAAAGAGCCTGCTCAGTGCTCTGGACGACATGGTGGCACAGCTGCAAGGCTGCAGGAGAGCAGAGCAGAGGCTGGAGTGATAGCAGCGCCAAGGACAGAGACTGAGATGGCTGTGCGGACAGAGAGGCCCAGAGGCAGAGACCGACTTGCTGCATGCAGGCTCGCTCTGAGTGGATGGGATTCTAGTGATTGATCTGCCACTGTGGAGATAAAGTTGGGTATAACCCTTTCACCCCAAGAATGTTCTACTGTCATTTCTTTGGTCACATTGAATCCATAGTGAACTTGCCTGGGGCTGAAACCCATTGGCAAGACAAATTCTATCTCCTAAATAGTTTCCTTGTGTTCCTTTGCACTCAATACCTTTCTCCTATCCCTGGCCCCAGGTAATTATCAACCTGCTTTCTGTCACTGTAGTTTTACCTATTGTAGAATTTTATATTATGGAAGGTAGAGTTGATTTACAGCTGGATTGCAAAAGCTCTATCTTTATTTGAATGTCTGGCTTTTCAGTCTTGGCCAAGGTAAGGGCATTGGTATTTCCAATGTGCAATTTAAAGTCTAAAGCTCCTCTGGTGACTCCCAGTATCACTTTCTTTACTGGTGGATTACAACTGGCCTAACTGGTTACATGCGCCTGGCTTGATTAAATGGCCAGAGAAGCATTAAAAACCCTGTTGGAAACTTCTAATCTGACCTCCCCCCACAGCAAAGATTCCTCACAAAGTTCATGGTGATTAGATGCAAAGATAGAACGCTTACTTCACATCCTGATAACACTTGGTATTGTTAAGTTTTATTCTAGTGGTGTGTCTTGGTGTCTCATTGTGGTTTTAATTTTCATTTCTGATGACTTGATGTTATGAAGTTACATACAACTAAGAATCCAAAAACATTTTTAAAGAACATATAAGCAGTAAAGCTACATGAAAAGGAAAGAATGGTTCTCACTGTGGATTTCAGAATAGTGGTTCCCACAGGCAAGGGGATAAGGTGGGGCTGGAGGAATGTATAATTAGGTCAGGTTCTAGCTTTCATATTTGGTGCTTATTACATTATCAAGACAACTAAATTAGTAAAAAGCTATGTACAAAAGTATGTTGTGCATGATAAAAGTGTGTTCTGAACAAGGATTATGTTTAATCCAGTTTTATGTACCTAATGTACAAAAAGGTGTGGGTAAGAACCTAGCCCAAGAGTGTAGTAGTGCCAAATATGGCTTGATAAGAGCTGTGGGAGGGGCCATATCTATAAACCTGGAAGCTTAGCTATGTTGTCTCAGTATTGCTTATGAGTTCCTTTTTCCTTGTGAAATATAAGAGCCCATCCTTGGCAGAGGACCAGGTGTTGGGTCAGCGATAGGTTACAGTAGAAAGAGCTTGGTCTGTGATTTTTACCTTTTGGGAGTCACATATCTGTTTGACAGACTGGTAAAAGCTTTGACCTCAGGAGAAAAACAACAACCCACCTTTGCCCTCTCTGTGTTGCTGTAGGATCAAGTCCAAACTCTGCCCTGGCCCCTGGTTTTTTATTCTGTTTCATCTCTGCCATCCCTACTGCTCCCTTCTCTCACAGTTTGTTTATCCAAGCATAACCTCCCCCTGTCCCCCTGCTCCATGTCTCTGTGACACATTGTCTTCTCTGTCTAAATGCCCTTTTCACTCTGTTGTTCTTGCTAGCCCAAATTTTCACCCCCTCCAGGAGCAGTAGGGGATGGTAGAGATGAAATATAATCAACAACCAGGGGCCAGGGCAGAGTTTTGGACTTGATCCTTCAGGCAACACAGAGAGGGCAAAGGGTTGTAAACAGGTGAATAACAATGTCAGATTGGGGTTTTTAACATGTGTCAGTAATTGCTGTGTAACAAACAGCCCATAACAAACCACCCCAAAACTTAGTGGCTTAAAGCAACCATTTTAGTTGCTCATGATTCTGGGCACCAGCAAGTTAGGCTGGACTTGACTGGGCTCACTCAAGCAGCCTGGGTCATGTGACCACTTATTTGAGGTAGAAGATCTAATATGGTATCTATCACATGTCCCCAGCAGGCTAGCCTAGGCGTCTTCACATGGCAGTAGAAGAGTTTCAAAGTGAGAGTGGAAGCTGAAAGGCCTCCAAGCTGCTCAGACCACATTTTGAGGTGACATACTAGGAGGTACACTGGGAACTTAGGTGTAGCATGAGGAGGGTGGCTGGAATGGAGAGGAAAGTGAAAATCTCATCCTAGGAGGAATTGGGGGAATGGGATTATTAAGCCAGGAGAGGAGAGGGGAAGATTTGAGGAACAGAGATGCTATCTCTTAATAGGACTGTTCTGAGGCAAGGGGGGCAGATGTGATTTTAATGTCCCCAGGGACATTCAAAGTTGTAATGAGCCAGATTGCAGATCAACATAATAAACCTTAAAACTGTTTAAACAGTTACCTTTCCTGTGGGGCCCTTGGCAGAGTTGCCTTCTCTACCTCCTCTGCAGTTAGGCATGGCCAGGTGATTTGCTCTATGAAATAGTAGTGGAAGTGGTGTTTTCTTCCACATTTCTGGATAGAAGCTTTGAGATGGAACATCAGATTTGTCATTCCCACCAGAGTGATCATGGAAATATTTGTTGAGATGGAACCTACATCAGCCTGAGTGCCCATGACTGTATTGAGCAGAGCCTGCTGTAGACGTGTGTCAGACATGGCAAGAGAGAGAAAAATAACTGTTGTATTAAAGCCACTGCGAGTTGTGTTGTTACTGAAGGATGACTTAGTCTATCTTAACTAATAAAGCAAGTGTAGACCAGCACCTCATTTTTAATGAAAAGGAATAAAGTAGAAAATACTAGATGCAAACCAGTCTACCATTAATGACAGACAGTAAATCAGTGATTATCTAGGCAGGGCTGGACCATGAGGAACCTTTGGGGATGAAAAATATCTTGATGGTGGTAGTGGTTTCACAGGTATATACATATGTAAAAAAAACTCATCAAACTGTATGCTTTAAATATATGTAGTTTATTGTACACCAGTTATATCTCAATAAAGCTGTAAAATACATATGTACAAAACAACACATTTTACAAGATCATACACAAACAAAAGGCATTAAACAAGTTGTAAAAGTTGCTTATGGGTGGTGGAAGAATAAGATTGAGGAGCAAGGATATAAAGGATAAAGAGATGAGAGGGGCTCAGATGGAACAATGATGATAATGTGCTGGGAGCTGAGGAGTATGAACTCAGCCCTCTGCACCTGAAGGAATGAATGAATGGATGGATGAACAAACCCTGAGTCAGTAAATGTGGGTGGCTGTGTGCATTTCCTTCTGAGTTGGGCCGGGCCAAGGGAATAGTGTGTTCAAAGGCACAGAATAACACTGGGGCCTATGATGTTTGTGAAGGGCTAAGAAGTTAATTAGGACCTTCCTTCACACCCTTGTTCATTCTGATAGTATCATTAGATACTGAATTTTAACCTTACCTGTTGTCATCCAGTTGTGGGCATCTGCTAGAACCATGGGCTGTGTCTTTCTTAGGTGCCCCTGTTTGTAGAGGAAGTTGTAAGCAGGTTGTTGCTAGCTAGGGCAAAGGTCAGAGCTTGGTAGCGGAATATGCAGCCTGCTGGCATAGTGACGTCAGAGCCACTGTGGACAACAAGCCCTGCACCTTCAGGTTTCAAAGGGACTCACCTTGGTAGAGCCAGGAATTACGTAAGTCCCAGCCCTAGAGAGCCAAGGGCAAAGGGCCTCTTGCGGTTGGATCAAAGTTCAATGGCAGCCAGCCCTGGAAAGACGAGAAGAACCAGATTCCCCTGAGGGGAATTCTGGGCTGGCAGATTTGTTTTAGACAAAGAAATTCAATCCATCTCTAATCACAATTTGAATGTCTCTCAAGGGAATACTGATTTGCTTTACAAAAGACACCTTTACTTTGCAGAAGGAATCCCCAGATGAATTCTTTAAATAACACAGATTTATGTTAGGATTTGATTTATACACAGCCTATGAAGAATATATTTCTCTGTGAAATATGAGTTAAGTGTGTAATAATGGCCTACCAGAGCTCAAGAAGGGAGACATGTGCTCTTCTGCATGTCTGGTTTTCAGAAACTGGCTGGCCACCCACTGGATGTTGTCTCCCACACCATCTTGGATAGAAGAATTTACGGCATACAAGCTGACTCAACACTCATACTGAGGTTACCAGATCTGAGTGAAAAATATATAGTTCTCACAATCAAAATAAAAATGTTTCCCTAATAAAATTGCTATTGCTGGCTCATTTTTAGTCACATTATTTTGTTTTATATAGCTTTTGCTATGGTCACACAGTGCTGTATGAAAGGGCAAGCTCCCAGATTCTATTTCAGCCAATTGGGACCTGGATCCTATTTCAGCCAATCGGGACCTGGATCCTATTTCACCCAATCAGAGCTTAGTCCCGCTCTCCCCTCCAATCAGCAAGAACACCCACTGTTGGATTCCCCTGAGGAAGGCGCCGCCCCAAATCACTCACCAAAGACGTTTCTTGATGCAACAAGCAAGAGGAATTTATTCAGAAGCCAACTAGCTGGGGTCCAAGTCAGCCCGACGCAGCGGGTCTCAACGAGGACCCCAAGCACTTCTAACTAAGGGGTTATATAGGATTTCCGAGGCATTCAGCCCTAAAGGATTACCATGGTTACAGATTAGATAACAATTCTACAAAGGCAGTAATTTTTCAAACCTATGATTTCTGGGTTGGTGCCACGTCCTGGGGGTGTAGCAAGATAGGATCATTCTCTTACTGCTAGGGTGATTTAGCAAGGTAGCGTCGGCATTTATGATTAACTAACCGAGAGGTTAGCGCTGCCAGCAGTCATGATTGATTAACTTGTTTTTCCAGAGGAGTTACCTGGTTTCAGTTGTTCCCTCTGAGTCATATATCAGAATGGCTTTTTGGGCTTCAAGATGGCCACTCTTAGGCTAACTTATTTCTCAGGGAGGTTGGGGTCCTACATTCCCCACTTCTTTTTCTGAACATTCTAATCATGGAATGTTGGTTTCTTCTTGTTGTGTGAGGGTATGATACTGTTGTCTCAGCATTAGCACCTGCACAGCACTTACTCTTTCTCTAATAAAGGTTATTACTCGATTTAAAATGCAGGGACCTAAGGTGAGGAGCAATATTAAAATAAGCAGGGGTCCTGCCAAAGTGGATATTAGAGTTGTAAGCCATGGGGATCTAGAAAACCAGGATTCAAACAGGCTCTGGTTAGTTTCTCGTTCTTGCTTTCGCTGATCTAATCTTTCTCTTAATTTAGACATTGAATCTCTTACTACTCCAGTATGGTCTGCATAGAAGCAGCACTCTTCCTTTAGAGCTGCACACAATCCACTTTCTTTTAGAAATAGTAAATCTAACCCTCGTCTATTTTGCAGCACTACTTCAGAGAGAGAGGTTAGGGACTTTTCAAGTTTAGAAATAGACTGTTCTATAGTTCTCAAATCTTCATCGATAGCTATTCTTAGTCCTTCGTAATGTTGGTTTCCTTGTATAATTGCAGCTGCCCCTGGTCCTACTCTGGCTGCGACTCCTACTCTTAGTAATACAGCTAGAGTGAGTGAGACTGGCTCTCTTTTATACCTTAGTTTAGGTTCTAATTCTGCCACGAATGATAAGTCATCATGATACATTAGTCTGGGTACTAACTGGACCATGATACAGAAATCACGGGAGGAGTTGAAGGCAGAAGTAGAGACACATGGGGTCACTCCAGTGTTACAAGCCCACCATCCCTTGGGAGGAGGGATTAAATACCTGTTTTTACCAGGGAAGGCTATGGGTATGGTCTCATTCTTTCTTCTACAGATAGAGACTCTAGCTGCTGCTAGAGAAAAGGGGCGATGACCGCTCTGGCTGCTTCGTGCTGAGAAGGGGGCGCAGTAAAGGGTGCAGCTAGGTCTCCATCACTGGTCAGTTGAGAGGGCTTCAGAAGGCTGGTGCTTCTATTCTGGGTTTCATTTTTATTACTATTTGCAGTTTTGTGGCTTCTAGGCAAGATAAAACAAATTGTGTTATTAGGTTATGTAGCAACATCTGGAGTTGGATTTTTTATTCTGGAAGGAGGCTACATTATTGAAACGATACTTCTCTCTAAAATCACTCTCATTTTTACTAGAAGTAACTAGGTTAAGAAAATAATTAACAGCTGGCTTGATTATTTGCACAGGTGCAGCAAGAAGAGCAATTGATTACACAGGCTCTTTTAAATATGCTTTGCTGGAACTTTTTGTAAGGAATTTCAGATTGAACTTTTAAAGGCCTCTTGAGGCCAGACAGCCAAGCCAGACTTGCCATCAGGCTTTGCCTGCAGTACCTGTAGATTTGGATGAATTCTTCTCTTCTCGAGGTCTCTGCACCTGCCAGGAAGTGACCTTCTTTACTCACCTGGTAAGGCTGCTGGGAACTCTGTAAGCAAGGTACCAGGCCAGTTCTTCCAAGGGGCTTTGTTGGCTTTATAAAGTCAATCTTAGTTCTTTAAAGTTGTTCACATCTGAGTCTATGCACATGTCTCTCAGGTACGACATTCCAGTCAAAGCCCTGGTAGTATAACCAGTGTTCTTAAGTAGTCTTCTCACAAGGAAAGCAGATTCTTATTGAACTCATGCAAATAAACATACTGCCATGGAATACAAAAACAGTCACTGAAAGTTTTTAAACTCTGGAGGGATCAAGTAGAGAGAAGGATGTTTCAATTCTGCTCATAAAGATAGTCATTTACTAAACTGTTGTCAGTTTAAGAGAACAAGGTTAAAACACTTTACCAGCAAATTTGAAACAAAAAGACACAAAATCATTTTCTTTAGTTTATGTAATCTTATGTAACTAATACCTGTTCTGCTGAAATCTAGTTCTTTACCAGTTTAGGGATAATACTATAAATGACAAAAGACTTACAAATGACAATGGTTAAAGATCTGATGAGAGCTTACTGTAAAACAGTTGACATAAGGAAATTCTGATATTTCTGTAATACAAAACATTCAGTAACAAAGTTTAGCATCATTCTCTTTGACAGTGCTTTCCTGGTAAATAAATATATATATATATCAGATAAATAAGCCAAATTAGTCAAATACTTTCTCTAGTGAGAAAAAATTCTTCTGACATATTCCAGGGGCCCTCTGGAAAATATCAGAGTTAACTAGAGGTAAAAGCACCTTTTTGCATTTAATTTTTTTAGAACTATCATTACACATTTATTGTCTATATACTCAGCACAGTAAACGAGATATCTTAAAAAGTGGGGCAGCAGGGGAGACAGCTGCTGTCAATTTTTAAAGACAACATACAGAAAGTCAAACTAATTCTAGGTTACTAAGCATTCTTGAGAGAATGGTAGCAGATGGTAGATTCTTCTGCTTTCATCTTCAGGAGGGGAAAAAAGCTACAATAAGAATTCATATTTAGCTGAAAGAACTGTCTAAACTCAAGGCAGAGTATAATATCACCAGGCATACAAAAGACCTGTTAGAGATACATACAAAGAATGAATATGGCTATAGTCAAATTCACTTAAAAGTTTAAGCAGAATCTCAAATTTAAATGTCTCTTTCTTTCACACAGATATTCAGATATGACCAGAAATATGATTTGAGATGAAAGAGATCAGGCATTTTACTTCTTCATTTAGGGACTGAGAAATGATGACCTTTGGCTTACAATCAATAGCTTACAAACAGTGAAAATAATAAGAACATAACTCAGCATAAGTGTCTAAGACCAGATACAAAAAAGCAGAGAAAGTGCTTAAGTTTACAGGTCTTCCCTGAAAGCTTCAAGAATGTTTTACTCTTTAATAGTAGATTTAAGCTGCTATGCAAATTCTATTAAAAGCTCTAAGATTATTTGCATTAAAAAATATGGAGAGTCCCCCATGTTTTTTTTTAAAACATACAGCATATAAATTAAACAAGAAGACCTGGTGGTTCTCAAAAAATCTATTACAACTTTTCTCAAAAGTGGTCACACGTTCGTCTATCTAAACCTTTACAGTGAAACCTGTTTTTCTGGGAAAACATAATCTTGTCCAGATTCTACAGTTTAATAAATTTTGGTTTGTTAACTAAGTGCATTTAATCAGCTGAAAAAAGCTTTGTTACTGTTCTGCTTAGGAATTCAATTTTTCAGGCCATGCAATCATTTTTAATAACAAAATATTTCAAAGGCAAATAAAGGTTATACAGTTGTTAACAAACTTTAGCTTTTAGTCCCTTTAACATTACGATTTCATGGCAACTCACTGAGACTTTAAGCATGAGAAACTGCTGTGATCTTTCAACATTAAGAGCAGACTAACAGTTAAAGAAAACTGTTTAACTGGAAACGAGATTTTAATTTTGCTGTGCACTTGATATCAAGACTCACTTGCTTTAATTTCACTAGGCACGACTATATCTGTAAGAATATAGTAATTTATTCTTCATTTGCCCCATGGTCCCAAGCACATAAGCCAGTGAGAATTATGCCTGGGCTTGCCTGCGGCTTGACTGGGTTTATCTCACTTTATCTCTAAACATCTTAACCCTCCCCCCAAAGCAACAGGCTGAGCGGATCTTCCACAACAAAAGGCACCAGGCTGTTTTCTCTCTTTGTCTCTCTTTAAATAAATAGCTGTACTTTAGAACAAAGTTACTTTCTTTTACTTTCAACAAAACGAATTTCCGTTCTTTACACTTTCTCTCATTAAAACATACATCTTCCAGCATAGAGAAATGCCCTCTCTATCACTTTAAGCAGTTCTAACCAGAACTCAAAACTATTAGAAACTTCAAGCTCCAGTGAACACTGAGAAGCAGGACACTGCAAACTGTCAAACCAACATTTCCTAGACTGACAAACTTACGAACACATTCTACAATTTCTGCAACCATGAGCTTCACAGCACAATCTCCCAGCAAACACAGAGCACATCTTCTCAACTTAACAAAACTCTAAGTGAAAGGAAAGGAGTGACACATAGCAGCAATTCACCGGAGAGTTCCACTTTATTAGGGAAAGGTGCTGGGTTATATAGGAAGGGGCATGAATTGATTGAGGTGTCACTTCTACGGGGCTGGTGGCTCGTGGCTAGGTGCTGGGATTGGGAGGGGGGCGAGAGGTGATTGGGCTTCAGGTGGCGCCGGCGGGAACTGAGGACCCCGAAGAGAAGCCGGAAGTTTGCCATCTTACTGGTGGGGACCCTTCATTCCCCCCTTTCTCCTCTATGGGTTTGTGGACGTTGCTTTCTCTCTGGCTGCTTCCTGCTGAACAGGGGCGGAGAAGGGAGTGAGGGCTTGAGGATTGGGAGGAAAGGGTTGATAGGACTCCCCGCAGTAAGGACGAGTAGATGTGGACTTCTTCAGGTTTGGAAATCAATGAAGGTTCCCTGTAACTATAGGTTGGCCAAGAGGATATGGGTGTCAGGAGCCAGGCGTCTGCAGCTATTGTTTCCAGGAACAGTTTCCAGTGGAGAGAGGGGTCCATCTCAGCGTGTGGTGAGGAGGTCACATGAGGGTGAGGGATCTTCTGTGGCCAGAAGCTGGTAGTTCCTGAGGAAAAGCTGGTTGAAAGCTTGATTAGAGATTTTTCCGACTTGGGATTTGATGAACTTTATTATACAGGGTAAGAAGAGACAGGCGAGAAGAATGATTATTATGGGGCCTGCAATGGGCCAGAGCCAGGTGAGGAGGGGGTTTGTTAGTATTGACGAGAATGGGTTGGAATTGGAAGCAGAGTGGAGACTGGAGGCAAGGTCGGTGAGTTTGGTAATGTCAGTTTCTACAATGCCAGATTCGTTGAGTAATAGCAGCACTCTTCCCAGAGGAAGATGCAGGTGCCGCCCTTCTCGGCTGTAAGCAGATCTAGGGCCTGCTGGTTTTGAAGGGTGACTTTAGCTAGCGAAGTGACCTGTCTTTGGAGAGAGGCCAGGGAATTGGCAGTGCATGTCAGGGCTCCCTCAAGTTTGGCGTTGAGATCTCTAACTGCCTATAGAGAGTGACCCAAGGCTTCTCCTGAAAACCCTGCCCCAATGGCTGAGGTGATCAAAGAGCTACTGACTATGATGGGAAGGAAAGCAGCTCTTTTTGTGCACGAGGGCAAGGGAGGTTGGAGCTCAAGGAATTCTGCCATGCTGTAAAGTGTAAACTGTGGGATTAGGGTGACGAGAATGCAGGGTGTATCGGAGTTGAGAGGCAGTGAGTTGAAAAGACTGCCATTATATTAAAAGAAGTGTCCCGGTTGCGTAAAAGTCTTAGAGCCGGAGGTAGGGGTGTAGATAGGCAGTGAAGTGCGCTGGAGGGGGGTGGAGTTGGGCTTACACAGTGGTGGATGGTGAGATTATCTGTGTATTCTGGTTCCCATAGGGGTATGTCTGCCAGGGGGCAGAGGGGTTGTCTTTCTGCACGGAAGGAGTAGTTGGAAATATTAAGGGGCATGGCGGCCAGCAGTGGGCGCTGTAGTGATGCACACAAGAAACAATTGTCTGTGTTAAGGGTGTGGTTGAGAAAGATGGTGGTGTCCTGAATGAGCTGTAATGAAGAGTAGGAGAAATGGGAAGAGGGGTGGGGATAAGATGATGAAGAGGCGCCGTCAAGAGTTTGGATAATGACTTTTTCGGAATGTCTGCTATCTGATGCAACTTGAGAGATCTGGGAATGAGAGGGAACATACTTTCGAGAGATATGAAGGGTACTGTGGAGGGTCGAGGACCCCCCGTAGTAAACTGAGGCTGTGACTCTGGCAGCCAATCGAGAGTTCCAGGGATCTGGGATTGATAAGGAGAATGAGCCATTGGGATATTTCATGAAACGGTTGGAGGAGTAATACTGTGGGTACTGGAAGTTACCTATGTAGTGAATTGTGCAAGACTAGTAGGGACATCTCCTGTAGGTGTCTGGCCATCGCCTGCAATAGGCTTGTTTTTGGTCATAGAGGAAGCAGAGGTAGGGAGAATAAGGGTAGCTGCTAGTGAACACTTCAGTGGAGGGAGGAAAGTGGAGGTATAAAGGCTCAGAGCAGCTTTTCAGAGGGAAGTCTGGTGTGGCAATGAGGGCAGTAACTTTTGTTTGATGCTGTGTGTAAGTCTGTCTGACTTTGAATCGCCATACAAAGGAGGCTGGGGTGGTGGGGAAGACAACAGGAATGAGAAAAAAAAGCGAGAGAGCAGTAAAGGAGGAAAAAGTCATGATTCGGGTATGGATGGCAAAGGGGGTGAATGGGATTTTGGAGGAAAGAGGACAGTAAGGTCAGGAGTCTGGAGGGAGGGAGAGTCTGTAAACTTTTGTAGGTTAAGAGATCTTTTAGGTGATGTGGGGACAGAATGGTAAGGGGCGCTCTGAATGTCAGTTTATGAGCTTCTTTCTGCAAGAGCTGTCTAGCGGCTAATGCTCGTAGGCAGGGGGCCCATCCCTGTACTGTGGGGTCTAATTGCTTGGAGATGTAAGCTACTGGGGCAAAGCATATTGGCCTAGGACTCCTAGAGCTTGACTGGACCTCTCATGAATGTATAATGAGAAGGGCTTCGACAAATCAGGAAGATGGAGAGCTGGGGCTTCTACAAGGGCTTGACGGAGCTTAATGAAGGAGTGTTGGGGTGAGGAGGATAATGGTTTTTTAGGGGGGCTCTTGCTGAGGTTGTATAGGGGTCTTGCCAACAGGGTGCAGGGAGAAGTTAGGGATCTACGTTCTAAAATATCTAGCTAGGCTTAGAAAGGGCCTAGAAATGAAAGGATTTTTGTCTTGCTTTTGGGAATGGGCAGGTCAGAGAGGAGCCATTTTCTGTCTAAGGTAATGGACTTTCTTTGTTGAGATAGAAGGGATCTGAGGTAAGTGATAGGAGGGGAAGAGATTTGAGCTTTGACGGGGGATACTCGGTAACTTCTGGAAGCTAGAAGGTTAAGTAGGGAGGCAGTGTCAAGTTGAGACTGTTCCCACGAGAGACTGCAGAGTAGAAGATTGTCTATGTATTATAAGGTGGACGTGGAGTGATCATGATGAAACTGTTTGAGGTCCTGAGCTAGGACCTGTCTAAAAATATGGGGACTATCTCGGAAGCTTTGTGGCAAAACTGACCAAGTGAGTTGTTTAGAATGTCTTGTGTATGGGTCCGTCCAGGTGAAGATGAAAAAATCTTGGGAGCAGGGGTCTAGAGGGATAGAAAAATGGGTCTTTGAGATCTAGGACTGAGAAGTGGGATGCTGAGGCTGTATGGATTTGTAACTAAGGGATGGATAGGGACAATGGCTATGTTGATGAGGCAAAGGTCTTGGACAAGGCGGAAAGATCCGTTGGTTTTTTTAACAGCTAATATGGGGGTATTAAATGGGGAGTGAGTGGGTCTGCTTGAATGATGGGTTGGAGGCCTATGAGGGCTGAAGTGGTTAAGGGGTATTGGGCCTGACAGATATACTGAGAGGGGTCACATAATTTGATAGAGGCAGGGGAACATAGGGCCACGGAGGGGCTTGTAATGTCCCAAACTTTGGGATTTACAGGGTGTATGAGGGCAGAACCGGAGCTTTCATTGGGTAGAGGGGGGTCGTCAGCTATGAGGGCCATCAGAAAGGGAGTACTGGGGGCTGTGGGAGTGGATATAGTTATGGAAACGTGGAGGAGGGAAAGGATGTCTAGTCCTAGTAAAGGGATGGGACACTGGGGCATAACCAGGAAGGAGTGGGAGAAAGGTATGGGATTGTCTTGGATTGTGCATAAAAGGGTGGGTGGGGGATTTAATGGGAAAATCTGTTTACCTCCTACTCTGACTATAGGAGTAATGGCTGGCGTGGTAGGGCCCCGGTATTCTCACAAGACTGAGAAGGTGGCTCCTGTATCTAGGAGGAAGGAGATGGGGTGACTGTCTACTGTTAAAGTAACCCTGGGCCCCTGTTTGGTGATGGAAATGGTCAGGCGAGAAGCTCCCGGGCCCCATCAATCTTCTTCTGCCAGCCCCACTACGGCGGGCTTAGGATGGGGGTTGTTCGTCCAGCCTCCCCTTTGGGTGGTTGGGCAATCAGACCCCCAGTGGCCCTTTTTGTGGCATCTGGGGCATGGGGTGGTAGGAGATCTGGGGGAGGGGCATGCCCTTGACCAATGTCCCTCTTTTCTGCACTTGAAACAAGCTCTTGGGGGGGCTTGTTTGTAGAGGGGCGCCCAGGTTGTGGTTTTATCAGCTGGGCCAACATCTGGAAATTGGCCTGATCAGCCTTTTGTTTACGGCATTCTTTCTCCTCCTCCCGCTTATGGAAGACTTTAAAGGCCACTGTTAGGATCTCAGTCTGTGGGGTAGTGGGGCCCTGTTCTAACTTTTTGAGTTTAGCTTTAATGTCGGGGTAGCCTTGAGCTAGGAAGTATGTCATAAGGACATGTCTTCCTTCAGGTGTTTCTGGGTCCAGGCTGGTATACTGTAATAGGGCTTGAGTGAGTCTGTCTAAGAACTCGGAGGGGATTTCATCTCTCTTTTGAATTATGTCTTGGAGCTTTTGAAAATTGACTACTTTACGAGCTGCCTTTTTCAGACCTGCTATTAAGCAGGAGGCAAAAATATCTCGAGAGCAGAGACTCATGGCGGTGTTATAATCTCAGTGTGGGTCTTGTTCGGGGACAGCAGTGGGGCTAGGGGGATAGGTGGGGTCAGTCCTGTGGGTTTCAGTAGCCTGCATTTGGGCGAAATCCTAAACTCGTCTACGCTCTTCAGGGAGGAGAGTATTGGCCAGGAGCATGAAAATGTCATGATGTGTGAGGCTGTAAGACTGGAGGGTCTATTGAAACTCCCTGATGTATGTCATGGGATCAGTGGAAAAGGAACTTAGGCATTTCTCTAGTTAGGCTAAATCTCTTAAGGAGAAAGGGACGTGAACGCGCACGATGCTTTCGGATCCTGCTACTTCCCGGAGGGGGGCGATAATTTTGGGAGGCTCTCGGGACTGAGTCTGAGGGGGTCTGAAGGGTTCTGGCTCAGTCTGTGGGGTAGTGACGCGGTCTAGCCGTGCCTAGTCGAGCAGGTCCTGAAGTGCAGAAGGGGGGCAAAGAAAATAAAGAAAGATAGAATCGGACCCACATGTCGCCAGCTAGCAGCCCAGCTGCTTGCCTCTGCTGCTTTAGTTGGGCTTGAACTCATGACTCTGAGGTTAAGAGTCCCATGCTCTACTGAGCTACAGCAGGGCTCCAGTTAATTGCTTATGGAATGCGTTGTTTTCTATTCCTGCCACATCGGCAAGTGGGGGAAGGGCATAGCTAGAAGCAGGGGCGGTGTTTCTACACATCTTCAAGGTCTCCCTATTTTCAGAGTGAGGAGTCTTGGCAAGATATGTTTTTGTGGACAGATAACTTCTAAGGACTGCACCGGTTGTTCTCTAGCTTGTGCTTTCCCATGCTGCGTTCAGACATGAGGGGAGGTGCTTTCCCATTCTCTCTACAAACATGTGAGAAGACAAAGGCGGTCCCTAACAGGGGAGAAACAGGTGATGAGGGCAAAGACGGAGGAGACCCCTGGGACCTAGTTAAAGGGGGGCTGAAAGGCTCAGGCTTAATCTGCAGGGAATGAAGGTGGAGGAGGTGAGATGGGGGAGGAGATGGTTGGGGAGGAAGGGAGAAGGGCTGTTGTAGGAGAAGAAGGGGAAGGGAGTGAACAGGAGGCTTCTGCGGGGGCGGTGGCTTGCAGGCTAGGAGAACTTGGGAGGGGGCGGGGAGAGGAGGAGGCAGAAAGCTTCGATATAGGGAATCTCCTTCCATTTTTTCAGGCGCTGGCAGTAGTTAAAAAGATCGCGAGTGATGTTAGGATCAAGAGTTCCCCCTGCAGGCCATTGGTTTTTATTGTCTAGGGGGTATGTCGGCCAATCTTGGGAGCAATATTTACGGAGAAGTTTTGGTTTTATATCAGGCATCAGGGAGAGGGTAGCCAGATGCTTAAGCAGGCATTCAAGAGGTGAACTTTCAGGGAGGGATGAGGAGGCTCCCATGGCTAAAGGACAGAGAAGGAGACAAACAGGGGAAGACGAACGGAGATCCTCAGACTGGAAGCAGACCACAAGGAGACAAAGGGCGTCCCCGATGATCCTTGGTGGTCTGCGGAAACTCGTATACGAGTCGGAATTTCTTGGGAAGTGTGGGTCGTCACCCAGACTTCCCTAAGAAGGCAGAGTGCTGGAGTCACGAGGTACCTAGCGCTAGGCGTTTTCGGCGGACGGAGCAGAAGGAGGAGGGGGGGAAAGGGAGCGTTCTCATCCACAAAGGAGTCACCTCATTTATAGCCGTTGGAGGGGGGTGCCTGAGAGTCGACCGCAGCCGTGAAGGCCTGAGGCGGGGATTTATGACTGTCGGAGGAGGGGCCTGAGCGTCGCCGCAGCCGTAAAGGCTTGAGGCGGGGATTTATGGCTGTTTGGGGAGGGGCCTGAGGGTCCGCCGCAGCCGTGAAGGCCTGAGGCGGGGAGAGTTCCCTCCTCATCCCCGAGCGTCAGGGCCTTGCCGGACGATCACGGTCAATGGCACTGCGATAGCTCGGGGAAGAGTGGCCCACCCCGGGGAAATTTTGCTTAAAAACTTTCAGCACTGATGGAAGGGATGGTGAATGCGTTTGACTGTCGGAGGAGGGGCCTGAGCGTCCGCCACAGCCGTAAAGGCTTGAGGCGGGGATTTATGGCTTTTGGAGGAGGGGCCTGAGGGTCCGGCAGCCGTGAAGGCCTGAGGCGGGGAGCATTCCCTCCTCATCCCCAAGCGTCAGGGCCTTGCCGGACGATCACGGTCAATGGCACTGCGATAGCTCGGGGAAGAGTGGCCCACTCCGGGGGGAAAACTTACCTAAAGGCCAGAGAGGAGTGGTGAGTGTGATGAGCCAGCGCCAGAAAAAGAGGACGAGGGCAAGCTGCTGCTGGTGTCGGGGGAAGACGGGGCCCAGTTGGGGTGTCCCGTCTCCCGGGTTTCGGCACCAATGAAAGGAAAGGAGCGACACATAGCAGCAATTCACCGGAGAGTTCCACTTTATTAGGGAAAGGTGCTGGGTTATATAGGAAGGGGCATGAATTGATTGAGGTGTCACTTCTACGGGGCTGGTGGCTGTTGGCTAGGTGCTGGGATTGGGAGGGGGGCGAGAGGTGATTGGGCTTCAGGTGGCGCCGGCGGGAACTGAGGACCCCGAAGAGAAGCCGGAAGTTTGCCATCTTACTGGTGGGGACCCTTCACTAAGGCCTTAAGTTACTACAAAGATTCTCAGGCTGCAGGTAGGCATACACACTGCAACACACAATTAAAAAGGTGTTCACTTGCCACACTTATCCAGTTCACCTACCTGCAACAACTATGCTAGCCTACTCACAAGACTCCCACTGAACACTAGACAAAGCCAAGCTTCTAAGCATTCTATTCTTAAAAGATTTAGCAGATAACATGACTCAAATGACTCTAGGTAAACTCAGGCAGCCGACAACTACCAGGACATGCCCGCCTCAGGCAAACTCAAATTAGCATTAATGCTTAACACTTTTTTATCAGGTTTTCTGGAAGTTTTAGAACACTCAATTTTCACAAGCGCTTGTCTTTAAATCAATTTCATTAATACCATCCGGAGGTAGAAAGATATATTCATTTACACACTTAGGGGGTTGTCTGAGTCTGTCCCATTGTCAGTATAACAATTATTAGGCACATGAAAGACACAAAAAACAGAGACACACACAGATTAGACACACAGCGGCCGCTTTTTGTTTTTTCTCAGATTTTCAAACAGAAACCGAAAGGAATCAGAGGGTTGATATTCCTGGCGCCTGAAAATCAACCCTATCTCATCAGATTCACCTTGCCAGAAAAACAGACGGGAGGCTACCAGGCGTCCCTGGCCTCCCAACCTCCCCGAGGCGTCCCCCAGGGTTGCAGCCTGCAGTGCTCCTAGTACGTCTACCGACCGCAGTCTCGACCCCTTTACGGGATCGGGACAGCTGCCAGACAGTGGGTACCCCTTTTCAGAATTCTGACTGGTCTCACTGAAAAACAGAAGACAGAACATAGACAACTCAAGGCGCCACTAATCTTACCTCTTCCTCCAAGAGCGACTTCGGGAGTGAAGCGGGGTGAGCGCATGATCCCGGACGAGCCCCCAAATGTTGGATTCCCCTGAGGAAGGCGCCGCCCCAAATCACTCACCAAAGACGTTTCTTGATGCAACAAGCAAGAGGAATTTATTCAGAAGCCAACTAGCTGGGGTCCAAGTCAGCCCGACGCAGCGGGTCTCAACGAGGACCCCAAGCACTTCTAACTAAGGGGTTATATAGGATTTCCGAGGCATTCAGCCCTAAAGGATTACCATGGTTACAGATTAGATAACAATTCTACAAAGGCAGTAATTTTTCAAACCTATGATTTCTGGGTTGGTGCCACGTCCTGGGGGTGTAGCAAGATAGGATCATTCTCTTACTGCTAGGGTGATTTAGCAAGGTAGCGTCGGCATTTAGATTAACTAACCGAGAGGTTAGCGCTGCCAGCAGTCATGACTGATTAACTTGTTTTTCCAGAGGAGTTACCTGGTTTCAGTTGTTCCCTCTGAGTCATATATCAGAATGGCTTTTTGGGCTTCAAGATGGCCACTCTTAGGCTAACTTATTTCTCAGGGAGGTTGGGGTCCTACACCACCACCCCTGGACCCTGCCAACTGACCAAAGCCACGACTCATCACCCCCCAACTACCCCCAGGCCCAGCCAATCAGCCAGGGCCACGGCCATCACCCCCCCAAACCACCCTGGAAACCCATAAAATCTTTGTTCTGGGGAAAACACACTCTCTTTCTCTGGCATCTTGCCACTGCGTTGGTGTAGATGAGAGATTGAGCTTGAGCTAGCTCGAATAAAGTCTCTTTGCTTTTGCATCGGTGTTGGCTCCTTGGTGGACTTCTGGGATTCATGCCTTTGGGCACAACACTGTAAATACTAACATTAACTCATTTAATTCTCATAATAACAAATGAGATAATACAAAATCCCCATTTTTCAGATGAGGAAACTCAGGTGCAGAATGGCAAAATTACCCAACAGTTTCAAATAAATTTAGGAGGGAAAAAGCATAACATTTTGTGTATATCCAAAGAAGGCATGGGTTAAAACAGGTTGAGGAAAACAGATTTAAGGTGAGCTGTGGGCGATGTATTTCTAAGCTAATGACTAGGAGTTTTAACAACAGTTTTGAAGTCTGGATGTCTGTATCCATGTTACAGAGGCAGCATCAAGTGGCAAGGGTCCAGGTTTGACTCACAGGCCCCCCACTTGCTATGTAGCATTGAACAGGTCTCTGGTCTGTGGGCCTGGGTTATTCAGCTGGCAATAAGGATTGGGAGGTGTATCAATTAGCTATTGCTTTATAACAAACTAACCCCAAATTAGTGGTTTAAAGAACCATTTTTTGTTCTGAGTCCACCAGTTGGCTGGTGACTCTGCTGAGCACAGCTAAGCTTGGCCAGCTTACCTCATGTATCTGCTGTGCTTGTTTTGGCTCAGCTCTCTCCAGTGGAAGGGCCCGCAGGGACAACTGGCCTGAGTAGATTCTCCTCCACATGGCCCTATTCTCTGGCAGGCTAGTTTAAACTTGTAATCATGGCAGTAGCAGTGTTCCAGGAGAGAGAAAAAACAATTCTCTTGTAGCCTAGGCTCAGAACTAGCACATTTCTTGCACTGCCTTCAGTTAGTTAAAGCAAGTCACAAAGGTCAGCCCAGATTTACCAGGATGGGGAAATAGACTCTGCTTTCTAAAGGAGAGGCTATAGAGTTATTGTGGAAAGAGCACAGATATAAAAGGGATCATTATGTAATCAACTTATCACAGAAGACAAACTCTCCCCTAACTCAGAGGACAGTGAGGGTAATAGGGAGGCCTCTGAAGTGGGAGGTGGCTCAGATTACTAAGGTCAAAGACTTGACAGTGCTTTGAAAATTATAATGCACCCCACCAACAGTGCTCCTGAGTGGGGTGTCCTACCTCACCTGTGGGACCAAGAGTTGCTTGGAGCAGGGCTGTGTCCCCCTCTTGCCCTCCTCTTCAAACTGAGGAAAGGCTCGCAAAGTGAAAGGAAATGGAAAAGCAGAGCAGTTATTGAAAACAAGTGCACAATCTGTGTTCTCACCCCCAGAACACAGACTTCAAACCCTCTGGAATCTGAGAAGCTAGCTTCTCCTCTGCATGCTCTCCTCCTTCTTAAGCTCACCACCCCTCTAAACCGCCCTCCAAGGGAACCTGGCATATTACTTGTCTTCCCTCTTGACAACTGAGGACACATAAGGATGACTGGTTCTAGGTCACCAGCTAATGGGGGAGGACCCTGATTCTCTCAGGGAACCCACCAGGGCCGATTGAGAGACTATAGGGAAGAGTACCCTCTTTTATGTGCACTGCCTGAGTGCAGATGCATGCTGTTCTGGCCCACGGCCTGGTGTGGTAACTTACAGATGCTGACACAGGAGGAGTCCTGGGGACCCATCTCCACTGGATCCTCCATGAGCCTGCTCTTACATTCCATGGCTTCTGCTTCCTTTCAGTTTGCTTCTCCCAATCGTCTCCCCATTGCCTTCCCAGAACACCAGTAGGATTACATCACATTTCTGTTTAAAATAATGAGCTAATGTTTACTGAGCCCATACAAAAGGCCAGGTGGTGCTCTAAGTGCTTTCCTCAACTCATTTAATTTTCACAATTCTGTAACATAGTCACTATTATCCCCCATTTTGCAGATAAGTAAACAGGTACAAGGGGTTAAAGTGACTTGCTCAAGGTTACTCAGTAAGTGGCAAAATTAGGATTTGAATTCAGGCAGTCTGGTTCCTGAACTTGGGTTTTTCAGGCCAGAAAAACCCTCTCTGTAGATTTCTATTTTTCTAATAAGTAATAACAATAACGATTAACATTCATGGATTGCTTACTCTGCTGAGGCCTGTTCTGTGTTACTTGTATTAACTCATCTGATTCTTATAACAGTACTGATGGCGGGGTTCTTGTTCGCAGAGTAAAAGAATGAACTTGGCAAACACTCAAGGTAGGAGAGCAAGGCAGAAGATTTTCTTTAGAGAGAAAGCAAGAGGACAGAACTCCTGGCTCACGCCAGGAGGGGACAAGAGAGACCCAGGGTGGTGCTTTGTCTAGGGGATTTATAGGCAGTTGAGAGACAAAGGGCTAGGGATACACACCTGCTAAGTGGTCCCAAAATGTTTATCTTGAAGATACATTAAGTTTATTATTAGTCTTCCGGGTTATTTACAAGAAATTTACTGCTCTAATTTCCTTCCAGGGTAACAGCTTCCTGGTCTAGGAGCAGATCACTCCCAAGGTGAGCAGAGTTATTACTGTCTATCAAAGAGTATGTTAAGAAACTCTTTAACTAATTGGGTTTTAAAATGCAATTTTATCTTTAATGGAATCCTTCCTGTTTTTACTATGTTGCTTTGGGCTTGCTTGCTAAATTGCCCAGGTTGCAAATCACCTGATTAGGGCTGAAGGAGGAAAAGCAGCACTTGCCTAAAGTCAAATAGTAAATTGGGCCCCCCAGCAGGCCAAAGCAAATCCCACCATGGATTATCTTGCGTTGTTTTTTCCGGAAGCCCTCTCGGTACTCCATCTAAGCCCACGGTCCCTATCTCGGTACTAGGGAATTGAGGGTACAATTGTCCTCAAAACTGGTGTGGAGACAAGGATGGATTTCCAGACACTCCCGTTCCAAAGCCAAGCTTTGAACTTCTGCGCTATCTGGCTTCCCCATGGACTGTTCAGCCCAAGGGCCCAATAGGTTTATGCAGCACGATCTCTGCATTTTCACCAAAGCATGTCTTGTTACTCCGTTTTTCCTTCCCAACCAAGGCAAGAGACACGGGGTCCCACAGTTGGGAGCAGCAGGTGAGTGTCCCGAGAGGGACTTCCTGTGCTCATCGCCCGGCTGGCGCCGCTGCAGGGGACAGGTGGGTGCCCTGCGGTGCACGCCCTGAGGAAGGTTTCTCCAAGAGAGCTGCTATCTGTAGGTCCGCAAGCCCGGTCTGTTGCTGCTCCAGGTCCTCGAGGCCGGCTTTCCCGCAGGCGGCTCTGGATGAGCCGCGAATCCCGGGAGGGGGTTGGGGCTCTGGGGTGCGATGGGTGGAGGGCTGGCCGGGTGGAGGGCTGGCCGGGCGGAGGCGGCGAACCGCTGCTGCGCTCGTAGTTTCAAGGGCTCCCACGGAAGCACGTGCGTCTCCCGTCCCTCCTGCTCCGCCTGGCCAGCTCAGGAAGTCTTGGGGAGCGGAGGCAGCCCTGCCGCAGAGCTTGACTTTGACGGTTGCACGCCGTTGGCGGTGGAACGGCTGCCAGAGTATCGCGCGCTCCCCGCGGGCCTACAGCGGCGCAGCGTTCCTCCCGCCCCGCCCACTCGGGCGGGTGCGGGATCCTGGGTTGATCCAGGCCGGGTTTTGCGGCGGACTGCCCGCGTGCAGGTCTTGCATCTAGCGCTCTTCGCAGTGGTCCGCTGCGGGAGACCATGGAGCTGGACGAACTGTGGGCCGCGCTCTCTGGCACCTCCGGGGCTGCCTTGGTCGGCTGCTTGGTGGTGGCGGCCGTGGCTCTGCGCTGGTCCGGTCGCCGGCCGGCGCGCAGAGCGGTCGCCCGGGCACACCAGAAGCAGCACGCGGCCCTAGAGACCATGGACAAGGCGGCGCAGCACTTCCGGCTCCAGGTGACCGCAGGGCACGGAGTGCGCTGGGGTGTGGGTACCCCCACAGCACTTTCAGCTGCCCTGGAGCGCAGAGGGGCAGGTGGTGGGCTGCGCGGGTGGCAGGCTGCGCAGGTGTGTGGGCAGCAAAGGTTTAACTCTGGGAACCCTTCCTGCTCCTAATGCATTCTGTGCCCTTCGGAGCCAGGTGGTGCCAAAGGGAGGAAGGGAAACGCAAGGGACAGGGCAGGTTGTGGAAGGCCATTACCGCACACAGCTTTGCTTTGTGCCAGTGAACCTTCGACTGTTAGGACCCTAAACCGCAAGCGTGGGCGCCAATAGGATGCTCGGGTACAGGACTTTGGAATCACAGGTGGGATCACGGAAATCGGAAGCCTACAGTTCAGACCCACTGATTTGTGCATGAGGATCCCAAGAGGGGGCCAGAGAGGGAGTTGTGCAAGCACACAGAGAGTGTTGTTCAGCAGAGCCAGGCTGGAATGGAAGTCTCCCCAGCTCCTGCCAGCATCTCCACCTGTCAGGCCCCTTCTATGAACAGGATTAGATTCAGCCCTTCCCTGGACCACCCGTCAACAAGCTTTTCTCTCCCTGTATAAGTTCAGTGTGTAAGTGGGGGCCGCTGAGGGGCTTAGAGAGGGAGGTTTCCCTCAGATGCATGAGACACTGGACTCGGAAGCCAAAATAGTGGACAAAGTACAAAATGGTTGTTCTTAAGTCCTGAGAGAAGAAAGACTTGCTCTGAGTGTTTGTGGGAGTATGTGTTTGATAGGATTCAGATCTGACAGGTGGGAAGGCATTCCAGGTGATGGGGACTGCAGGACTGGGCAGGGTGGGAGACAGGGAGTCACAGGAAATTGCATTTAGCAGATGCTTAGCTGCAGCAAGTGATTTTTGAGTTAGGGCAGAACTAGAACCTAGATGCTCAGCAAGACTATGCAGCCTCATTCCAGTGAAGAGTAGGGTAGAGATATTAGAAAGGGAAACTGGACCTTGGATGCCAGGCCCAGGATGGGGCCTTGACTGGGGTGAGGTTTTGGCAGGATGCAATGGTATGAATTTATTCCATACTGTGACAGGCCAGAATATGTCATTTATTTATTGATTTATATAGAAATGTATCTGGTTCCAGCCTCCACTCATTAAGATGGCTGATGTTTTTAGGGTGCAATCCAAACTGGTCATTTCCTTACTTGAACCCAGGTTCTTCTCTGTCTTGTCCCCTTCCTTTGGTTGAGCTCCTAGGTGTCCTCCTCAGAGGGCCTTACATTGAATTCCCAGCTCAGCCTGGAGGCTCTTGGCTGCTCCTGAGGCCCCAAGCCCTTCTGTGCAGCCAGCTGAGTTCTGCCAGTTTCAAGAGCTGTGTGGGGGCAGCCGCAAAGATCTCTGCCCACAGTTTCTGCCTACGGAACTCTCCTACTGGCAAGAAACCCACTCGCTGGCAAGGGTGTTAGGTGGTAGAAGGGTGGGGCTCCCTTCACTTCAGCAGCAAGCATCAGCATCTACCCACTTTCCCTCTGAAGCAACTGCCTTCTGATATTTTTAAGAACAGAGTCTTTCAGGGTAGAAGTTTTATCCCTGAAATACATAAATCTGTTTATACACCCTCCCTGGGTCAAGAGGGCCTAGGCTCAGAATACCAATGTTTGGCTCTTGTAGTGAGGATGAAGATAAATCTACTTTCGATTTTCCAATAACCTTGGAGAAGAAATGAACTCCCACTATTTTGAGGAATCATCAAAGGGATGGGTTCTGGATGACAGTATCTTTGTAGGCCTCAGGACCTAGGAAGTCAGCATTTTAGCTGAGTGCATCCCCAGCCTTGGAAGGAGGGGCAAGCTCCTTCTCCCTCCCTGCCCTAAGGCCCTTTGTGCTTGGCTTCGGAGTCACTGGATGACTCCAGCAAGGGAGGTGATTTTCTTTTTTTCACTGATTTTTACTTTTTTAATGTGACTTCTGTAAAATGTAAAATTACCCACGTGGCTCATATGTGTGACTTGCATTTTTTATATATATATATATATATTTTTTTTAATTTTTAAAAATTAAAGTATCATTGATATACAATCTTATGTTGGTTTCAAGCAACACAATGGTTCAATAATTACCCATATTATTAAATCCTCACCCCCTCGAGTGCAGTTACTGTCAATGTAGTAAGATATTACAGAATCATTAACTGTTCACCATGCTGTACTACTGTCCCCGTGACCAACTTATATTGTGATTGTGAATTATCGTGCCCCTTTATCGCCTTCCCCTTCCCCTTCCCCACCCCAGCTGCTCCCCATTGGTAACCACTAGTCCCTTCTCAGTGTCTAAGGGTCTACTGCTGTCTTCTGTTTTGCTTTATTTTTATATTCCACAAATAAGTGAAATCATATGGGATTTGTCTTTCAGGGACGGTGAATTTTGAGGCTGTGTTAGCAGCCTTTTTTCTTTTGGGCTTTTTCAGCACAGCCCTGAGTAGCAATGAGGTGATCAGGGCCCTGGACAGGCTCTGGGAGAATTACAGCAGCTTGTAGTACAGGTTCCACCCGATAAGAGTCTGGACAAAGGTGAGTTTGGAGCCCAGGTACCTCCAAGTGTTTGAAGGCAATGCTTGAGGAGGGAGACTCAATCCTAAGCACCTCCTAAATCACCCCAAAATGGCCCATCTCTCTCTAGACTCTAGAGCAACTCTAGAGCCAGGTATATTTCTGGTAACTCTTGACCATGTGGGCTTAACCTATAACAATCCTTTGTTTTTTTCCACCCTCCCCCCAAATTCATTTTAATATACCTTCTAC
Organism: Manis javanica; assembly: GCF_040802235.1. Lineage (NCBI taxonomy): Eukaryota > Metazoa > Chordata > Mammalia > Pholidota > Manidae > Manis > Manis javanica. The sequence continues at coordinate 36,696,305 of NC_133159.1, forward strand.
ACTGAAGAGAGGACCACTATTAGTAGGATGCTGTGGCTGGAGGAATAGGACTAACACCGGCTCCTACCTCTGTGCCTTTGCCCTTGCAGAGGTACACTGAATGTTTTTTTGCCACATCGCTTACAACCCCTTAAGACAAAGTCATACTGGTCTTCCACATGCCACCTCCTTCAACTGCATCTGACCTGCAGTTCCATCTCTCGGCCTTCTCCAAGCCCACTTTGAACATGACTTTAAAACTAAATGATTCACTGGATGAACTGAAGGACAGCATGGTTATTGTTGAGACAAATATCAGTGGCCTATGAAATAGAGCAGAAGTGCTAAAAACTGGGAGGGAAAATAAAAAAGACAATTTAGGATACCTGAAATTAGAACAGTTGTGTTACTGGGCAATCCAAGCTGGGGAAATCTCCCTGCATGCTTGGTGAGACTTAAGCCCAGGAGAGGGTTCTTGATTCTGATCAAGAAAGAATTCACGAATAGGTCAGATGAGTGTAAGGAGGGAAGGAATTCATTAGATTGAGAGTAGTAGTAAATGGCAGCAGCCATGAAGGTCGTAGAGAGCAAGGAAGAGCAGAGAAGGAAGGGAAAGTTCAATGAACTCCGGCTCAGCATACGGTAGATCTTTTGCCACCTGAAGCCAGGGTCACCTGGTGTCCAGGGTCTGTTTGAATCTGCATGGTGTGGGAACTAAGCCACCCCAGGATTTGGGTGAGCCACAGAGCACCTGATGGAATGAGATTATGTTCTGAGAACTTCCCAAAGGCAAAGAGGAGATTTTCGGGTAGGCTAATAAAGAGCATAATGGTACCTACAGCTGCAGTCCTGTCTGGGTCACCCAGGCAATGGGACCTTGCAAGCCCAAATCAGAGATCTCAGTAGCCCTTCCCTACTTGTCTGAAATAGGACAGCGATTATGAAGACATGTGCTTACGTCTAGAAAGCTGAATGAAACAGGAAAAATGACGAAGACATTTGCCACCAGAGGTGGAGGTTGAAGAGTTCTTATCTTTATCATGGAAAAGAGTTCAAACACAAGTGCAATCAGTGTATGTGAGAAAAAAGTTTATTTGATATAAGACAATAAACAGTCAGACAGGAGTGCGAGCAACCTCAGAGAGGAAGCATGTTTAAGGGCTTGGGATTCTCTTTTTTTTTTCTATTAGGGTATGATTGATATACACTTTTATGAAGGTTTCACATGAAAAAACAATGTGGTTACTACATTTACCCATATTATCAAGTCCCCACCCATACCCCAGTGCAGTCACTGTCCATCAGTGCAGCAAGATGCCACAGATCCACTATGTGCCTTCTCTGTGCTACACTGTTCTCCCCGTGATCCCCCACACCATGTGTACCAAACAATACCCCTCATTCCCCTTCTCCCTCCCTCCCCACCCGGCCTCCCACACCCCTCCCCTTTGGTAACCACTAGTTCCTTCTTGGAGTCTCTGAGTCTGCTATTTGGGATTCTGTCTTTTAAGGCTTTCAAGAATGGGGCAAAAGGCAGGGGTAGGGGTGGGTGGAGAGTAGGCTTGATGTGGTCTTATCATGCCACTTTCCAGTGCAAGACATTATGTCACCATCCATAGTCTGCCCTTTAGATATTCTGTAAGATAATTTAACACAAGAAATTTCTTGATCCTGTTCTTCTCTAAGTTAGTGGTTACCCTCAAGCAGTGGGGACATATCATTTAAGACTGCTCACCCTGCCTTAAGAGAGGGTAGGTTATTGGCTGATACCATAAAATATGTTAGGAATCTTACCTCCTAACTCCCTGATTTTTAAGATGGAATTTTAGCTTTAAGATGGAGTCCTTCTTGTTCTTGCTATATTGTTTATGTCTGGCATTTTTCATCTTAGGCAAGAAAAATAAATCATCGTGCTTGTCCCATGCCCCTGCCCTGCCTCAGTTGGTGACTCAGAAGGAGAAAAACACAGGGAGGAGGGGTGATGATTCAGTGACAGCTCTAGTGTCCTTCCCTTGAATAAGCATGCCGACAGGGTGGCCACGTTCTTGGTTAAGAAGTTATCTGTACACTTTCCTAAATTCTCTACACAAATGGAATTTCTCCCACAGTCACAGACTGGCCTCCTGGAGGTGCACACTTAACTTCGGTATCTTGTGAAAAGAGAAGATGTTTCAGCTGATAAACAGTTGAAGACTTTTAAAAATAGCTGTTAGCAGTAGTGTCATTAACTGCCACCACAAAAGAACATAGGAAGGAATTAAAATTTGGGCTGAGGATGGAGAGGAGCATGCTGATAGCTTCTAGCTGAGGTGCACAGGGCTTTGTGGGCACCTTGTAGTGAGGTGGGAAGCGGTGGCGGCCAGGCTGCTGGTGGTATTATCTTAATGTGGTGGGCTTTCTGGTGATTTTTACTTTCTCTCCATACCATTAGGCTTTTTTTTTTTTTTTTACAATGAGCACATATATAAATATAGAATCAGAAAAAATAATAAAGCAATCTTGCTGTTTTCATTGTAAGGTAAAGAACGGCAAGGTATAGTACTGTGTATCTAGGATGATCCCTTTGTGCAAAAATAGACTACATAAACAATTATATACATTGTGGGCTTTCATAACCATTATTGTTTTCCTGTAAGGTTTCATCAGAAACTATTAACCGTGGTTTACTTTTCAGAAGAGGAACTGGGCAGGGTGGTGCCAGAGGGTGGGGAGGAAAGTTCATTTTTCACTTTGTATACCTTTAAAAAAATTATTTCATGAGGGATTACCTAGTGTATGTAGGGAGAGATCCTGGTCCACTTTTTTCTTCTTTGTAGTAGCTCCCTGTATTGTTTTTAAAAAATCCCAGGTAAGTATCCTTTTCACAAATTAAGGGAAGAGTGTGGGGTGTTCCTGTTACTGAGGGGGGTATCCAGGCTGTGTGGTGCATGTGTGCGGAGGGTGCTCAGCTCTGGGGTGTGGTGGGTGGGTATGGGCTGTGTGGCAGTGAGTGGGGCGAGGAGTCTGACAGGACGTCACCCTGGAAGCACCTCCTGGAAGTGCTCTGAGGCCTGTGGTGTGACTGGATCTTAAGAGCAGAGGCAAGGCCTGATTGGGCTGTGCACTGTCTGGCCTGATGAGAAGGGTGGGTAGGAGGGGCAAGGCTTGGGCGGGGCAGCCAGTTAAGTGGCCCCTGGGTGAGCGAGGAGGGAAAGGTTGAGCACCCATGAGGGACTTGGTAGACGGGACAGAGAGATGGCTGTTTTCCAGAGCCACCGGGGAGCTTGGCGATGGATGATGTCGGGGAGGGAGAGGAAGGAGTCCAGGATGATTTTTTTCACCTGGATGGATATCTGCACCCTCCCTGAGTGGGTACATGGAGGAGGAGTCCGTGGGAAGTGGGGGATCAGGGAGCTGAGGGGGTGGATACTGAGAGGTAGACAGCTGTGGGAATAGCCTCATGGCCAGTGGGAGCTCAGCTGGGTCAGGCTGGGCGGAGGGTCGGGAGGCCATGGGTTGGATGGAGAGCCTGGGGTGGATGCCCCAAGAAGCAATTTTTTCCAGCATCAGAGGGGAGAGGAGGTACCCAGAGGAAGCTCAAGAGCCTTGTCTTTCCCCACATCTGGCTCCTTTTCATTCTTCAGATCACAGCTGAAATGTCACCTCCTTAGGGAGACCTGAGCATCCCATCTGAGTCAGTCCTCTGTCATTTCCACCTCAGGTCTTCCTGTGATATGTCCATTATATGTTCACTTGTTTATTTCCTTGAAATAAAGGCTCTCTGAAAGCAGGGACTTGTCTGTTTTAACTCAGCACATAGTCGGTGCTCAGAACGTGTTTGTTGACCAACTGAGTAAGTGGGTGACAGAAGCAGCAGAGGGCGGGAGGAAAACCAGAGAGGGTAGTGTCTCCGTGCTCAATAGGGAATTGGAAAGAGCCAATGTGTGGTGTCAGTACCTTTGAACGCCTCAGTGAGACATGGAACAAAATAAAGCACCAACTGTCTGTGAAATTTGGCAACAAGGAGGCCCCTGATGCCCTTGGCAAGAGCAGAGGAGAGTCAGGGTGAGAGGTGGTGGCCATGACTCGGGTCCTCCTCTAGCCGTGTTTACTGATTGGCCCAATACCCTTGAGGAGGAAGCGCGCTAGTGTTTGGAGGCAGGGGCTGACCCCAGAGACTGGGGGCCTTCGAGGCTTGGCAGTCAGGTGTCTGATCAAACATCCCGGCTCATTCAGAGAGCTCTTCTCTGACCACTCTCTGCCTTTGTGTTGCCCATTCACTGTACCCAGTTTTATTTTATTTCTCATTGTCTCAAATTCTTATTTGTTTACTTATTATCTGCCCACCTCTGAACCTTGTACCTTGTATAAGCTCCCCAAAGCGTGGACATGCCTTTTTTGTTCACTGCTGTTTCCCCATGCCTGCCTAGTGTGGTGCTTGGTACAGAGGAGGCACCTAATACATATCTGTGGAATGAATGAAAACATCCTGGCTGTGGCCTCAGCTACCCAGGACAGGGTCTTTTTGTTTTCACCCTCCCCTGCCAGGGGTTAGATGGTTAAGTGCAGGTGGACAGCCAGTGGCCAGCCTGTGCTGAGTGGGCAGAGAACTATAGTTTATCTGTACAGTCCTAGGCAGGGTGCTTCCCCTCTCTGAGCCTCAGTTTCTTTACCTGTGCAAAGGGAATGGTAGTAAGATTAAATCAAAATACAGAGTATACCAGCGTGGTGTCTGACATGGTTTGTAATGGTTTAATAATCAGCCTGAGCTTGGCCTCTCCCCGGGTACCCCCTCTGATAAGCTTCTAGAAGATATGTCTGCACTGTCCACAGGTGGAAAGGGCCTACCAGGCTGGGCCATGTTTCTGTCTGTCATGGATTGATTGGCCTGTGATTGAGCATCTGCTTGAGCAGGTGTGGGGACTTCAGGGCGATGGCTGCACGTGTCTGCTGTAGGCATGTGGGGCCTGCGGGAAGTGAGGGACTGATCTGAGGTGTCCCCCCAGAACCCTGACCTGGACTCGGAGGCGCTGCTGGCCCTGCCCCTGTCTCAACTGGTGCAGAAAATACGCCAGGGGGAGCTGTCCCCCGAAGCTGTGCTCTTAACCTACGTGGGAAAGGTAAGAGCCCTGTGATCCTCTGGCTCCTTCCTCCTCCCTCTTTCTGCACAGGCTATGGGGAAAACCTGGCCTGGAGTTGGTCCCTCTGAAGGCCACAGTGGGACAACAGTGCCAAGGGCTGCCAGGTGGGGAAGGAGCCAGGGCTGCGTGTGTGTGTGTATCTGCATGTGTGTGTGTGTGTGTCTGTGTGTGTGAGAGAGGAAGAGGGAGAGGGGATGAGACTGACTGTGTGTCTGTGGAGGGGGGACACTGGGCCTGCTGTCTTAGCTAGAAACCTGGCTTTCAGCCCAGACTTCCTTCTCCCTCCTACCCCACGCCATCTGACACCAAGTCTAGTCTGTTCCCTTCCTTTAAGCTCTCTCCAGTCCGCCCTCTTGTCCCCATCCCCCTGCAGCCACCTGGGCCTCCACCACCATCTCCCTCATGACCAGGTGCCAGCCTCCTGGCCAGCTGCCCTCTCAGGTCTCCAGTTCTTGAGGCTCTGATCTTTTGCTCCTCAGTGTTCAGGGTCCTGTTTGGCCAAGGCCTGGAACTTGGGCATCAGCACCTCAGCTCTGGCGGTTCCCTGGGGCCCAGGGTCTGCCATGCTCTGCATGGCTTGTGCAGGTTCCCTTACCCTGGAATGCTCCCCTCCCTCTTCTTCGCCTGCTCGGGGTAGCTGGCTCTCTTGGCTGAGCCTTCAGAGGTCAGAGGGGTTCCCCTTTTCCAGGAAGCCGCTCTGATGCTCTTCCCTGCCAGGCCTAAGGTAGAGTTTCATCTTCAGGGCTTACTTTCTAACAGCACATTTCTCACTGCAAAACAAGGCTTGCTTATCTTTCTCCCTCCCATATCAGATGTGGACTTTGTGTGGACAGTGCTTGTATTATTTGTCTTTACACCCTAGCTCTGAACATTCTGTTTCTCTTTTCTTTTTAATTAATTAATTTTTTCATTTTAGCTGAAGTATAATTCACATATAATGTCATATTAGTTTCAGGAGTACAACATAGTGATTTGTCAGTTATATACATTGTGATGTGCTCACGGAATAGATGTAGTTACCCTCTGTCACTGTTCCAAGTTATTACAATGTTATTGACTACATTCCCCATGTTGTATTTTCATTCCTGTAACTAATTTATTTTATAACTGGAAATTTGTATCTCTTAAGCCCTTCACCTATTTCACCCATCCTTCTACCTCCTGCCTTCTGGCAACCACTAGTTTGTTGCCTGTGTTTACAAGTCTGTGTTTTTCTGTTTGTTCAGTTGGAACACTGTGTCTTTCATATAATAAGTGCTTAAGAAATATGTTTGAAATGAAATGAAAGGAAGAATTGTGCATTTTGAATGTTTCTTGTCGTGATTTCTTGAAAGACAGTGTGTGATAGTGTGACCACTGAGCAGGTGGACGTGAGTGTGAGGGTGGCTGATGTGTGTGCCTGATGGTGGTGTGAGCAACTGAAGCTGGTGGGGGAGAGAGACTGACTGTGGAGAAGGGACTGGCAGCCCCTGGGCTGGGCGCACTAAAAAAGACAAGACAGTCTCATCAGTTGCTGTGTTGCTCCTTTCTAAGTCCCTGAAAAGTTCCTGCCCTTCCTAATCAGCCCCAGGAAAACATTCTGGGTACAGATTGGCTTCCCGCTTCCTGCCTTGGGTAGCTGGAGACAGAGCTCATGCACCTGAGTGTGGCAACAGGGCCCACACCCATTTTTCCGTGGTGCTTCACAGGAACAGGGTGTTTGTGGAAGCTATGCCTGGCCCACCCTCCCCTTTCCATCTTGCAGGATGCTGTGGGGCATGGCAGATAGCCACTGTTAGTCAAGTTATTCCTTTAGCCCAGCTCCCACCCTGCTTACTCTGGTATCAGTCAGTCACTCCTCCACGTGACTTCATGATCAGATTCAGGAGCTCCTGGGAGAGGGGAGGCTTGGCTGAATCAGGCGTGGGCCAGGTGTGGGGCAGGGGAGAGCAGGCTGGGCTCTGGGAGGCTGGAGTCCGGTCTCATCCTGCTCTGTGCCGACTGCTGACTTCCTGTGTGACCCGAGATGGGGAACTGTCCCTATCTGGTTCCTGCCTGCCTTGCTGGCCAGGTACACAGCTTGGAGGAGGAGGTAGAGTGGCGGGTCATTCTCCAAGCCCATCCCCTCTGGGGGTCATCTGAGGTCAGTATCTTGCTCTTTTAAGTGTCCTGGCCCTAGGATTACCTTCTCTTCCATCTTGAGGCTGAAGCCCAGAGGCAGCCAGGGTGCAGCTGGGTCAGATGTCCCCGATGAGATGGATTCTGGGTCCAAGGCTATTCTCTGTGCTCTTGGCTCTGGACCATGTAGCTGGTTACCCTTCCCTGGGTGTACTTTATTTGTGATACATCCCTGGGTATACTTTAAAAGGCCAATGTTATGTATATTCTACCACAGTTTTAAAAAGAAAAGGCCCAACTTCCCCATGCTCTGTGTCCATTTCTGCCTTGCCCAGGCATGGGAGGTGAACAAAAGAACCAACTGTGTGACCACCTACCTGGCCGACTGTGAGACTCAGCTGTCCCAGGCACCCAGACAGGGCCTGCTCTACGGTGTCCCTGTGAGCCTTAAGGAGTGCTTCAGCTACAAGGTATGCCCTGCCTTGGCATCGGACCTCAGTATCTGTCCCTCCCCCCCACCCAGCCCGGTCTGTGTCTGGGTCACCCTGGGCCTTCAGAGAGGTGTCAGGTCCAGAGGTCTGAGAGGATACTGTGGGTATGTCTGGCCTTGGCCTGTGAGATTGGGGTGGTGTGGCCCTGTGCTGCTAAGGGACTCTGACTCATTGGCCACATCCCTTGTGGCACCTTTCCTTCCTCTAGGGTCAAGATTCAACACTGGGCTTGAGCCAGAACCAAGGGATACCAGCAGAATGTGACAGCGTGGTGGTGCAGGTGCTGAAGCTGCAGGGTGCTGTGCCCTTCGTGCACACCAACATCCCCCAGTCCATGTTCAGGTTGGGTCTGAGGTGCGGTATGGGGGCAGGGGCACTTGTATCAGTGTGACGTGGGCTCACCCATTCCTGCTCCCTCCAGCTATGACTGCAGTAACCCACTCTTTGGCCAGACCGTGAACCCATGGAAGTCCTCCAAGAGTCCAGGTGGCTCCTCAGGGGGCGAGGGGGCCCTCATTGGGGCTGGAGGCTCCCCCCTGGGCTTAGGCTCCGACATCGGAGGCAGCATCCGCTTTCCCTCCGCCTTCTGTGGCATCTGTGGCCTCAAGCCAACGGGGAACCGCCTCAGGTACAGTGTATATGGTGGTTAGAGGGAGCTTCTGGGCCTCTTGCTGTGTGACCTGGGCCTAGCTTCTAACCTCTCTGGGCTCCAGGTGGGGATTGCCTCATTGCGGTTTTACTGGGAGGGAGTGTCACAGCACCCCTGCCCCTGGTTCCTAGTTTTTAAAGTGGTGAGGGTTCTGAACTGCTCTCTGGGTGTGGGGTTGGGCAGAGAGTGGCCATTTCCTGCTTCCAACATCCTGTGTTTCTTCTCCAGCAAGAGTGGCCTGAAGGGTTGTGTCCCTGGACAGGTGGCAGGTGAGGTCTGTGGTTCCCTCGGGGCTCTGGAAGAGTGGCGGGCAGGGGAGTTTCTTCCTGATCCACCTCTGCCCCAGCCTCTTGGGAACTGGCTCCCAGGCTACTGTAGGTCTGATTTCCTGTCTCCTGTCTGCTCACACTCCTGGGCCGCGGCCAACCTTTGCTTGGACCCAGCGACAGCGCCACGGGGGGCTGGTGATCTCTCTTCCCTCCCCTCCTCTCCCTACAGTACAGCTCTCAGTTGGCCCCATGGCCCGGGACGTGGAGAGCTTGGCACTGTGCCTGCGAGCGCTGCTGTGTGAGGACATGTTCCGCTTAGACCCCACTGTGCCCCCACTGCCCTTCAATGAGGAGGTGAGCAGGCGTGGTGGGGGAAGACATGGGGTGGGTAGGCTTGTCATGGTGCTCCTGGCCCTAGAGCAGCCCCCAGGCAGTGTGGGCAGGCCTTGGAGGCCCCACTTCCTGAAAACCGACCTCCCACCCACCCTACCTACGGCCAGCGTCAGCTGCTGCTCCGCAGAAGGCCACCAGGTGGAGCCCTTGCCTGCATGTGGCAGTCCTGAGGCTTCAAACGCTTCCAGGAGCCTCTGCTAAAGGAAGGCCCCACCTTCTGGTCCCAGACTGTGCCACTGGCACTGAGAAACAGGAGTCTCTTTCAAGCCCTAAACTTGAGGGAGAGTCCAGTGTTTCTTGGCAGGTGGGAGATCTGGGCAGGGTGGAGTGAGGTCCCCCTTCTCAACAGAGGATGGTTTAACAACCCAGTGGTTCTTGAAGCCCTGAGAGGGAGCAGAGGAGGAGAGGAGGTCTCAGTTCTGAAGTCTGGAACAGTTTATCATGGGATCCAGGACCTGCATTCTTGAAACAGGCATTGGAGGGCCTTGGCTCAGGAGACAGGGTTCCGGACCTAGCCTTGTCACGCTGCATCGGGTGGCCTTGGGCAAGTCTCAGCCCTACTCTGGGCCTGTCTGCCCATCTAGACCTGAAGTCTCCATTTCATTATATGGCCATGCTTGCTTGCTCTGCCCCACCTGCTGAGTCTCTGTGGAGGTGTTTTTGTGGAAGGGCCAAGGGCAGAAGGAGCTGGCGTCAGTCGCACTCAGTTTCCAGTGCATCCAGGCTGCAGCCTCACAGCTGTGTCTGAGGCTGAGTAACTTCTCTGATCCCTGGGAGGCCTGCCTCTGGCCACCCTCTCCTGACCTGATTCTGACTCCTGTGTTTTGCCCCCAGGTCTACACAAGCTCTCAACCCCTGCGTGTGGGGTATTATGAGACTGACAACTATACCATGCCCACCCCAGCCATGAAGCGGGCCCTGCTGGAGACCAAGAAGAGCTTAGAGGCCACTGGCCATACGGTACGGCTGCGGAAGCCCAGAAGTCCTGGCACGGCCACTCCGTCAGGCAGGAAAGCCTTGCTGGTATCTGCAGCGGCCACCTCTCCCTGGCATGCTGCTACCCTGATGTTGTGTAGCTGGTCCCTGTGGGAGCAGTATATAGGGGGCTGATCAGGAGTACTGGGTAAGTGATTGATGGTGAACTCGGTCCCAGGCTGAGGATGTTTGGGTTCCACATTGGGAGGGCCTCGTCACCCATGGACCATGGTGCACAGCTGCCCAGAGGTTCCCAGGGCCCTGAGAGGGCGGGCCACCGGGTTTTGGTCTGCTCATCTGAGACAAGTTCGTGTGGCTCCAGATTTCTCTCATGATGTGCATTGTTAAGGAAGTCTTCTCTAGTCAACAAGGCTGCCTTTGTGGCTCCAGTGAGGGTCTAGTCCGTCCTCAGGCCGCCTGGGTAGCACAGGGGATGTGGAAGCCAGGGGTTTCTAGCAGTGGATCTTTATACGCCTCAATCCCTGCAGCTGGTTCCCTTCCTGCCATGCAACATATCCCATGCTGTGGAGATCCTGTCAGTAGGTGGGCTGTTCAGCGATGGTGGTCACAGCCTCCTACAGAACGTGTGAGTGATGTTGGGCTTTGGGTCTGTGGTGTGGTAGGATCAGGGGCTCCTCCTCACTGTGGCCCTAGGAATAAGGCCCCAGAATCAGCTGCCTGAGACCCTTCCCTGGGAACTAGAGCCAGAGGCAGCCTCAGAGACAAGTGTCATGGAGGCACACTCTGGATTGCCCCACTGGTGCCTCCAGCCTGGCATCAGCATCAGTGAGGGTGCCCTCAGCACGTCAAGCCCTTTCCAGGGACATGTTGCCCTCACTGAGTACTTTTTTTGAAAATGAAACATAGTTGATATGCAATACTATATTGGCTTCAGGTGTACAATATAGTGATCTGACAATTACATACATTATGAAATGCTCAACGCGTAAGTGTAATTACCATGGGTCGCCACACAAAACTATTGCAGTATTATGGACTATATCCCCAGGCTGTACTTTCATCCCTGTGACTAATTTGTTGCACTGAGTCCTTATTTCTCTGAGCTGAGTTTGCCAGGGAGGGAGACACGGAGTTCTGCCTTGGGGAGCCTCCGTGGATGTGGGGTGGAGCCCAGGCATCCTGAAGGACCAGCAGAAAGAAGTCCCATGTTTGAGAGGAGGCAGATGAAGGGGTGGGAGACCAGTGGTTAGTGGAGTCTCTTGAAGAGGGAGGGCGACAGGACCACTGAATAGATGACTGGGGGATTGCAGTGGGTGGGAGTAAGTCAGCAGGGATTCCTGGGAGGAGGGTGCTGGACCGGACCCTTTGTCTCCCAGCAAAGGTGATTTCATGGACCCCTGCTTGGGGGACCTGGTCTCAGTTTTGAAGCTGCCCTGGTGGTTTAAACGACTGCTGGCTTTCCTGCTGAAGCCTCTGGTGAGGACCAAAGGAGGAAGGGCTGGGGTGGGCTGGGAGGGAGCCGCTGGGGCTTTTCCCCCTCCCGTAACCTCTCTCCATTTGAGAAGGCTTAGCCTCCTCTCCTCTCTGATCCCCACCCAGACTCCTCTCCTTTCCTCCTGCTCTGCAATCTTCAGCCAGCCTCCATGCTGAATAGGGTGCTAACCTGGGACCTAGGGGGGAGGGACAGAGGGAGGAGGTGTGGGTGGCTTGGCCTGAAGAAGATTGTTGCCAGCACTTGGGCCCAAAGCTGAGTCACTGACTCTCTTGTCTTGCAGCTCCCAAGGTTGGCAGCCTTTCTCACCAGCATAAAGCCTCGGTAAGAATATTTCCCACGTCCAGATGTCTGCTCCCATTCCCACCCCAATCCTTCCCTTGACCTGGGTTTAAGTGTTTTCTGACAGAAAGAGACTAGGGAAGAAGCTTCTGAGGCTAGAGGTAGCCCAGCCAGGGCAGCAGCCTCTGTGGCCTTCAGATGGGGCCTTAACGTTGTCCGAGCAGGGTCTAGGTCTGGCTGGAGAACAGAGTCTGAGGGAGATAATGAGATGGGAGAGGCTGGAGAGGAGAAGATGGACCTGGGTGGGCACGGGGAGGAAGAGTCAGGGGAGAGAGGGGCTCTGGGGAGCCCACGAGAGACACTGCCCTTAGAGATCTGAGCTGAACGGAGATGCCCTGGGTCCTTCCTGAGTGGGGAAAACAAGGCATGAACAGCACCATTTCAGGCCCTGGCATCCTCTGGGCTTGCTCCTTTTCTTTATCACCAGTCATGCAGGGCCTTTTCCAGCTCTGGTTCTCTTGTGTCCTAAGGGTAACTAGGAATCAGGCCTGGTCTGGTCATGGCTCTGCTGTGGAGTCACAGCCTGAGCCCCTCCTGGGGCCTGATTTTTTCAATGGGACATGAACTCAGGGATTTGAATTTTGGTCCCATACTACTTCCCTCTCAGAGCCCCCATAGAGTTGAGAAGGGTCCAAGGAGGAATGGAATCTGGGGGTGTAGAGTGGGGTCGGATGTTGCCGGTCCTGTGACTGTGACCATCATGGCTGCTGACCTCACTCCTTTACCCAGGTCAGCCGGAAAGCTCTGGGAACTGCAGCATGAAATTGAGGTGAGAGGCCAGGCCCCTGGATGAGAGTAGGTGGGTGGGGTGGAGTTGGACAGGGCCCCTGCCAGTGGCGTCTCCTGGCCATTGGTCCCATTCATTCCTCTTTCCCCTTCCTGGACGGGGCCACTTGAGCCCTGCTTCCAGCCCTCACTGGTGGGATGCTTGTGCTTGGTGGCTGGGTAAGCCTAGGGCTCTGGTTCTGGAAGCTCTTCATCCCTCTGGTGTGCCTGTGGCCAGGAACTACATGGTCCTACCCTGGCAGGAAGAATGGGGTCTATGGTTCATGTCAGAGGTGGAACAGCCAGTGCTCCCAAAAGCAGCCAGGCCTTTTGCTTGGAGATCCTCCACCCATTGTGGTGCAGTTTGGATCCTGGGGCAGATGCTGAGGAGGGAGCCAGTCCAGCCAGAGCCCCTGCCCTGGAGAGTCCTTGTGATGGGTTGGGGTGCTGGTGTCCTCCACAGCTGTACCGCAACTCCGTGATCGCCCAGTGGAGAGCACTGGACCTGGATGTGCTGCTCACCCCCATGCTGGGCCCTGCTTTGGACCTGAACGCCCCAGGCAGGGCCACAGGTGAGGCCTGCTGCCCCAGCACACCCCTGACATGCCCACCTGTCTCTTCTCTGCTCTGAGTTCAGTCCTGTGCCCAGAGGGGCTGCTGGGAAGGAGAAGAAGAGGTGCCCTGGGTAGGGGCTGCACCCTGGAGGAGGACCCTGCCGTTTGGGGTCACAGTCTGGCTGGCTGGAGAGGTGGGAGTCCCGGGGGATGCCCTAGGAGGGAGTGAGCTCCCTGTCATTAACGCTATCCCAGTTGGAGATCTCAGTTAGCGTCTGTGGTTTGGGAGGGGGACAGTGTTTGCCGTCCAGGTGAGATTTAGATAAACCAAGAAAATAGCAACATTCCAGGTGGGGGAAGCTACATGGGCAAAGGCCCTCAGATCTCAGCCCTGGGAGAGCTTCTCCCTGCCTGTGGAGGTATAGTGCCATCTCACAGGGGGGAATACTGAGGCTGGAAAGGAAAGCTGGCCCGGAGGCCTGCCAGCCTGCTGCAGCCACCTATGCTCCGTCTCAGGGGCTGTCAGCTACACTGTGCTCTACAACTGCCTGGACTTCCCAGCTGGGGTGGTACCTGTCACCACAGTGACTGCCGAGGACGAGGCCCAGATGGAACATTACAGGGGCTACTTTGGGGATATGTGGGACAAGGTGCTGCAGAAGGTAAGGTCATGGGGCCTGGCTTACCCCCTACCCGGACCTCCCTCCCTCTGGACTCAAGCCTGCACTCTAGCTCTCGCTGCCATGAGGGCAACAGCATGAGCAGGATCCTTGCCCATCTTCCTTAACACAAGAGCCCTAAAGGCTGAGGCCTAGCCCTTGCCCCTCCTCTCCAGCCATGGTGCTTCCTGGGCTCAGTGGGGTCCTGCTTCCCATCCTGACGCCTGTTTCCCCTGCAGGCCATGAGGAATAGCGTGGGGCTGCCCGTGGCTGTGCAGTGCGTGGCCCTGCCCTGGCAGGAAGAGTTGTGTCTGCGGTTCATGCGGGAGGTGGAGCGACTGATGACCTCTGAGAAACAGTCATCCTGACTGCTGCCTGGCTCCGGAGGACCTAAGACCCACTTGTCAGGGCACAGCTGCCACCTGGAGAGGAAATGTTCAGCCCAGAGCAGAGGCTTCCATGTCCCCCTCCCCTGGCCTCCTCTAAGAACTGCAGACCCCTAGAATCTGGACCTTACTCCCCGCTCTCCCCTCTCTGCCCTGACCCTCCATGTGGCAGCCAGTGGGTGTGGCATGGGCAAAGGCCCACTAACAGCCAAGAAAGTTTCCTAGTCTGTATACTTTCTAGCTGTCCTTGGTGGGCCCAGGCTGGGAGTTGGAGACTTGACCTTCTAAAGCCCGACTTCAGCCATGTCAGCCTCTTGCTCTGAAGCTCCCCTGGTTCCCATCACCCACAGGATGCAGTCCCAGCTAGGCTCTGCAGCCCCAGCTCTCCCCTCCCAGTCCCCTCACCAAGACTAGCCCCTACTTAGCTGGACGTTGCCCTTTCTCTTCCTTCCTTTGCTCTTCCCTCTGTCGGGGATGCCCTTTCTGCCACCCTCCCATTAAATCTTTTGAGGCCCAGCTCAGATCCCTCTCTCCAGAAAGCCTTCCCTCCTTCCTTTGAGCCCCCAAGTAGGTGGGCTGTTGCCTCCCAGTCTGCCCTGCGGTGACTTTGCGTCCCTTAGCACACTGGGTGTCCTTGACAGCAGGGATGTGTTGCCACATCTTTATCTTCAGTGGCCAGCACAGGGCTGGGCACAGGGCAGCAGGGAGTCTGGAGTGCTGGACCTGAGCTAGGGCTGCTGGGGAGAGGAGCCCACAGGCCTGGGGAGGCATGCCCGGTAGAGAGGCTATCTGTTAGAGAGTGCTCAAAGGTCCAGATTGTTCTGGCCGAGTCTAGAAGGGTCCCAGAGGCAGAGATAGGCAATGAAAACATCCCAGGGAAAAGGAACCATACTCCTTAAGACCAGGATGAACGGTAGATGGAGGTCTTGAATGGGCACAGGAGAAGCAGCAGACGTGTAGGTGGGGCCAGTTCAGGAACCTGGGTCCTCTCAAGGGCAATGAGGATCTCTTGAAGGATCACAAAGGTACAGCAAGGAGAGTAGACTAGAGGCATAGAGCCTAGAGAGGGATAAAGGGGCTGCTCCATAATCCTAATCTAGGGAAGGGGGCCTGAGACGTGAGCTAAGGCAGTGGCCCATGGGTAGGGAGAGGGAGGTTTGGGGGCTGACAGTTGGAATGGAAGTGAGCTGCTCAGTTCAGAGTCCCACCTCTACCCTCTTGAGTCTGCCAGCTCACCTCTTACTGGGTTGTGTTGCCTGGCGCAGGGAAGGGTGGCTAGTCTGTGGCAGGCTCTAAGGCTTCTTGGCTCTGCTTAGCTGAGCCCCGAGCTCCCACCCTGGCCCCAGTCCCAACCCCTTTGCTTGCTGTGCAGCATATTCCTGAGCCGGAGCCCTTGGCCAGGGCAGGACCATGGCTTCACTGGGCCTACTCAGGTTCTTTCCAGGGAAAGCTGCCTTCCCTAGGCTTTTCTCCACCCTCACGTACATGTCTTCCTCAGAGGCTTTCTCTAGGTTGGGTGCCGCACAGAACCTGTGCTTTCCACTGATGGTGTCCCTGCCTTGGTGGGGTCAGTCTCAGGGCAGACATGAGGCCACACACCTCATGGCTGGCTACAGGGCCCAACCCACAGGAACACCTACACTGGGGTTACCAGGTAGTTACTGGACATTGCCCCAATTCTTGGTAACTGTGGTGTTATTTTGCCCCTTACTGTTCCATAAACCACCTGTTATCTGCCCCAGCCACCGGCTCCCCCTCCATTTCTCCTGTTGGTTACAGATACCCTTGTGCTTCGAGACTTGGGGCTGCAGAGTGAGGGCACACTCCTTCATTCCTTCCCTGGCTCACTGACTAGCCCTTGGGGCCCCAGCCTGGCCACACCCAGCGCTGTGCTGAGCAGTGCCAGAGCCCAGCCAAGCCTGGCCCCCATCCTGAGGCTCCTGGGCTTGATGGGGTGGTGGACCCTGACACACACATCTGCTGCCCAGGTGTGTAGGCACAGGACCCAGGTGCTGCTGAGGCAGGAGCGGGCAGCAGGCACTGCAGCAAGTGAGTGTCCGCTGCATTCCATCACCACCACACTCCAGGCCAAGCACCTGCCTTGCATCTGGACACCGCAGGAACCTCCCTGGGCCCCCTGCTTCCACCCTCACCTGTCCTCTGGTCCATTTTCTATACAGTAGCCAGAGTGATTCTTTAAACCAGTCACTTCTCTCCTAAGACCTTCCAATGGCTTCCCATCCCATCAAAAATAAAACGCAGTCTCCTTGTGGCTTACAAGGCTCTATGTGACATGGCTCGTGTTCACCTCTCCAGCCTCATCCTGCGGCTGTCTTATTCCTGGTGCTCCAACCACAAAAGTGCTTTTTGGTTTCTTGATTGTCTCAAACTGGTCCCTGCTTCAGAGTTTTGTGGTAGCTGTCCCCTCTGCTTCTGACACTCAGCTCCAGTGTCATCTTCCCTGATCAGCATCCCCTGACATTGTCTAGCATGTCACCCTTTTACTTTATAGCATTAACACTACCTGGAGTTACGGGGTTTTTTTGTCTCCTCTACTCAAAGGCTTCCTGAAAGCTGTACTTTCTCGTGTTCATGACTATATTCTTGGCATATGGAATCCTGCTTATAAGGTGTTCAATTAATTCAGTGAATATTAAGGGAGCCTCTTATAGGGGCCGGGCACTGGGTGGGTGCTGGGACTGCAGAGATAAATGAGACAGGCTAGGTTGGCCTCTTGGAGCTTACATTCGGGAGGGCCTGTGTTGAGTGAAGGAGGAGAGGGTGCAGGTGGGTGGGTGTGCTAGTGAAGCCCCTAAATATGTGATGCATGGAATGGTAGCTGACTTGATGGGAAAAGGGGAAGGGCATTCTGAATAACATTTACCAAGCACCCCCTATGAACCATCAACCTTCAAGGCACTTTATAGTTATGTCATTTAATCTTATTAACCCTATTGTAGGCATTTTTGTCCTCATTTAACAGAAAGTTACAGCTACAAAAAGGGGATTAGAATAAAAACCTGGGTCAGTCTATATCAGAGCCCCAGCAGTGAGCTCTTCTTGGTGTCTCATGTTGCTGAGGCACAAAGGAGTCACCACACAAGCCAGCCCCTCCTCTTCCCAGTCTACCAGTCCCGTGGCCTCAAGACCCTTTAAGTCACATGGCTACTGCCCATTCTCAGCCTTTCCCCCTCCCCCAGGCCCACTGCCACTGCTTGCCTGGCCTCCCCTGCCTCCAGACTGGTCTTCTCCAATTGTCCTTCATATAGAAGTTGAGTGACTTGTAAGTGCAAATCTGATCATGCCTAAGACCTCTATCGCTTTTGTGCTCAGTACAGACTCCTGGCTGTCATCAGAGCCTCACAGCCATGCTTGATCAAACTGTACTGCCAACCACTCCGGTCTCCCTGCCTCCTGAGCACCCACATCCTGGACCTGTGGCCCTCAGGCAGGGACAGTGTACACCTCCCACCCCCAGGCCCTTTGCTTGTTTCCTGTTCTGCCTGGAATGCCCTTCCTCATACCTCTACCTAGTTTACAGTCGTCAGGCTGTGTTGAAAGGGCTCCTTGGTGCTTCTGTTGAGGCTCAAAAGCAGGGACTATGTCTTCACAATAGAGTCCAACAGCTATTAGGCTGTAGAGTTGACAATCCATTATCTCTCATGGGAAAAAACTGGGCATTATTGCTTCTACTTTATAGGTGGGAAAACAGGTTCAGAGATGGTTGCTGATTTTTTCTAAGCTAAAGACTTGAACCCACCTGCCTAACTCCAAACCTAGTGTACATGTGTGGTTTGCACCATCACCCCAAGAACAGGCACTAAACACTCTCAAGGTGCCAGGTTCTGTGCTAGGTGACCACAAACACTGGAGACAGAAGCACTGTCCATGCACTGGGCTCCTTTGCTGCTGTCAATTTGCAGGAGGTGTCACGTCCCTGTCCACCCTCCCTTTCCCTCCCTGGGGTTGTGATGTTGGAGTTTAAGACTCATGAGAGGACCTGCCATTGCTCCTGTTAGACACTCCTTAGGGTCATCCCAGGGCTCCAGCCCATTGAGAGCCTTTGGGATCCTGGCTTGGCTGCCCATCCTTGTGCTCTGCCTCCCAGCTTGTCCATCCACAGGTCTGAGCACTAGACCTCTCTAACTTCATCCAGGTCACCAATGAAAACATTGATCAGATCAGGGCCAAGGAAAGCCCCTGGGACGACGTGTCACCACGGGCCACCTGCCAAGGCAACCCGCCCCACTGCACCCTTAAGAGAGCCGTGCCACCCAAGCCCAGAGCCTCCCAAGCAGCCTTGGCCGGGCCCTTTTGGGTTCCCCCCGCCACAGGTTGGGACTGGCTGCCCTGAGTGCCTTTCCTTAGGCAGGTAAGGGTACTTGGGGTCAGCGCTGCGTGGGGTTTGCCCTCGAATGTGCAGCACCCAGCACAGTGCTTGGTACTCTGGCTACTCAGCAAAGGCTTGTTGAATGGAGGAGTAGGTGATTTCTTCCCAGGTAACCCATTTTACTCCCCAGCTGTCCTGCCTTAGTTCCTTCTCTTGTCCCCAGTAGGAAACCTCCCAGTCAGTCCTGCTTTCAGCCCTTTTCACATTTATCTTATCTACCACCATGATCCTGATAAGAGCCCATTAAGCAAATAACTTCCAGTCTATATTCAACCTGTAGCTTTCTGCTGGTCGGCAAGTCCTTGTCCATCCACTTTCCCCCTCTCGCTACCCCTCCATTCCTCCACCCCTCCATTAAATATATTGAATTCCTTCCACAGGGAAGGTAGAATTATAAATATAATTATATATTATAAAATTATAAATTATAAAAATGACAAATTATATTAAATTTATTAAATACATAAATATATTAAGCTATATTAAATATATTGAATGCCTCATTCTGGGTAGCCAATCAGAAATAGTTCTTACCTAAATAGAGCTTTCATTCTACTAGCAAACAGATACCAAGTGTATAATTACACAAAAACACCAGAAGCGCGATAAAGTAGAGCGCTGCTCTATTTTATGAGTAAGCCAAGTGGGACCCTATCCAGCCTGCACTGTGTGTGTTAGGGAATGCTTCCTGGAGGAAGTGACATCTAAGCCAAGAACTGCACTGTCACAGAAGACAAGGAACGAGTGTTTTTCAAGTGGAGACAATGACTTCAAACGTTGGTGACTTCAGAGAGACCATTGAGATGATCTGGGCATAAAGCAGACTGTACTGGGTGGAGGAGTGAAAGGGAAGTGAAGAGAGCAAGTGTAGGTCACTGGAGAAGCTTGGCTGGAGATGGAGGGAAGATATAAGGGCAGTAGCTATGAAGGATGTGGATCTGAGAGGAACTTTTTTTAAATGTGGGAGAGACTTTTAAGCATGTTAACAGCTGCTAGGAAGGAGCCAGCAGAGATACATGGAGGTAAATATGGTGCCTCTAAATGGGAGGGCTCAACCCGTCTATCATTCCTCCATTTAAGAAATACTATTAAGCACCTGCCATGCGACAGGCACTTTGAAAAAGGTGGACAAGTTCTTGCTTTTATGAAATGTATTTTATAAAAAGGGAGGCACAAAGGCTTGGGAGAGCTGGGAGAGCCAGGGTTCAGTAAAGTGGGGACCATCAGAGAGGAGGATGGACATGGGGAGTCTGCTGACCAGGTGGCATAGTTCCAGAGGCCCCTTGGAGATGACATAGAGTGTTAGAGGGCAGATGGCCTTGGGGTTACCTCTAGGTCTGAGCAACAGGTCAGCCATTGACTCTGCACCCGGCCCTGGGTGGCTCACAGGTGCTCAGACTCACCATTACCAGCCACAAGCCCATCTCGCCCCCACCAACCCTGCTGCTCGCTTCCCAGTCTCGAAGGCAGAGCCACCATTCTCCTGGCATGACGACTGGCAGCCTCAGTTGCAACAGGCTGCTCCTTTCTCCCCCTCTGAGACAGAGGAATCATACAAGAAGACTGGAAGGGCTCTGAGATGAAGTCCCTCCTACTCTACTGCTTCAAGCGCCTCCCTGTCCTTCCGCCCTACCAGGAAGTCGCCTCCGCCTCTCCTCCCTTCCCCACCCGGCAGACTCCTGGTCACTGCGTTCCCTGTCCATGTGGAGTTCCTAGTCCAGTGAGAAAATGGGAGAGAAGTCTGGAAGAACCACTACAGGGGGCCTGAGTCTCAGGTTCGGGAGGCTGGCCTTGACCAGGGAGTCGGGAAGGAAAGTGCAGCTGGGATAGCAGGGGCAGGGGCAGGGGCTCCATCTGCCTGCCTCAGCCCTCACCTCCTTGCCTCCTGTCGCCTCAGCTGGGTGCCTTCTGAGCCCTGCCTTCTGCCTAGGTGTCCCTTCCTTCCTTCTTGCCTGGACCGCAGATGTCCCCCAGAGTGACGTGCTAACTCTTGGAAGTCCACCTCCATGTGGCCTGGGCACCATGTTAAGGGGGTTAATGATTATCCTGAAAGCAATAGGAAATCTTGGGGAACCTCACTGGGAACTGGCATGGGTAAAATTAGGGTGCTGGGGATGGGGCAGAGCTGTGGGATGGGGGGTAGGTGTCACTGGAGCCTAGTCACCCTCCCACCTGCAGGCCTGGACTCTTTCATGCTTAGCACCAGGGCCATGGCCCTCACCCCTGGGGCCCCAGTTGTGAGAGGGTGTCCTCAAAGTGTAGCTGACATATAAGTAGGCGGAGTTCTTGAGAAGCAGTCAGTGCGTCCACACAGTCCCCAAGGTGCCTGGGGTGGCTTGGCTGTCCTATTGCCTGGTGGTGCTATTCCTGCTGGCCCTGCTGGAGGCCATCCTGCTCTCCTGGCAGCACACTCCAGTGTGGGGCAAAATCCCAGGCCCAGAAGTGCAGGGAGGCGGTGCTGCGGCAGGTGGAAGCCCTGGCGTGTCCAGCAGCAGGTGAGCGGACCTCAGTCCCTGGGACCCCAGCCCTCAATCCCAGTAAGTGGGTCCCTCCCCAGGACAGGACCCCTCCCACTGCCCCATGCCTGTCAGAAGACAGGGAGCCTGCAGTGCCATTCTTCACCCCTAGCTCTCCCCACACAGGCTCTTTGTGTTGCTGTCAGTTCCTCCTCCATCTATGTCTTTTGAGCCACTAAAGGTTGGGGGCAGCTCTGTTCTCCCAGGGCCCAGCACATGGCTCAGTAACATGGTGAGCATTCCCAAGTGAATATTTGTTGAATAAATTGATGGTGACAACTGGTAGCAGGAGACCAGGCCTCTTTCAATCCCTGAGCACCCCCAAACCCCACTGAGACAGGAGCCCTCATCTATGCATTCTCTCTTCCATCCCCCACCCCACTGGGTTCTGCAAATATCTGCTGAGCACCTGACAGATGCAAAGCACAGGGGTTCCTCCCAGGAATCTGTGTCTTAAAAGGGGGCTTTGACAGCCTGGATGGGGATATTTCAAGGTATTGAGATAGTCATGTGGCTGGGCTGGGATTCGCAAGGGAAGTGACTGAGCCATTGGTGTGTGCACAAAGCTGGCCTGGCAGGAGAATGGCAGAGAGTAGGGTGGGAAGGAAGGGCATGGAGACCACCTTATGCTGTGTCTGGGTTTTGCTGTGCAGCCTGGTGGATGTGACAGCCCTTTCTGGGCCTTGGTCTCCCAGCTGCCCAAGGAGGGGTGGGCTCCCTTATCTTAGAGTCTCCACCTTTAGTTAACAGTGGCTGACTCCCCGTGGGAGCCCCAGGAGGGGGGTGGGGACAGTGCCCGTGGTGCTGCCCCCAGGCTCCGGAGTTCCTGAGTGTCCTCTGCTGTCTCCTGGACAGTGATTGATGGCCCCAATGGACAGTTTCTCTGCCCGAGCGGCTGCAGTTCCTGAGAATGTGTATTAATATTAATTGGGGCTAATTAGTTGGATAAATCAATCTGCCCCCAGAGAGCAGCCACCCCTCCCTGGTTGATGAGGAGGAAATCTGGGCTAACGGGGTTGCTGTGGCGAATCAGCATGATGGAGAGGATTCCTGTGTGCACGTGGAGGCTCCATCTGCGTGCCTTGCTGGGTTTAGGTTCCATTACTGCACACGCCGGGCCTGATTGTGTGTGTCTCCTGGTGGCCTTTTATCGTGTGCTGGCTGGGTGTGTGTCCAGCTGTGTGTAGCTTGTGTCTGGTTACATGCCTGTGGTGTGTAAGCCTGGCTGGTTGGAATGTATACATCTGGGTAGGTGTGGCTGGCTTGGGTCTGAATGTGTGGTTCAGTACATACATGTGTGGTCATGAGCCTGAGACATGAGGACACTTGGTTCTGGGGGCTATCTGGTTCGTATGCGTGAGTGGGCATCTGGGCTAAGGAGTAGCCCAGGTGCTGAGAGTCAAGAGGCCTGTAGCCTTGAGGGGAGGCTGGAGACAGCATGAACCCCAAGCCCCTCCTCTCCTCCAGCCAACCAATTAAATTTGTGTGTCCCCTGGCCTGCTTTCCCTACCTCTGCCCAGCAACCTGAGAGGCTGCCACTTCCACATGTGGCCATGCAAGGACAGTTGCAGGGGAGTGCTAGCTTCAGGGGTCAAGATAGACACCGGGCATTTGCCTGCAGAATATCACAAGGGGTGTCCTCTCTCCAGGTGGATATGTAGAAATCGGGGCTGGTATGTGTCTTGGTGGTGTACCTGTGGACCTGTGAATGCTGGCATGCTCCCTGGTGGGCTCTGCTGAGCTCCTGCGGGCTGGAGGGGAGCTGGCCAAGGTTGAGGGCAGGCTGGCCCTGCACAGTCCCAGAGGGAGGCAGAGGCAGTGCCTGGAGGGTCCCTGTTGGGCTGGGTATTAACTCTTTACTTGCTGGACTGTGAAGAGCAGATGGAGTCCCAGGGAAGCAGCTAGGGCAGCTGGGATGGTGGGGTGCTTGGGGGAGTGGCTTTTGCTAAGTGACTCAGAAGGATTTCAGTATTTTCACTATGGCGCACCTGGTGAATTGCATTCTAGCCAAATGTCCACCCGGTCCTTGGGGATCTGTGTCTAGGTCCCCCTGAAAGTCCTTGTGGCACACAGGCTGGGGAGTTCTGAGCTGAGGCATCAAGATGGCAAATGGCACAGCAAGTAGAGAGACTGGGCAGCCATGCATGGGAGCAGGGCAGTGAGAGACAAAGAGGAGGGCTGGCTGGTGAGGGAGACCTGCATAGGACCTGGGCAGGGGAGGGCCTAGTGCAGAACTTGGAACCCAGGAGGGGCTTCATCAGAAAAGCCTGCTTCCCAAGAGCTATTAGAAGGCAGCAGTGAAGGTAGAGATGACCTGGATTTAAGGCTCCCCACCTTTATGACCCTGAGCAGGAGAGTTAATTCTCTGTATCCCAGTTGCCTTCATTAGTGAAGTGGAAATATTGATAATAAAAGCATCTCTCCAAGGGTTTTTGTGAGGCTTTAATGAAATGGTGCGGGCAAAGTGCTTGACACAGTTCCCAGCCACACAGTAAGTACTCAGTAAATGTAACTATTGATGTAGTTATATGTTACATTTATGATGAAAGCCTGTAAACCATACTGACAAGAATGGTGTTACAACTTTATTCTGAGGGCAATTGACCCTGTGGTCAGATTTAGGTCCTATAACATCTTAAAAGGATGAAGAGGTTGAGCTGGAGGTATGGGACTAGAGGCAGGGAGGCCAGTGGCCAGTGAGGAGGCTGTTGAGAAAACTGAGAGACAGAGAACGTTCTAGGCAGGAAAGAGTCTAGTGAGTCAGGAGTGGGAGGTATAAAGAAGACAGAACTACCTAGGGGCAGTATGTGTGGGTAAGAGAATGGTCACTGGTACCAGATGGCCTGGTTTGTATCTGGGCTCTGCCACTTAGAGGCTGTGTGTCATTGGGAAATAGCTCTGTGCCTCAGTATTTTCTGCTGCTATAAAGTGAGAAAATAATATGACCTACCTCCTAGGGCTGTTGTAAGGAGTAATATGAGCTCTTATATGTAGAATAGTTGGGACATGGCTTAGCACATCTTCAGTGTTACAACATATCTTATGTGTGATTAAATGTTAGCTGTTCTGATTGTTATCAGAACTTGGACGTGAGGGAGAGATGCAGGATGATTCTGAAGTTTATTATTTTGGTGATTTATTGGGCGTACTCCTCAGTGACTACCATCAATTGGGAATTTCATGAAGAACAGGTCTGATAGAGATACGAGGAGTCCTGTGGTGACAATGGACATGTGGTAGGTCAACAGGTCTGAGGCCTGGCAGAGGATAGGCCTGGGCTGGAGAAGCAGGGCGATCGGAGTGTCCTAGGGCCACACCTGGCTGCTGAGGTCACAGGGAGGTGGGTGAGAGAGGAGGCCAAGCCCTGAGGAATACCAACATTTATGGAGGAGAGGGGGGCAGAGGAGACTGAGAAGGAGCCAGAAGAGAAGTTACCAGAAGGAAAGTGTCTAGGAGTTAGATACTGCTGAGGAGAGTAACATGAGGACTAAGAAGAATCCAAGAGCTTTAGTGAGTCAGAAGCCTGGAGCCCCCGCGCTCCTAGGGAAATCCCTGTCTCCCACACCTCCCCGCCAGGACCCAGAGGGCCTTCCCACACAGCCCACACTCCAGCTGGCAGGCATCAGGGTTCCAACTGGGGCCAAGTTGATGAGGGAACAACCTCACTTCCTGAGCCCTGCTCTGTGCTAGGTTCTTGGTGTCACGCTTGCCCCCGACCAGAGTATTGAGGGGCTGGGGTCAGGCCTTCCCTCATACCCTCAGAGCAGCTGGGGGGCTTGTCTGTGGTCACCCCGGCACAGCTGACTCATGACTGACTTATAGTTCTTTTCCTCTGAGGAGACAGACTGAGGCTATGGGAGGGGAAGGGATCTGCCCTGGTTACCCAGCTGACCAGTGACATGGTCAAGGCTGGGTCCTGGCTCTCCTGCCCCTCATGGATCTTACAGGGGGGGAGGACTGGAGAGGAAGGAAACGTGGGATGCTGGGATGCCCCCTGAAGGCAGACCAAATGATTGTCACTTTCATTACTCCTGAGTCGCAGGATGTGCATATAGAGTCCCTCCCCCTCCACTTGTGCCCATCTGGAGAGCAACATGGGGGGCAGACCCTCCTCTGTGCAAGGCTCTGGGCTGGGCACTGGGGAGGCAGGGACGGAGGGGACATCCATGCCCTGTAGGGCTTTCATGCTGCCCTGACACAGACCAGAAATGTTTGTAGTGCTAAGGATTAGCACAGGAGCATGTACTGAGTACATGGGTGTTTGCGCAGCTGTTTTCCAAGGGAATGTGTGGGTGTGACGTGCAGTGTGTGGGAGTGGGCTTGAGTGGATCAGTCTTTGATATCCGCCCCCCACCCCATCTCTGCAGGAGCCAGACCTGGACCCCAAGCCCATTCTGGAGCTGCCCCTGGAGAAGCTGGCCCCGAAGCTGTGGGCTGAGAGCTGAGTCTGGTCAGCATCCTCTGTAGCTAATAGAGGAGGTGGGGGTCAGGGGTCAGGACCCAAACCTGGGGCTCTGGGCTGGAGTGGGGGATGCCACCTGTTGTTGTTCTACTTCAAGGAGCTGGGGGGCAGGTGTAACTCTGGCGCTGCAGTTAGCTTGGGAGGGGACACATGCCAGTCCTCTGCCACTTCTACTCTGTTCTGCACCAAGGTGGCAGGAGTGGCTGCGGTGACTGAGTGTGCTGCCCTGGCCTCACCCTGAGCCCCCTTATCTGGTTTTGTCACTCAGGTGCTGAAGGTGCACCAGTTGGTGAACTGCCTGACAGATTTCCTGGGGGCATGTGAAGAGCAACTGCAGGCACTGAAGAAACTTAAGAAGAGTGAGAAAGACCTTCTCCTCAGGGTCCCCATCAGCCTCAAGGACCCCAATGATTGCGTGGTGAGCCCTGATGTGTCATGCACATGTGTACGTGAGCATCTGAGTGTGTGACATCAGGCAAGTTACTTAATCAAGGATGTCCAGCTAGAAAGTGGCCAGATGGAACCTGAACCCAACAGCCTGGCTCCCAAACCCAAACTCTAAACCCTCACGTTTTTCTGCACCAGTGAATCCACCTAAGGGCGTGTCTTGTGTCTCAGAGGGTGTGAGAATGTATGTGAGTGGGAACCCAGTGCTGGTGAGAGCCTGTCCATTGGGTAATTTCCACCCTGACCCCCATGTCCTGGAGTTAATGTCAATTCTGTTCAGGGCCATGACTCTACATGGGGCCTTGCACAGTTTCTGGAGAAGCTGGTGACCAAGGAAGGGGTCACTGTAAAAGTGCTCAAAGCCCAAGGAGCTATTTCCTTCATTAAGACCAACATCTGCCATGTTCAGGTCTCTGAAGTGGGTGCTTGGGGGCCAGGGTTGGGCCCAGAACTCAGACAGCAACTTAGGGTTCCATCAGTGGGGAGGGTGGGATGGGGGCCAGTCATGAGGACAGAAGTTCTTGGGCAAGTCTTTTCCGCCCTCTGAGGTTTGGGAAGGTTACATCTTTGTTTCTGACTCAGTTCCTCTCTCTAACTGTTCTTCTCATCCCCTATTCTCTCTCCTCCCCACTCAGCCTTTAGTTTATCTATTTCTGCAAGGAATCTGTTCCCAAGTCTGACAGCAGAGCTAGGGGTCTGGGGGAGTAGACGGGGCTGCTTGGCACATCGACTCTCATCTACTCACCTCAGTATTAGAGGGAGTGGATAAAGATAGGAAGGCTTCAAATAACTCCTTCCTCAGCCACAGCTAAACATGCATGTTTAGTACAGGTGGCAGAGGAATAGAGCCCCCTCTCTTCATTACTTCATTACTTCAGTAATTCATTCATCTATACATCTACCCATCTACCTACATCCATTTATCCATCTATCCACCCTTCATCCATTCATCCACCCACGCAATCATCATCCCATTCTCTATCCATCAACCAGTTTCACCATTCATCCACTTATCTAACAAACATTTACTGAGTGTTTAATCTGTGCCCAACACTGTGCTAGGTACCTGGGATATAGCAGTGAGCAAAATGAACAAATATCCCAGCCCTCAAAAGACTTATATACATCCTTCCTTCTGCCCATTTATTCATTCATTCATCCATTCATTGCTCCACCCCTCCATGCTTCCGGCCATCCATTGATCAATCCATGTTTACCTTCATGCATCCAGTCACCCATCTTTCAACCCCACTCTGTGTACCTTAGACCCAGCCCCTGCCCCTGTTGTGCTATTAGACATCCAAATGGCTTAGTTGGAAAGTGTTTGGGGCTCTAAGAGAGGGTCAAAGCTGTAGGAACTCAGAATGAAACTGACATTTTTTTTAGCAGAAATTTATTAAAAGCCTAGAATTAAAACTTTCAAAGACAGGGCAAGGGAAGGGAAAGCTTCCCAGAGGAGATAGCATTTGAGCTTGGTCTTGAAGGATGGACACGCAGAGATGATATGGAGTCTAGAAGGCTGGAACCATAGGCAGCTTACTTTGCCTGGAGCAAGGTGTGTGCGTGGAGGGGCTAGAAGGGGAGGCTATGGGAGGAGCTGATAGTTTCAGGACAGGAAGGGCAGTGACAGAAGTCAGACTTTCTGTTGTGGGTCGTAGAGTGTCATGGAGGGTTGAAGCGGCTCTGATCCTGTGGGCTGGGCCCTGGGGATTGCATGGGCTGGGTGCTCAAGCCTCCTTGGCACCAGGCCCCTCCCTTCAGACGCTGAGCTGGGCTCTGGATGGGCGGGGTTTTGCAGCTGCTCTGGGTTGCCCATGCTGTCAAGGGCAAGAAATTGGGTAAGCTCCTGTCTGTGCCAGTGGCCACACCTACTCGAAGACAAACCTGCCACCCTGCCTCCCAAGGGCATTTCACTCAGCCCCTTTCTCAGCCCCACTGGTGGTAAAAGTATCTTGGAGAAGGGACTGTATGGCTCCCACCTGGCCTCCCCCCATCCAGTGTCTCCGGTCCCACCGAGAAGTACTTCCTGTGACCCAGCTTTCATTTCTCCTGGTATCTTAATGTTCTGCCCCTGATGAGATTCTCCCTGTAACTCCTGGGGGAGGGGTTCCCATCCCCGGGCCAGGTCTCTATGGATTTGCTGAGACTGAAGAAAGTCAAGGGCAAAAAGCTGGGGGTAAAGGGGATTACTGTGTTTATTCTCACAGCGGTCACAGGCAGCTTGGCACACATAGCTGACTCGAATGCACAACCTAAGGCGGCTATAGGTTCTGCTCCCCACTAGGGGCTTAATCCTGCAGGTGGTAGGCCTCAGTGGCTCCTTACTCCCCCTCTCTCCCCGTAGTGCGCCAAGCTTCCTGCTCCCGTGCTCAGGCTTAATTCCAGGAGCACCGGGACTCCACAGCTCTCTTGCTGCTCTCCCATTACCCCACTCCCTGCTCCTACACTCTAGGGGCAACTCTGTGGACGGGCCCCCGGTGACTGGCGGAGGCCTGACTGGTTACATACCGGGAACATAGGCAGAGGAGAGAATGGGTATTTCCTCTCTACCTCTCCCCTGGGCAGGTGCTACCTGACTGACTAGTGGCTCAGTCACCGGTAAACATCCCATAAATGTGCAAGCATGCTCTTATTATATACACAGTGGGCACTACTAAGGCTAGGTGGGAATCCTGGTCAGAAAGTTCCATTTTCCCCACATTCCCTTCAGGCATCAGAGATGTTTTGGCTGGCCTACTGACTCCACTTGAACTTAACCCATGACCTAGGGTAGCTCCAAGGCCTCTTTCTTTGGCAGGGCCCCACCCTCTGAGACCAGGCAATGAGGGTCCCCAGAGCAGAAAGGGTGAGAAGGGTCTGCCTCCTACCCCTCCCCTCCATGGAGTGACCACAGCAGCGGGCCCCATGGCCTGGGATGTGGAGAGTCTGGTGCTGTGTCTGTGAGCCCTGCTGAATGAAGACATGAACCAGCTGGACCCCCCTGTGCCTCCTAAGCCCTTCAAGGAGGAGGTGAGCCAGGTGGGAGAGCAGGCCTGCAGGGCTCCTTCCCCTTTCCTGCCCTCATTCCTCATTGGCCTGTCTGCCATCTGACATCCCCTTACCCAGCCCAAGATGCAGTGACCGAGAGCCCATGTGCTCAGCCTCCCCTGCTGAGTTCCAGCTGCTTTGGCCTCTAGGCGACCTGGAGCCATAGCTGATATTGCCCCCAGAGAGGGACTCCATCATCACATACCCAACACACACAGGCAGAATACTCAGCACTTATGATTCAGAGAGCCTGGTATTTAGCTAAACTGGGCTTTTAGCCCCCTAGATAACCCTGGCTAAGTCACATTTCTTCCCTAGGCCTCAGTCTTCCCATTGGTACAATAAAGAGGTTGGCTGTCTTCATTTATTCATTAACTCATTCTTCAACAATATTTATCAGTACCTACTATGTGAGGTTCTTTATAGTTCATCCTAACACTCCCTCTACAGAATGAGCATTGTTTTGGCTGGCCTACCCATTTACAGGTGAGGAAACTGAGGGGAAGTAAAGTGATTTGCCAACGATCATATAGTGAGTAACCGGTAGAGCTGGGCTTCCAACCCAGCCCAATCAGGCTCTAGAACCCTCTCCACAGGGAGAGTCCCTGTCCACATTTAGTCAATGTTTAGTCATCCAATTCCCTACACATCCTAGTAAATCAACCTGTGATCGTTGCCTGTCATTTATTATTTGCCTCCACTTGATCTCTCCATCCTCATCCTCTATTGAAAGTTTTTTAGTTTAAAGATATTTGTGTCTATTTATTTACTTACCTGCCTACCTACTCAACTCCAATCAGCCATCCACCCATTTAGCCGTCAATCTTCTGCCCACCCACCCATTCACCATCTCATACATACACCTAACCACTCATTCACAGATCTATCTACCATCTGTCTACATGTCCACTCCATCTACCCAATCACTCATGTCCTCATCCATTTGTTCTTCCAGGGATTTTTCCAGAGGGCCTAGAGCCTGGAAGGTATATGGGAAGGCTCCAAGGGGGTTCTTGGGGAGCCCCTGTGGGTTCCTCTAGGCGAGGACAGCTGTGGCCCAAGGCCCTAACTTGTAAGTCTGGCTCCTGGAGAGAGTAAGGCCACCTTATCCCAGCCCAGTCTCCCCTCAGTCTCCCCTCAAGGCCCCACCCAGCCCCTCATGCTCCCAGGTATCCTCCGGTACAACCAGCTTCTTTGAATCAGCTACTTTGAATCAGACGGTTTTACCCAGCCATCTCCTAGCATGGCCAAGACTGTAAGGCTCACTTCCAGGTTACTCCAGGATGCCGGACACCAGGTAGGCTTACTTAGACCTGGAGGGGAGGGAGGTTGGACCAATGAGAATGCTGGGCTGGGCCATTCTTGGAGACAAAGGAAGTAATATCTGAGTTTAGGCTATTGAATTTCCCCTAAGCTTCCTGGAGAGGTCTGATGGGGTAGCGGTGGGGGCAGGTGGGTCCTGCCTGTGAGGAAGGCATCAAGATTTTGTGTCATCTTCCTTCAGTGGTGGGAACTCAGGGACTCACTTCTATAGTTCCTATAGCCTGGGTTTCTGTCATTTCCATCAAATGTCTATGAGGAGCAATCTGTCCTCAAAATCACATTTGTCCTCCTCCCCTACCTCCTCCTATGCCCCACTGGCTTGTCCTGGCCCTGTCTCCACTTTAAGAATTGCTGTTTGGCCGCACATGTACTATGTGATCTTAGGCCAGTATCTTAACTACCCTGAACCTCAGTTTTCTATCACTTAGGGTGGCTGTGAAGATAAATGGGCTCACATATGTAAAGCACTTGGGGTGGGGCAGGATTACAGGACTGCTGGCAGGAAATGAGAGCTTCTGGAATTTCTGTGGCCACATCTCTGTGTGGAGGTGAAATTCTGTGGCCACATCTCTGTGTGGAGGTGAGGGAGTGGGCATAGCAGCAGAGGGGCTGGCCACACAGACCTCCCATGCCCTGCTGGGAGCTGAGGTGGATGGAGATGAGGGGTGATGTGGTCCTCTCTTTAAATCCTGAGGGACGCAGAGAGAAGACAGGGCAGGGTGGGAGGAGCTCCAGGCCCTGACTTAGCCTCTCTCTCCCAGTTAATCCCCTTTTCTGTCTCCATATAGACTCTGCCATTGGACACCTGCACATAGTAGGTCTATTTGCCAATGGAAGGACCACCCTTCTGGAGAAGCTGTGCATTTGTTGGGACTCAGACATGGGGCATGATGGAAATGGGGTGAAAAGGGGGCTGGAGGCAACCTGAGCCCTAGAAGGGGAACTGTGGGCCCAGGATGGTAAGATGCCTCTGGCTAATTGCATGACATTAAGCAGCAAGTCACCCACTCAGACCTTGTCTTCAGGATGCACCTGTTCCAGGAATGGTGGTGGGAAGAGAGGGGACAGAATGCTTCATTGGGTCTGCCCCCACTCCATGGCTTACCTATGGAGGGACAGCTGGGTGAGTGTGGGAACCAGACTATGGCTAAAGGTTGTAACTGACCAGGTATGTGTCTGTGGTCCCCCAGTCAGGAGGACACTGTGAACCCCTGCATGAAGGGGCTGGTCACCCGCTCTGCCTGCCAGACCCACTCAAGTGTTTCTTGGCCTGAATCATGAAGTACCTAGTGAGTGTGGGCCCAGGGTCAGAGGGGGAGGGACCCAGAGAGGAGAAGGGGCTCAGAAAGGGAAGAGGGGCCCACACAGTGGGTGGCATAGAGTCAGAGAGGAGGATGAGGCACAGAGAACAGTGGTGGTTCAGAGACAGGTTCATGGGGAAGAGAACTGAGAGAGGGCATGTGGGCCAAAAGAGATGGGTCCTCTCAGGAAAGGAGAGGGTTTCAGAGAGGAGGAAGGGATGTGGAGGGGGTGGAGGCCTGTGAGGAGGGGTCAGGGCTTGGTGAGGGGGCTGGGCTCATGGAGGAGTGGGGTCTCCATGTGTGCCAAGCAGACTCTTCCTGGACCCCAGTCCTTGCTCTGTGGTTTCTGAAGTGGGTCTCCCCATCTCTCCGCACCTATAGGAGCCCTGAGCTGGCCAGAATTTGGAAACGATGCATGGAGGGAGTTGAGTGGTTGTGTCTCTTCAGGTCCAGCTCCCAAGGGTTTCTTGTGGGGTAGTGGAAACTAAGCGAGGGGCATGTGGTTAGAACTGGTGTCCTCTGGGGGTGAGGACTATTTAGACTTTGAGATGTAATTAGGGCTTGGGGATCATGTCTGACACTGGGTTAAATTTAGATTTTTGAGGGGTTGGGATTGGGGCTAGTCTAAGGCTGGGGTTTGATTTGTAGTTAAGCTCTGAGTTCAGGCTAGAATTGGGTTAGGTTGGGCCTGAGTGGAGGTTAGATTTTGGCTGGGGTTGAAGTTAAGGTTGGGATTGGGGCTGGAGTAGCCTGGGGGCTAACCTGGGGTCTCACAGGTTAGGGAAAGAGCCTGAAAGTCCCTGTGGCTCATTGTCAGGGGCTCAGGGTGCATTCACCAGAGGATGTGTGCTCTTGGGAACGTTGGGCAGGTGTCATGGCCAGGAAATGGGACAACCTTAGTCCCAGCCTGTCAGCTGGTCTGCAGCCTGCATTGAGGCCAGGCCCTGCCTCTTGGGTGTCATGGCCCCATTTGTATTAAAGGGGGTCCTCCACACTGAACTTAGGACTTCTCAGCATTTTCCTCATCCTCAGGACACCCAAGAAAGTGTGGGAACTGTACACAGCAGGGAGGTGATGTATGCCTGGGGGGACCTTGAGGGACTGCTGGAGCAGGGACAGCAGAGACCTGGGTGGTGACAGGAGTGGCCAGATTGGAGACAGAGAACCATCCTGGCCTGCAAGGGAGCCCTGGCTGGACCTGGATCAGGAAGCTTGGTGACCCAGGAGGTTAATCTAGTTCACCTCCCTGGGGCCAGGGTGTCCCCACATCACTGTAACCTGAGACTCCCCTGCCCATCCCTTCACCTTGGCTCCGGGAGGCCCCTGACCCTCCTCATGTGGCAGTGTGAACCTCATAGCCTGGGATTCTATCCCGATTCCTGGTGTCTGACCTGACACCTGACCTTGTCTTGCAGTGTCCTCTGCTGGTCTTAACCCTTATACTCCTCTCCTGTCCCTGAAGGAATATGAGCAAGAGTTTGTAGCCAGGTGGACATCCCTGGACCTAGATGTGCTGGGGCACCAGCTTGGAACCCTGCGTTCTCTGTAGGCTATCCTTCCATGTTATCATGTGAGGTGGCCTTGTGTCCTGGGGGGGTTGAGACTGGGAGTCCAGGACTTGAATTTTGTCTCCACTCACTATTTTTTTCAATTTCTTAAATCGAGATAATATAAATTCACCATTTTAAAGTGTAGAATTCATAGTTTCTAGTGTATTCAGAATTTTGTGCAAACATCATTACTATCTAATTCCAGAACGTTTTTGTCACCTTGAAAAGAAACTCTGTCCCTATTAGCAGACACTCCCAATAGCCATTCACTTTGTGAATCAACTTTGTTGAAATATTATTTACATGCAATTAAATTCTCCAATTTTCAGAGTGTGATTTGGTGAATTTGTATTTAGTTGCATAACTATTCCCACAATCAAAATACAGATTATTTCCATCACCCACCAAGTTTTCCTCATGTCTGTTTGCAGTTCACCCTACCCCTTCCTCCTGCAAACCACTGACCTGCTTCCTGTCACTATGGCTTTGCCTTTTCTAGGGTTTCATATGTATGGCATCCTAAGGTGTAAGGCTTTGGGGTCTGGCTTCTTTCACTTAACATATCCATTCACTCTTTCCATGCTCTTTGATGCCCCACTTCACAGCAGGCCTCAGCACAGGGCAGTGTGTGAGGCATCACTGCATCCCATGCCCAGCACAGGAGCAGGTCTCAGAGGTGATATCAATGTGGAATGAAAACCCACCTCAAGCCTGAGCTCCTCTCCTCTGGTCTGCCCCACAGTGGCTGCCTAAAGGCATGTCCCACCCCTGGCTCTGCTCTGATGACCTCTGTCAAGATCAGGGCCACTGCTTTGATGCTCAGTCCCTGCACACAAGTGGCTGCTGAAGAAGAGCTACGGTTTCAACTCAGGACTGCACTGCTCACCCCACCCACCTGGGCACCCGACGTCCTGGAGGGTATGGGCTGAGTACTTTGCCACCTGCTAGCTGTGTAGCCTGTGAAAAGCCACCTAATCGGTCTGCCATCTCAGTTTTCTCACTGGCACATGGGGAATAATAATCCCACCTCACAGGGTTGGAGAGAGTTCAAGGAATCAGCAGTGTGGAGAGGCAGGCCAGCACAGGGCTGGGCACCACGTGAGGCTTTGACCATGCTGATCCTCTTCTTCCCTCCACTGTGGAGAGAGTGGGAGGCATTGTCTGGCCCACTCAGCGCTGAACCCACTGTTGCCAAGCCCAGAGGCTGCAGTTCTGAGAAGGACCTTGAGGGGGCGCTCACCCACATTCTTCCCCGCTGGAGCCTTCCTCGCTGATGATTCCCTAGGCTTACCTGGGTCTTCCTTAGGAGAGCATCTCCTATATGGGCCATACAACACACACAACTTCCCTATGGGTGTGGTACCAGTCACCACTGTGACGCC
Organism: Manis javanica; assembly: GCF_040802235.1. Taxonomy (NCBI): domain Eukaryota; kingdom Metazoa; phylum Chordata; class Mammalia; order Pholidota; family Manidae; genus Manis; species Manis javanica. The sequence continues at coordinate 36,730,835 of NC_133159.1, forward strand.
ACAGGACCAGGAAGAACTGGCCTTCTACAAGAGATGATTCAGAGATAGTTCCGACAAAGATTTCCAGGTCAATTTCCCTCTCCACGCCTCACCCTCGGGGACAGAAATTAGGATTGATTCCTGCCTCAATTCCAGTTGCAGAGGGTGGGGGTAGGAGTGGGGTGGGACAGAGTCATTCCTAGTGTTTACCCTTTATCATTTCTGCTGCTGTTTCACCCAATCCCCAAAATGATTTCACCTATCATTTGTCCTCCAAGTCAGCCTCTGTCCCTGTCAGGGGAGAATACTTTACCAAACCAGTGATCTTCTGACACTTCTCAAAGTCAATCCCAGAGGCAGGGAGGGTGGAGCAGGGCAAAAGCCCCTTGTTAGGAGCTTACTATGTAATTGGACCCGACACTGCCCCTCTCTGGGCCTCAGTTTCTTCCATAGGAAGATGGGAATTAAAACATCTACCTTGCAGGGTTGTGCTAAAGGTTAAATCAAAAAAGACTGAAGTAGTTAGCATAAGGCCTTGCATGTAGGCAGTTGTCAATAAATGCTACTATTACTAATTGAGAGGTGGCTTCACAAAGGAAATACTTTCATGGGCCTATTTAATCTATGGTCTAAAATAACAACCCTGTCTTGGGTGAGAGAAAGAGAAAGAGAGAGAGACAGGACTGACTGACTCTGAAAAGTATGCATATGTCTGAGTCAGACATTAAGTAACTTACTTTTTCTGGAAATTGATTTTAGTGCTAGAGTCACCCAGTGGAACTGCTGACCTGAATTCTGAGAAAATAACAATAATGATACTATCTAATGTGTCTTGAGCTCTTACTCTGTTCCAGGAGCTGTTGAAAAGTGCTGTATATATATTAAATCATTAAATCCCATAGCCATCCTGTGGGGTTTTACAAATGAGGAAATGGGGGGCATGGATGGGTTAAGGGACCTTATTAGTGACACACAGTGGAGGAGCCAGGACTTGTAGCCAGTTGACCTGGCTCCAGAGACAAACGCAAATAAAGGCATGTATGATATCATCATCACAAAGCTATGAAAACATGCATGAATTCTTATAACTGGATTTCATGGCAGGGACTCAGCTCAGCCCCCATGTTCCTGGGCCTGTGTATGAGACCAGGCACCCTATCACGGCAGTTGTAACTGGCCTCTGGACCAGGGATTTGTGCATTCTTCTTTCCTTTGTTGGGAACAGGGGGTGGACACTTGGTTTTATATTTCATCATTATAGTCACCTCTCCACACAGGGAGCAAGTTTTACATCTTAACCCTGGAGAATTGTAGACAATTGAAGCCAAAACAGTTTTCCAGGTTTCACTGAGAGCTGAGAAAACCTGGAACTCTGGATCTACCTTCATATAGATTTCTGCCTTAATATAGAATGTTTCTACCTTAATATAGATGGGGATGAGATGTTTGGACTAATGCATAGCCTGTGGGAGGTGAGGAAGGCTGAGTAAGTGACCTGGAAGCAGGCTGAGTCCACAGACTCTCTCTCAGGGCAGGTAGTGGGAGGGTCTGTGGGACTTCCAGGGGCTGTACAGTGCATCACTCTGCCATGGGGAGAGGAGCTGTCTCTGGTTCATGAAGGACGGGGAGACACTGGCCAAGAACCAGAGAGGACCCAAGTGACAGGTCACCCTTCTCCTGGAGTTCGTCTTACATCTTCATCCAAGTCTGCTACGGAAGCCTCGTTCTCCTCAGGAATAACATATCTGTCTCTTGTCTCCTCCTCCCAGAAGCCCACCAGATTTCTTTTCTTTGTAGTCCCTCTGTGTGGGTGCTTAGTACATGGACTCCCCCAACCGGCCCAAGGTGAGGAGCAGGATGAAGCGCTCAATAAACATTTTCTGACTGGCTAGCCTTGTGATCTCTGGTTTAGGTGGCTGTAGACTCCTGGTAGCCTACCTGCAGCTGCTCTCCTCCAGTTCAGTCTCCCCAACATGCTATCCCAGATTGTAGCAAAGAGAAAGAGCTTCAGACTGAAAGGCTGGAGACCTGGGTCAAGCCCTGGTTTTGCTGTGTGATGCTGGGCAACTTAGTTCCCTTCTCTGGACTTCAGTTTTTTAAATCTACATGTAAAGAGGTTTGATTTGGGAGGTCCATGGTATCTGCCAGCTTGACTGTTCAGTGAGCTGTGATTCCCAGGCACATCCCTGATCAAGAACTTGCCGCAGCCCTCACTGCTGTGTAGAAAAGTTGCAGAGAGCAAGGCCAAGGGAGTGAAACCCAGTCAGAGCAGACCCTGGGTTGGGATGCAGAGCCCTCACAGTCCAGTGTTCATTCTACAAAGTGCTAACTTTTTGGTCAGATGCTCAGCACTTGCCAAGAACCTCCACAGACTCCTCTGCCAGAGCTATACCACTCCTGCATGTCCTCCCTCCATTCCTGCAGATGGAGCCTTCTTGCTGCCATGAGTACACACTTTGCTTTTGCCTCTCTGCCTCTGTTCATCCTCTTCCCTCCGCCTGAACACCATTATCTTCTCTGTCCTTCAAGCCTTGCATGGATGCCTCTTCCTCCAAGAAGCCTTCCTGGGCCCCTCCAACACCCCCATGGCCTTCCCTCTATCTGAACTGAGGTCCTCCTCCATCAAAACTTCCCCTTCCTCTCTCCTATTCCTCTTTATAGCCCTTATTCCAGCCAACTAGGCAGATTAATGAACTACTTCCTCCCTTGAGAGCATAGACCTTCTGGAGATAATATATCAATGCAGAGGAATGGGACTTACCCATCTACCCATCCTCCTACCCATCTATTCAGCCTACATTTGTTGAGAAACTCTGAACACAAATGATGGAATTTCAGGCAGAAAAGGCCTGAGTGTAATGAAGATGAAGACCCCAGGAATCACACTGGAAGGGCCAGAATTCTGACTCCATCTACAGCAGCAGGACCCATTGCAGGTGTCCAGGTGAAAGCTGGGCAGGGCTACTGCTGACTTCACTATGGCCTCTACCTTTCTCGAGATTCTGCCATAGAGTCGGAGATCTCTGCTGAAGAAGAAGGGCAGAGAGGGGAACCTCGATTGCCTCCTGCCTGTTCTCTGTGTCCCACTACCTGAACAAGTCTGGGCAACAGGGGGCAGCATTGAGCTTCACACAGCCAAAGTATTACCCTGTTTTCTGCTCTCAGCCGCACTGTCACCAGACTTGGCCAATCTTAACTCCTTTGCGCACATAGAGATAAAGAAGGAGGGGAGACAGATAGGGAGACACAGGAGTAAGCTGGATGTTTTGACTCTGGGTTAAACATTAATAGATTTTGAGAGATAAGGGTGCGCAATTCTATTTTTGGCTGAAATTAGAGAGGGGCAAGTACCAGCCAGAAGGGCTGAGAAAACGGGAAGCTCCATCCAAGCCCAAACTCCTCTCCAGGCTGGGCTTTCTCTTACTTCTCTTGAGCTGATATTTGGGGTGCCCACCCCCAGCTCCAGCTCATGTGCTGACCTCTAACCCCTCACTATGGGCCAGCATCATCTTCAGCTTCCTGGTCTATGTGACTGGGCAGGTTATTGACTTCCTCAGAGATCCTTGCCATAGTGGCTTTTCTGAGGCCCATGTGTGGGTACAGGTGGGACCTCCAGAAACAGGGCATCACCTCCTTCTCCCCTTCCAACTCCTATTACTTCCACCTGGGCTGGGGTGCTTGGTTTGGGTGTGCACACATCCAGGCTCTGGCTATGCCTCCCCTGTGGCCTTGGGCAAGTCCCCAGCTTCTCTGAGCCTCAGTTTCTTCAGAGATGAAAATAATGATTGTATCTGCCGCTGCCTCAAGGTAAGACAGATCCACAGAAGTGAATGCCAGCAGGGAGAGGACTTGGGCTCCCCTCCCCAGCCTGGGAGTCACTGTGGGAAGAAAGGCCGACTCAGGTCGGGGTCCACATCTCACAGGGAAGAGCCAGCTCCGTTTGGGGTGACCTGTCGGAAAGCAATAGCTTGGGTCATTCCAGGGGTGGAATTTAGCTCGGAAACAGAACTGGTGGGTGGGGCTAGGGGGTGGGTCCACAAAGGCTGGGACTAAGCTCCTAATTTCTATCCGTTGGGAAGGGGACGCTTGGAGTCCTGGTTTTGTTTCTGCGCTGTGTGATGCAATAAAACCTATCTCCTTTCTGGGCCTCAGTTTCCCCTTTAGCTGCAGGAAAGGGGTGGCCACGTTTCTCCCTCCTCCTCCCCATTCATTTCCAGGGCTCTGCCGGTCAGCTTGGGTGGCGCCCACCGGCCCAGAGTCTGTCCCGGCCTTTCCACCCTCCCCACCACACTCCGATTTCGTCACCCTTTCTGGTCTCGGGGTCAGGACTGAGACCTCGGGGGCCGCGCCCCCTCGTTTTTGGGGTACTGCCAGCCGGCAGGCCCCGGTCGCACCCCGCGCAGAGGCCGGCTGCCTCCCAGGCGCTCAGCCGCTAGCTCCGCGCACCGGCCGCCCCGCCCGCCGCCTCCCCGGGCGCCCGCATTAAAGCGCATATGCAAGCCATGAATTATCAACTGAAAGGAGTCAATTACCGGCTCTAAAAACGAGTGTCTGCGCCCGGAGCGCCCGGGGCCATCCGCCTATTTACGGAGCGATTTCCCCCGCCCGGCCTCGGGAGGGAGAGAGACGGGCAGAGACGGAGCCCGAGACCAGGAGGGAGAGAGCCACCGGGAGAACTGGGAACAGGAGAGAGCCCGAGACCCGCGGAGACAGGGAAAGATAGAAAATGGGACGGGCAGCTGAGACCGAGAGAGACAGAGATCCAGAGAAACACGCAGCGGCTCAGAGGAGGCCAAGGCAGCTCGCTTCCCTCCTCTCCCCAGAGCATGGGGGAGAGGTGGAGCCCCCCGGACCTCAAAGGCCCTGTTCCGTCTCCTCCAGTGCTGTGTAGGGACCCTCACCCTCTAGGGCTGGGGGAGGCTGGACTGCTGGCTGGGACCCTGGGGGATAGACCTGGGGCTCAGGGAGTGATAGGTTGGGGAGCTTAGATCATAGAGGGGCCTGTCATGGCAGGACACTGGGCAGCAGCTGGGCCAGGGCACAAGGGCTGGGCCAGGGTAGCACTTGTCAGGTGGCAGGTGAACGTGACCACGAGCAGGGAAAGAGTGTGTGAGGAACAAAGCAGGGAGAGCCTGATGTGGGGGTGCCTGGGCAACCCCTCAGCATTGGAGAGAAGTGGGGAAACCAACCTCAATGGGCCCACAAAATCCTGTCTGGCCCCAGGCTCTCACCTAAGCTGTTCTCTGTGGAAATGCTTTACCTGCTGTGCTCTTACTCATTCTTTGAGCACTCTGGGCTGCTGGGTCTGCCTTAGCCTAGGTACACACCCCATTCCATTCCATTGTCCAGCCTGACTTCTGTGCCAAACAAGGAGTCCCGCAAGGGCAGGGCCTTGCTGGCCTAGGTCGTAAGGAGCCTTCTGGAGGGAGCTATGGGAGCACTTGCTGAATGAATGAATGAATGAATGAATGAATGAATGAATGGGTGAACTAGGCTAGAGGGGACCTTGGCCTGGAATGAGACTGACCAAGGCCTAGAGTTTGGAGGGAAAGGTCAAGTGTAAAGCACTCCATGCAGATCACATGGGAGGCTTCAGGCCACCTGGTCCTGGCTTGAGGTCACAGCAACAGTCCAGCCCTGCTGTGTAGGGGAAGGGAGAGTAGGGGAGGAGCAGGGGAAGTGAGAGTAGGTATAGCAGAAGTTGGGGGGCTGATGCCTAGATCACCAGCACCTGAAAGTTGCTGCAGGAGCTCCCAGGGCTTTCCCCTTAGTGCTTCAGGGCTGCTGGGATCCTAAGCCTCTTCTGGGATGGGGGGCAGGGCACCCCAGGAGCTCTGAGGAAGGAGCAGAGTCTAAACTGGGACAGAGGGAAGAGTCTGGGATTGGGTCTCAATCAGACTTCGTCTTTTCGCTGTGTGACCTGCAGCAAGCCTCATAACTTCTGAGTCTCAGGTTCCTTATCTATAAAATGGGGATAGTGCTGTCCACTTTCACACGAATGCTCTCACATCTGCAGAGTACTTTCCCCAAGAGGGAAAGACTTTGCCTAATGTAAGAATAGCTACTATTCCCTCTCACACCTTCAAAGTCAGTATTATTTCTCTCTCAATACAGTAAGATAGCCAAAGCCACCCTCATAATGGATGCATTCATTCATTAATTCAACAGGTTTTCTTATTAGTGGCAAGTCTTTTGTATCTTATTTTTAACTACATCAGTAAAAGTATTTATTTTTATCATACATGTCACACACACACACATGCACGCACATGCACACACACAGAATAGCTACTATTTATTGAGGTTTACAAGGTACTAAGCACTATTATTAGTTTTCTCTTTCTCTTCCTCACAACAGCTTTCCAAGATTGTGAAGTCATTTTGCAGACAAGGAAACCTGAAGAGGGGCAAGGGTTGGGAATGGCACCATCACGTTTTGAAGGCAGGTCTGACTCCAGAGCCTCCTGAACCTCTGCACAAAGGGGTCTCCTGGACTAGGCCTGTGCACTCTCTGCCTAGCCCCCTTAGCCCTTCCTGTCTGACAGGAGCACAGATCTACTGAGTGGGGTGGGCAGGACAGCTCAGGTCCAGAGAGGTGGCCTCTGGGGGCTTGTTCCCACCATGGTCTGACAAGCCTGCAGCCCCACCATGCCATTATCGGGCAGCCAGAGGGGCTGTCTGCAAGCGCCAATGCTAGGGTTCCGCCACCGCTTGCCTATTAGTGGCTGGTGGCTTCATGGTGATTTATTGGGGCTTCTTCATTTCCCCTTAGTCCGCTATAAACATATTTATACCACCAGAGTGACCGATAAATTTCCCTTATGAATCCCGTTATCTCCCCCATTAACCATCCGTCACCTTTTATGCGGCCACAATGGGCTGGGCCAGGGCACCAGGGCTGGGCAGGCCTGTGGGCCCAGTGAACTCTTCACCTCCCCCACTGCTCCCCAGACAGGGTGGCTGCTGCTGCCCTGGAGCTGCCTCCGGGATGAGGATATGCCTCAGAACAGACTGGACCAGGCAGGCCCTTTGAAATGTGGGCTCCCCCGGGTCTCAGAATAGGGAAGTCCCTTGCAGGGCTAACCTGAGTCTTTACCACTATTGCTCTAGCTTCCTCTCTTCTAAGTGAGCAGGAGGCTTCTGGAGCTTTTTCTGCTGCTCTTCCTCCTCTCCTCACCCTCAGGTGTCACCCTCATCCCTCTAAGTACAGCAGAAAGTTTGGACTCAGATGTGTCCCAGAGGGCCAGATGCTTGCTGGCATTTGCCAAGCACCTCCTCTGTGCCAGTCACTTTACATCCATGATTTCAAGTGATCCTCCTACAGTCATGGAGCCAAATGTTTATAGCTCCATCTGCCAGATGAGAAAATAATGCTCAGAGACATTAAGTGAAGAGCCCAGGCTCACCCAGCCAAGAGGCAGAGCTGTGATTTGGGGCCTTTCTGGCTCATGCTTATGCTTTGAACCACTGTGTTCTGCTACCTCTTCAGGTGTCCTGGGCTAGGAGGGGTTAATCCAAGAAAGTTTTCCAGCAGAGAGGGCTACAGTGCAGGGGAGGAAGGGGAAGAGAGAGGAGGAGATGGGGCCTTGGTGGAAGGCTGGCCTGGAGAAGGGAGTGGGGCTGTGGTGTGGAGAGTGACTTCTTTCTCTTTCCAGTTGGGGAAATTTGGGCATCTGTTCAGAGTTAGGCCCCAAGCTGCTGTGCATGGGGGGTGGGGGAGATGTGCAAGGTCTCTGAGAGCCCTAAGGCACCTGTCCTGCTCACAGGACAAGGGACCTGGTACAGGGCCGGGACCTGGTACAGGGCCAGGGCCTGGCTCAGCCCTTAGCTGTGTGACCGGGGTCAGGCCCCACCCTTCTCTAGGCCTCAGCTTTTTGCCTGAACCTGAGCATGGAGGGTTCTGCTCTTTGAGTATCTGATATATCAGCTTCCTTGGCTGTGTATGTATGTGGGGAGGCCTGGGGGTCCTCTTTCCTTTATCTTCACCCACAAAGTCAGCCAGAACTGCTGAGAGCTCCTCCAGAGTTAAGAAACCCATGCCCTTAAATGGAGGAGAATCTTGAGACTTAGGTGGACCAAAGTCTACTGTGAGCCCTGGCATTGCTTCTCTGGCCCAAGGGGAATGGGCACAGGTGGGTCTTATTATCCCCATTTTATAGATTAGGAAACACGCCCAGAGAGGGAAGGAATCTGAGCACAGAACAGAGTCCTGGTTTAAGGCATGGTGACTGGGTGGCAGCATTAGAGCCAAGAGGGAGCAGGGTGCTGAGGAGCGGGGTGAAGTGCAGTCTGCTGTGTCTGGGGTGGCCATGGGTCGGGTCTCTGATGGATGTCTAATAACTCTTATCTCTGGCAACACCATCCGGGTTAATACAGGGGTGGCTGGGGCAGAGGGGATTATGGGCTTAATACTTCAAGGGAACAGATTCTCCTCTGCCTTCAAGAGAATGTGGAAAGGTCCTTCTGGCCATTGCCCTGCCTCCTATGGGCCAAAGGGAGGAGCTGTTGGGTGTGTTTAAAGATCTAGTCAGTCTCCTCCCAGCTCCCTGCACCCAGCAACTGCAGGGAACCAGCCATGCTGGGAGGAAGAACTGCTGTGCAAGGAGAAGCCTCCTGCCTAGGTACTTTCCAGCCCTGAGTCCACACTCCATTCTACTGTGTGCTATGGGGACACCCTCCTCTCAGAGCTCCCGAGGGTGCACCAGGACAGGCACAAGCAGGCACCAAGCTATATGCTCTGGTCATTACTCTGCAGTGGTTCCCAGCCTTGCTCTGTCTCTGGTCTCATCTGCTCTTCTCCTTCCCTTCCTTCTGTTTGTCCTCTCTGTCCTACCAACTGTCTTCTGTCTGTCTGTCTCTGGGCTGGCAGCCCCCTCCCCAGTGTCCTCTCCTCTCTGCAAGGTTGGAGGGAAGGAGGGGTAGTCTGGGAGTGTATGTATGAGAGGGAGCGGAGAGCTCCCTCCCTCCTGTTCTCTCCTCCCACACTCGCACACACTCTCTCTCTCTCAGTCATTTTCAATGTCATAAATTTCCACGTCTCTCTCTTCCACTCGGCTATTACCTGCACCTCCGTCACCAGCCGCGCTCTTGCTCCCAGATGGGCTAGGCCATCTCCGCTCTGCAAATGACTCAGGGAGAGAGAGGCAGGGAAGGAGGGAGAGAAAGGAGCAGAGACCGAGAGAGACAGAGAGAGAGAAAGAGAGCGAACAGAAGATGAGAGGCTGAAGCAGAAAGGGAGAGAGAAGCAACCCCACAGGGCTCAGTGCCCTCTTCCAGCCTCATCCAAACACAGAATTGCTGCCTACCGAAGGCCTGCCTGCCAGGGGCTCCAGGCGCCAGGCAGGAGGGCAAGCTATTTAGTCTGGGGGTGGAGTCAAGTCACCCAGCCCTGCCCACCACCCATGGGACTTGCGGCAAGTCCTTCCCCTCCACACGTCTTTCCCATAGGCCTCTCCATGGGCCAGCTCTGGGCTAGTGGTGAAGCAGACACCTGGTATTCCGCCCTGCCCTGCAGTGGCTCTCTCCGCCTAGGGGGCAGATAGACAGGGGATGAGCCCCTGAGGTACAGTGTGCTAGGACGCCATGGAGGGGACACCTGTGGATAGCGGTGGTGTTCAGAGTCCCCACAGCTAAGGGTGGGTGCCCTGTGAGCTGTGCCTTGCCCTTCAAAAACTGGAGCTCCAGCAGGGAGGCTGGTGTGGGTATGAGGCTCCCTCCCCCGACCTATCTTCCTGGGAGCTCTCAGCTTTCTCAGGACTGGTTCTTCAGATAAGGGCAGGCTAGGAAGACTCAGGTGGTCTCAGGTAGAGAGCATCTTCAGAAGGCCCTACAGGATGGAGAATGAGATGTGAGTGATGGTGTGGGTGAGAGCTGCTGCTGGTGCTGGGAGGCATGGGCCCTGGGCCTGTGCTGATCCCCGACCCTCCTGAAGGTTTTACTGCTTGCACTCTCAATACCCGTGATTTCTTTTAAAAATGCAGATTATGATCATGTCACTCACTTGGTTCAGCCCTCCGAGATGGCTCCACATCCCACTGAAAACAAAACCTGAACTCTCATCCTGGTTTAGGAGGACCAGTCTGTTTTGGCCCTGACTTCTCTTTCCTGACAGAGCTTAGTATATGCCCAGGGCCTTTGCACTCACTGTTCTCTTCCCACAGGTTGGCTCATCCCTCAGCTCAAATGTTACCTGCATGTAGGAGCCAACTCTGACTACCCCATCTACTAAGGGTCACACATTAACTCTGTCATGGTCTTCTGATTATTTACTGTGGCACTTTTTACAGTCCATCATTATTTGTTTTCTTATCTATTTACTGGTTTACTGTTTATCTCCTCTGATGGGTTGTACCTTCCCTGAAGTCAGAACCACATTTGTCCTACTCATTAAAGACTGTAGCTGCCATATCATGAGCCCCCAAGAAGTATTTGTTGAATGAATCATGTTGATGTAGGCATACCCTCCTCACACTGGTTTGGACTGGGACAGATGCTGGAATGGATGTTGAGTCTGGGCTTATGGTCTCAGGGTTGCGGTCCAACCAGCAAATTTGAAATCTCCATGTGATGGATTCCGTTCCAACAGAGAAAGGCATGCTGCCCTGATGTTGGGAATTTAGCCTGTGACCAGTATCAGGCCTCATAAAAGAGTTTTCCTCAACTAAAGCCCACACAATGGGGTCCCTCCATCTGTGGGCAAACATATATACACCCTCACAGACACACAGACACACATCACAGGCCTGCTTATGCCCCTGCACAGAGGGGCCTGCGCAAGCTCCATGCACACCCATACACAGGAGCCCCGTGAGATGCCTGTGCAGCAAACGCTCACAGAGGGACAAGCCCAGTTGCCCACATTCCTGCACGTGCTAGACACAACCCCACAGGTATATTCATAAATAGATACACACATATACTACACAACTACAAATGTGTGCCCACATGTACAGTCATAAAAATCAACATAATTAAACACTAAAAACAACATCAATGGAGTAGACACCTGTTCACTTGCTTGCCAACTCAGGAGTCCACAGCTTGAGTAACAGACTGGGCTCTGAGCTGCACCCTTCTGAGCACCTCCCCTTGCTCCACTACCTGACCCTTCAGGGTCTTGAGAAGCTTAGGCTCCAGCAGACTCAATCAATGGCCAGAGGCAGGGCTCAGCTGGAACTAGGGTCAGGGTTTGGTCTGTAGCCAAGGTCAAGGTTCACTGGGTAACTGGTGTCAGGCTTATCTGGGACCAAGGTCAAAGGTCAGTGGGGTCTGAGGTATCCCCGATGACCCACGTTCCTACTCATAGTTGTACTCCCATATATACGATCCCAAGGAACTGCTAGTGGGAATGAGATGCAGGGTCCTCATCATGCGTGGGCTTCAGCGGCTGGTGGAGGGTGGGGGGCCAGGTGGGGGGCCAGGCCTGGGCAGATAGCTGTGAGGTACGTTTCCATCTCCGCGGGTCGGGCAGGCGAAGCCATTTCCAATCTGCTCTCTATCATTTTCAATATCATTAATCCCAGACACTCTATTTTCCATGCCTGCGCAGCCAGGCCCCCGAGTGTGCGCCGTGTAAAGTGACACATATTCATCACCGGCTCGTGGCGCCGGCACCGACGCTGATACAATATTAGTGTTGCCCCCCCGCTCGGGGCCCGCTCCGCCTGGCTCCCCGATGGCACGAATCCATCACCTGGAGCCCGTGTCACTTTCCCCAGCAGCCACATTTGTTTGGGCACTTAGGAGGTAATTGTGGCACATTAGCTGGGGCAGGGAAGAGCTCTGGGCCCCAGGAGGAGGGGAGGTTGAGGCATCGTCCTCCACAGCCCAAGCCCATCCTGGCCGAGTGCTATTCCTGGGCTCAAGCTGTGGTTCCAGAAACCTGAGTTGTTGCTCAGCCTTGGAGGGCTGGCTCAAGGACAGGCCCATGTCAGGGAGTCCCATTAGGAAGTCTCAGAAGGGTTCCCCAGCTCCTCTGTGAGCCCCAACACTGGGACTTGGTCTAGATGGATCCCCAGACATGGAAGTGATATCACTGAAACCTTTTCTTTCCAACCAGTCCATAATCCCAGCAATGAAACTCAGGATGTGCCAAATACCAGTCCCTCTGGCTCCATTTCAAGTCCCATATGGGAGTGGGAAGTAGGAGGTACCCAGCTCTTGGGAGCCCATCTCAGAGGGAAACCTGGTCTGAATGGGGAGGCACCGAGGGGCTGCCATGGATCAGTTCTCAGGAGCCCTGTCTGAATCCAGTTGGAGGGGGATGTCACCCAGCCTGAGCAGTAGATGATGGCCCAGGTCAGGGTGCTTTTGGGAAGACTGCCTGGAGGTGGTGAGCCAGACACACAAGGACAGCCTCTGGACACTGGGAGGCCCATAGTGGCTGCAATGGAGAGAGAGCAGCAGCTGGGGTCATTGATCTGGGCAGAGGCCAGGCTGTGCTGTGGCCCGGGTTCTCCCTCCTCAGTCTGCAGGGCGAACACCCATTAACCTCGTCAGCAGACAAATTGCCCGTCTTGTCAAATTCCCATTTAAAATGCAAACTCGATTTGACAGAGTAAACGGAGCGGAGGTGGGAGCGGATAATCCAGTGGAAGCTCATTAGCAGGGCCCAATGAGCAGGGCCTGCCAGGAAGGCCTAACGAACCTGCCCTGATGAACCTCCCAGCCTTTTAACATCACACCACCTGCTCAATACCATTCTCCGGCCATACTGCCCAGCTCCCTCATGGAGTCTAGGGACCCCAGCTGCCTACCACCACCTCTAGGAAGGTGCAGTCAAGAGCTTTGGAAGTAGACAGAGCTGGCAACCAGCCTCTGCCCCTCTGTCTGTCCACTCAGGCTCCCACTGGGACACTGTATATATATTTTCCTATACATACATTATATGAGTTGGCATTATTAACTCATTTGCAAATTGGAAACTTGGGACTCAAGGAGGTTGCCTTAGAAATAGGCAGGCAGAGCTTGAATTTGAACCCCAACCCCTCAGGCTCCAATATTAACACGTGTAGCCACTGCCTTACTTTGCCTTTCTGGCCTATAAATGGCTGTCTGGCCCTCTCCGCTTTCCTGATTTCAGTGCTTCACTAGCTGGGTGGATCTAGGAAAAGTGACTTCCCCTTGAGCCTCATTTTGCTCTTCTGTAAAAAAAAAGTGGGCAAACAACAGCTGCCCAGCCCAAGGGGCAGGCTAAGAACTTTTGTAAGTACTGGCTTAATGAATGCTAATAATCACCTGAGAAATTACTTGAAGACAACTTGGCCCCTGGGATGTGTATGGGGGTGTCCTGGTGGGCAGGTGACAGGCTCCTGTCCTGTGCTGCTGCTGGGCTACTGCTACCTGTTTGTCATAGTTGAAATTATGAATGATTAAGAGGCTCAGGAGGGCAGCTGCGACAGCCAGTGGGCTGTTGCTCCATCTTGCCTCCGGGGATGGGGGCACCCACACCCCCAGCTCGCTCCCTTCCAGGTGCATGGGGAGAGAGCCCCTGGACCGGGCTGGGACTGCATCTAACCCTGCCACCACACGGGGCGCTGTGCGGCCTGGTGGCTGGGAGCCAGAGTTGGGAGTCCTGGGGCAGGTGTCCTCTTTGGGTCTCATTGCCTGTTGCTGGCATCACACCAAGAGCCACCTCACCCTCAGTCTCTGTCCCTCACCTCACTGGCCTTTCACAGGCTCCAGAGCAGTTTCTCTGAATCCCAACACTTTTTCACCACGACCATGGTAAAGTCCAAATTCCTCAGTTAGCATTCAGGGCCCTATACAGTTTGACCTTAGTCTATCCCCCCAGTCTCAGCATGCAGACTGTCCTGGACTCTCCCATCTCTCTGCCATTGCCAGGCTGTGAGTTACCTTCATATCCTTGGCCAGCACCACTTCTAGATCCAGCACCCACCCTAGGGGATCCTCTTCCTTTTCAGACCCTCTCTACTCCTGATCCTTGCCTCTACCCCACGGCTTCAGCAGTGCGCTGGAAGAGACCCCTGTGAGAGCCTGGTCCCCGTGTGGGGGTGGGGGTGGGCTGTAGAGGAGAGGAGGTGGGGGTGGGGGATGTTCTGGGTCTCCCTCCAGTTGTCTGCAGAGCAGTCCTCCGAGGCTGGCCTAATTCCCTTCAGAGCCAGGCTCCATCTGCAGGGTGGTGCTTAGGGAGCTGAGAGCCCAACGTTAATGCCTAAGAAAGTCGTGGGTGGATTAGAAAGCGAGGGGGATTAGGCCAGAGCTGGTGGCTGGTGCAGGAGCAGAGCACCTCTCCCCGCCCCACCGAGGAAGAGGAGGCTAATCCTGCTTAGTGCCTGAGGAATCAGCAGTGTTGCAGAGCGGTGTGTGTGTGTCTGCATTTTCCCTTCCACTTGGGCTGCCTAGACCTGCCCAGCCCACAGGGCCTAGCCTGAGCCCAGGCAGCATGAAGAAGACCCATCCACTTGCTCTGTCTTCCAAACTTTTAGTCCACTGGTATCCCCTCAAACCATCTCTGCCTTGTCCCTCACATTACCCCAGCCTTATATGTGACCCCAAACTTCTCATCTTTTGTGCCCATCAAACTGCCCTGTCTAGCCACCCCTCTCCCAATGTTTATAACTACCCACATTTCCATGCCCTGAGCCATCTCACAGAGACTCCTAATGCCCGTCCATGCATGCTGCCCATCAGGGTCTCAGGGGATGCTGCCATGCTTCCCAGATCCCCCTCATTCCTGCAGCTGCTGGGGTGATGGCTCACGCTCAAGTCCCTCTCTGGAGAGTTGCCCTCAGCTGCCTCCCGCAAGGTGATACTCTTTCCCTGGGGCCATCCATAGGATGCCCGGTTAATGCAGGAGTACAAAGGTTTGGCACCCTGACTTCAAGCTTCCTACGGGATTGGCTGAGGCCACTGTTGCAACTGTTTCACAACCCAGCCTCTCCCTCATCCAGTCCTGCTCCCCTGCTGTTTCACAGGCATTGTCCCCAGACCTCTCCCCAGGAAGCCCCCTGCACACTCTTCCCCATCTCTGCAAGAAGTCTCACCCTTCACTTTCTCTTCCAAGTCCCAAGGTCAAGGACAGGAGATTAGTTTGGTCAGTGAGGGGCCTGGATTTAGGAGCTCAGATCAGCAGTTCCTTTCCTGGGGTGGGGGCTTTGGTTTCAACAGTGTAGGCAGTCCTGGGGCCTGAAGGGAGGGGGAGGTCCTGCCCTGGATACCCATTCTGAGATCCTGGCCTGAAGGAGGAGGCAAATTCTACCTGAGGAGCTGTTTTAGGAAAGAGAAAGAACCCTGGTCTGAGAGCTTAATCTGAGTGGGGGAGTCAGGTTACTTCCCATGAAGCTGGTCTGAGAGGAAAAGCAGAACTTGGATTTGGAGCCTAATCTGAGGGGAAAGGGATGACCCTACATTAATGGCTGAGTCTGAGGAAACAGGTGGGGCTCTGCACCAAGAGGCAGGACCCTACCCAGACTGCCTGCTCCAGGGCCCTTCAGGCTTGCTCACCCTCCAAGGGGCCAGACACGTTGATGCCTGCAACTGGGAGGGCTGGGTTTCTAAGTTAGTGACGGGGTGTGTGTGAAAATAGGAAGGGTGCCCCCTACCTCACTTCTTAGCTCCATCAGGCTTGAAGCTGTGGCATGTGGGAGTAGAGAACATCCTGGATGCAGGGCCTCAGAAATTCTGTTTCTAGAGTAATTTGAGAGCAGGGGCAGGGAACTGGGCAGATTGATCTTTGAGAGTTTGGCATGTGGTATTCAGTTGAGGGGGACCACTCCCTTTCTGTTCCCTACCTTTGATGGACAAATGCTAATGACATTACCAGCAATTGACCAGAAACGAATAAATAATTCAGTCTGGCCTGAAAATGGGAGAAAAGTACTTAAATGCTATTGACAAGCCAGTCCCTGGCCTCATTACCCATGCAGACTCAGGCCTCCACATCGACCATGCCCCCCGATTCCTTCAAACCCCACTGTGGGGAGCCTCAGGCCTCCCTCCCACCAAGTTGAGTGTATGGGGAGACCTGAGGAGACCAGGTGGAGGGTTGACGTTGGTGGCTAGAGGTACCCCAGAAACAACCCTGGGCTGTCTCCCAAGTCCTTCCCCGTTCCCCAAATACTCAGCTTCTGTTCCCAGGAAGGGTGCTCCTGGCCAGCCCCTCTGCAGCCCAGCCCCAGGTGTGCGTGCACGGAGGCACAGGCGTGCACTCATAGGCACACAGAGCCCAGCAGCTGCTGCATCTTCTTCCAGGACAAGAAGAGTGGTGACCCCTGGGGCGGCTGTCAGTCACGGCGCTCTCCGGGAATACAAACTCATTAAACGTTTCCCTGCCTTGTCACAAGGGCCCGAGTCCCCGAGTCAGGCCTGAGGAGGAGGTGGAGAAGGAAACAAATGTGCAGCTGATCCTTTAAAAGCACATCCCGTATCTCTGACCCCTGGAGAAGAGGAGGGGATTATTGAGGGTAGGGATTACCCATGGAAGGGCCTCACTGTAGGTTCCTTGGGAGTCAGGATTTCTAGCACACAATGCTTCCCAAGCAGCAATTCTGCAAAACAAAACCTTCCTGTGTCTCTGAGAGTCTCCCTCTCTCTTCCTTTGCTGCCTGGGCCTGACTCCCCTTCAGGGTGCCGCCTCTGGCATCAGCTGGTCTCTACTGGGAGAACTAGAGAGGCCACTATTCCCCCCGCCCCTCTCCCCTGCCAACATGTTTATGCCAATGTCATGGAGCCTCCTCATGGTTTGACAATCAGAAGCTAATGACACCCAATGGCCAGAGCCTGAGACTCTCTAGTCCAGTGGGCAAGCTGCCTCCATGCTAGATGGCTCTAGAGCAGGACTCAGTGGTGGGGAATTTGGGAGGGTGTGCTGTGATCTGAGCATGGAGGTGCAGCATACATCAGGTATGAAGGGCCTGGGCCACAAGGTCCAGTTCAGCACAGTACAGGAACTAGTTCTAAAACTAGTGAGACAGACAACCTGCTCCTGGCTGTGGGCAGAGGCCCTGGTGAACCCCATTGTGTATCCCTGGTAGCCAGACTTAAATCCTCACTCTCTTAGCAGACCAGACCCCCACCCTGCAGTCTGTAGGGCTCTGGCTGGGGCCACCAGCCCTGGCCTGGCTCCTGAGCTCCTTGCTTCCCCCAGGGCTTGACCCCAAACTTTCCTGGAACGTTGCCTCTCCCTTGCATTTCCATCACCCCACAGAAGTCCAAGGGCTCTTTGGCTTTCCTGTGCACAGTACCCCACCCCAACCTCTGAAGTGAACTAAAACACTGTGCTCCTACCCATCATCCACAAGGCCCTTCCTCCTCAGTGCCTCCTCCCCTTTGACATCCCACAGGGAGTCATTTATCAGGATTGACTGGCTCTCCTCAGTGCAAACATTCACAGAAGCATTAAAAAGCCTAAAACCCAATTAGCCTTCAATTTCTCAGGCCTCAGCCAGATTTTCTGTGATGGAGACAGGGGTAGGAATGTGTTTGGGTCTTTTGGGCCACTCCTCCTATGGGCCACAACTCCCACCATGCACCACAAGTCCTGTCCCAGCCAGTCAGCTCTCCACCATGCTCCCTTCTGTCCCACACCACCTTCCTTCTTCCTTCTTACTCTTCTCTCCTGCCCTCCTTTCTTTCCTCAACCCTCTTAAAATGTTATTATTCTTTTATGTAGTAAATGGCTTGAAAAAAACTCATTGTAAAGCTAATGCAAGGAAATACAAAGCAAAAAGCCAAATGATCCTCTCCCCATAAATCCTGCTATCAGAAATTAGGGGTTCTCCTTCCTTCCAGAAATTTTATTTTGTACATTTACACACACACACACACACACACACACACACACACACACACACACATATCCCATGTAGTTTTAAAGTGTTTTTTTTTCCACATTTCAAACTGGGACCTTACTGTTCAAATTGTTTGACTTTATTCACTGAACAATACACGGGGGGCATCTTTCCACGTCAGCCAGTCCATTGCCTCCTTCCTGGATACATAGTATTCCATGGTATGGATGCACCATAGTGTATTTCCTCAGTCCTTTCTTGATGGACTGAGTTGTTTCCAATGTTTGGCAATGATGAACTTTGCAGTGAGCACCTCTGTCCTTATTCTGCTGTGTGCAGATGCCTAGAAGTGGAATTGATTGGCCCCAGGGGATCCATGTTTAAAATTTTGATCGTTATTGTTCAAATGCCCTCCACTTCCAAGGTTGTGCCAATTTGTACTCCCAAATCTCCACTTGCCCTACTCTCAATCAACACTGGGTATTCTCTTAAAAAAAATTTTTTTTCAAACAGGGACAATGACATTTGTTATTTAATTTGTACTTCCCTTATCCTTCATCTACTTTCCTCTTCCCCTCTTTCTTACTTGCACATCTCACTCCCTCCTCTTCCTCGATTCCATCCCTTCTCCTTTCTCTCTCCCTCTCTCTCCTCCTCTTTCCCCACCTCCTTTTCCCGTTCCACACCTTTGTCCCATGCTCTTCCCCACATCTCTCACCCTCGCCTTGCCCTCCTCCCTTGAGTACTATAGTCCTGGAGGGAGGGGCAACCCAAGAAGCTATTGGCTCTGTCCCCCTAATACTCGGAGTCCCACTTGCCTCTTAACGCCTCCCTGAGCCTGGGCCTCTAAGCCTCATCTCACTAGCGTCTCCCTCTAATCACTAAGGCTTATTTCTGATTTTCTGAGGTGACAAGAAGCTGGATTTGGAAGGGGGAAGGGCTGTCAGTCAGCATCTCCCAGGATTGAGGGAGGGATGGCTGCAGGGAGGTAGGCCTTCTGCTCTCTGTAGTGACTCAAAGTCTCTAGTCCCCACCGCCTTACATTATGGCGCACACATTTCCACCTTCAGTGTGCTCTTTTAGGCCATTTTCTCCTGTTTCTTTTGTAAAAAGGAAAGCAGCTCTTCACCTTCCCCTAAGGAGCTCCTGTGCCTATGTCCTCTCATGCACTCTCTTCTCCCTCCCTTGCCACCACACCACTATACCCATCTCCCCCTGTCCTACCCCTTTGACCCTGAAGCGGGGAAATGCTTCCATGCTGCAGACCCCTTGTCTTCTGCTTCTTACCCCATGGAAATCCAGGTCTCCCCTCTCCTGTCTCAAACCCATTCTTCCAAAAGCTCAGTGAATTGGCATAAATTTAATTAAGGACAACAGTAAATCTCTTGCCGTTTTAAAGATGTTTAAGGCTTAAAATATGTGCTGAGAGTAGAGGTCTCAAGTGAGGTGGGATGAGGGGAACTGATTTTGGGAGTTACACTTGAGCCCCAGTTCTAGCTGCACTTTGTGACTGTGGATGCTCCCCTTGGTGTCTCTGAGCTTTTCCTCGTCAGTCTCCCAGAACTTTAGAGACCCAGCAGGAATAGCTTGCTCTTGCCTGGAAGTGTTCTTCCTGTGCTAATTTAATTACATGGCCTAACTGGGCCCAGGCTGGGGAGGTGGTTAATGGCAGCTGCAGAGACAGTGTGTAATCAAGAATTAATTAAGCGTTTCTTGGGATACCAGAGTCTGAGCCAGGGATTCCTGGGAGTGTGGCTATGACTGGGCGGGACCTGGGGCCCCTCCAGCTTCCCCTATCCCTGCAGGCTCAGGAATGGGGAAAGCAGCAGGCCCTGGCCCCAGCAAAGCTCTGGGTGCAGGGCTGACCACCAAGGCAATCTCTGATCAGTGGGATGTGGACCCACAGAGGTGCCACACTGCTAGGACTATCCAGGAGCCAGCAGTGGGGTGGCCTGTGTTGAGGCTGGTGCTCAGTCTAGGCTGGGCAGGTAGAAAAGGACATGTGGGGTTCAGCCTCTGGGCTCTGGAGTCTGGTAGTCCCGAGTTTCTCTCTCAGCTCTACTATTTGCTAATAGCCAACTGTGCACAGGAGCTTCCCTGACTCTTTACAGTACTCAGGTTTCAGCTAAAACATATACCCCCAACACCCACCTTAAGAAGCCTTCCTTAACCACTCAATCTAATTAACGCCAGGCCCCGAGTACTATCCCATCACTTTGCTTTATTTTCTGTTCAGATATTGCTTCGCCTCTTGTGTGCCCATCTGCCTCCTTCACTAAAGTTCCATATGGAGGCAGTGCCAGGGCCCTTCTGGCTCACAGTCGGATCCTTGGAACCGAAACAGTGCTAGCCCTGGAAGGTGTGTTCCGAGAAGGAAGAAATCTCTCCGAACCTGTTTCCTCACTTGTAGATGGGGCTATTAATAGCCAGCAGGGTGCAGGTTGTGAGGGGGATTCGGGCTCATGAAGCGCTAAGCGCCCTCTAGGCCCTAGGCCTCGCCAACACTGGCGATCATGACACGCTCAACATCGTCAGCGTCGTTGTCGTTACCATCATCATCACTGGCGAATTGCACGCCCGGCCTCCCAGCCTGGGGACTCCGCCGCGGGGTGGAAGGCGCCCGTCGGGCAGGGGCCTCGCTCGGCCAGGCCGCCGACCCGCCGCAGGCTCCGCTCCTTCCCAGGCGCCCCCGCGCCGCCGGCGCTTTGAAGTCCCAATCCGGCAAATAGAGTCAATCAATTATGAAGGGAACAATCTGGCGGCCCCTCGGGGAGCGGCGGCCGAGCGATCCCGGGGGATTAGGCCGCAAATCGCGCTGAGCCTCCCTAAGTGACAGCGAGAGAATCGCGCGCGGCGGTGGCGGGAGGGAGCACGGCCGCTAACCCGATTATGCAGATCCGCGGGGGGCGCGGATTAGGCCGCGGGGGCGGCTTCGGCCTAAGCGGCTCGGGGATTTGGGAAAAGTTTACTCTGGCGGCGGCGGGGGCGGGGACTCCTTAGCGCGCGGCCGCCCGGCGCCCAGCTGGGGAAACAGAGGGCAGGCGCTCGCGCGCGACCGAAGCCAAAGGTGGGGCGTGCGCCTCCCAGGCCGCATTCCTCCAGGCGCGCGCGCGCGCACGCACGCAGTTTCACACCAGGGCCCACAATACCCTACGTGCGCGGACCCACAAACACACGCACACTGACTCACAGTCACCGTCCCAAGCTGCAAAAACACGCAGGGAGGTGTGAACAGACACACACAATAGGCACACACAGGCTCAGCATCTCACACAAACCAGGTCCACGATTGCTTCCACATTCCCGCAGAAACCCCCAGGGTCACGGGATGACACAAAGGCCCATGTAGACCTGGCCAGGTGCACAGCACCCTCTCCTCCCCAACACACACACCTGCACTCTCTCACAGACCTCCGGGCCACTCTCCCCTGGAAGGACACTGAAGACAAGTGCTAGCGTCTGTGAGCATGGGTTTGTTCTTACGTGTGAGCCTACCAGGATGGCCCATAGCTCTGGAGTCTGGGCCTATACTCGGGCTTCTGGAACAGGGCCATCTCAGGACAGGTGGGAGGGACAGAGGCATGGCACTGGGCTGGGAAACAGGCTGATTCCCCTTACTGACTCTGGCTGGAGGAGGTGGTCCTCTCTTGGGGGTCCAAGGCATTCCTTGCCGGGTCATCTGGGCCTGTTGCTTCTCTGAGGTGCAGTCAGCATCGTCTAAACATTCAGTGTGTGTTCAGGGAACATACATGCTCTCACACTCAGTGTAGGTCCACAGTCTTTGTGCACACCCACAGTAACATGTATGCTTTTGGACAGTGTGTATTTGTGGTCACTGGTATTTGTATCTCTAGCCTCAAACCTGTCACACAAACATCACACCACAATACTGATCATGGATATACACTGACCGCAGACAGGCACTCACCCTGGACACACAAAATGACCTTGGACATACATTGTTCACACACACACACACACACACACACACACACACACACACACACACACACACACACATGCCAAGCCTCTGACAGAGGCCAATCCTTTGTATGGACAGTGTACACTAAATAAAGCCACCTCCTCCATTCCCTCAGCTGCTGCTAGAGTGGCAGCAGGCAATTGCTGTGGCCTGGAGGGCACCCTAGATTGTGTGCTAGGTAGTGATACAGTGACCCTGTGGCTGATTCGGTCAACGGGGGAGAGCTAATGAATCTTTAGCAAGCAGGACACTGGCTGCTGCCCCAGCCCCTGTCCTGTGTGCACGTGTGCTTGTGTGCCCATCACATCCACCATCATTGTCAATAGGAAGAAAGAGAGTATGTGTGTGTGTGTCTGTGGGTATATGTGAGGGAGAGAGAGAGAGAGAGTTATCCTCAGAATCTGGGATCTACCTTAAGGTGGTCTGCACCGATCCCTGGACCCTGGTCAGTGGGGGGAGTTCTATGGCAGGGTGAAGATGTGCTCTGTTATTTCAAGCTGTTGGGGATTGTAGGGGAATATTCCCCTCCCTGTGAAACCATAACCAAGCCCTGACCCTGTTTGGGCCTGGTTGCCTCATTGGCCTTCTCGCTCCAGCCTTTCTGGTCCCAAATTCCTTGGAGGAGAAAATAGAGGAGCCAGACTCTCAGGAAGAAATTCTTCTGGGCATCCCTGGATAAGACCTGCCAGTTGGCCTGGCCCCTCACCCCCATTGAGGTGCCTGGCCCCCCATGGAGCAATCAGGCCTGATTTCATGCTCAGGAAGGGGGCCTCAGGCCACCAATGGGGCAGATCTTATTAGTCGGCTTTAGAGAGGCCTCGGTCACAATTAATCAGCAGCAGGCCGTGGAGAGGGTCCACCTAGACAGCAGCCCCCTCAGGGGCGCACCGGGGGAGGCCTATGGGACTAGAGGGAATGACAGTGGGAAAAAGCACCCCTAACACACACCCAGGGGGTTCCAGATGGGCGCTCAGTGACACTTCAGCAGTCCTTAGCTGGGCTGGGTGCCTTCCCCACAGCCTACTCTGGACCAAATTCTGCTGCACCACTTAATGGGTGTGTGTCTTCTTGGGTGATGCACTTAGCCTCTGTGTCCCTTAGGCCCCATCTTTAGAATGTGGATAAAAAATACCTTTTTCATAGGATCTATATAAAGGAAATGTAAAGCATGTAACAGAGTGGCTGGCAGGTAGTAGCTGCTCTAGCTGTGGGAACTGCTATTATCATTGCTATTATTAGTTTAGAAGAGGTAGAATGTAGAAAGATTACAACAGCCAGTGATAACTTGACACCCCCTACCCACAGTACGGAGGTGGGGTGAAGAGAGACCTTTGGGGTCCGTTACAGTTTCCCCCTCCCCCATTCAGGCTTATTACCTAGGGCAGCACAGAGGGATGGGAGCTAGTCTGGACAGCACTGCCCCGAGGGGAGGGGGGCCTGAATCGGCCCCCACTCCTCACCAGGCCCCAAGTCCATGTGTATGATGATGAGTGGATGTGGAGAGGAGAGGCCAATCTGAAGTGGCTGAGTGGCGCAGTTGTTTCAGGCCAGAAGCCATTACCTTCCTGGAGAGAGAAGCCCATGGCCCATCTGAGGCTGGGGTTGGGGGTTGAACCATACAGATTGGAGGAGACTCCGGATCTGCCTTGGGGCATCCTTGCCCTCCCTCTTCCCCTTCTCCGACCAGGTGAAGAGGCAAAGTCCAACCTGTTTGGGCAGGTTCCACACTGGCCCTGGGTGGTGGGGGACCAGCCAAAAGAAAGAGGTCCCTGCTCACAGTGCCTCCATAATTGATTGCACCTACTGTGTGCCAGGCCCCCAAGCACCTCCTGTTTACTTGGTACCCTCAACACAGCTGGAAACCAGCAGGGACTTTTTAAAGAAAATCATCCAATTATCTAGCCTGGGGCAAGACTTGGCAGTGGGAATCAGGATTTCCATATAGAGGGGTGTGGGGGTGGCTGACTGGAGGGATGGGGGCCTCAAGACACTGCCTGCTGGGTTTGCACAGCAAATGTGCTGTTTTATGAAGATTGCCTGCCAATGTGGGGTGGCTCAGGACGGCTGGTGATTGAGGGCTAAAGCCCCCAAGCCACAGTAGCACGACCATGGGGGTCAAACCCAGGGAAAGCATTCATCTATCAAATTCCAGGCCCAGAATTCACTTGAGCTCAAGGTGGTAA
Source organism: Manis javanica (assembly GCF_040802235.1). Taxonomy (NCBI): domain Eukaryota; kingdom Metazoa; phylum Chordata; class Mammalia; order Pholidota; family Manidae; genus Manis; species Manis javanica. Next base: position 36,754,729 of record NC_133159.1, read on the forward strand.
TCTCTTGAGTCACCCCCAAGGTGGGTAAAGAGGGACAGAGATGGGCTTCAACCCTGGGCTTGGGCTCTGTGTACATTCTTACCCAGGAACTAAGAGCACGACCAGCAGATTATTTTATAGCCTGCATCCAGAGCATCCTGGAAAGGGCTTCTTTTGCCTCTTCAGTAACAGCCTCTCCCACCTTTGCCAGGTGCTGTGGTTTCTCTGAGTTGGGCGTGATCAAGTGCTCCTCCTGACCGACGCCACTGAGCCCTCTCCTGGCTCCTATCCCCTGCTTCTACTGCTCTTGGTCTCTCTGTGTCTCTGTCTTTGAGTGTTCCCCTGTCTGACTCTTCTCTCCATGGGCTTATGAATCTCTGTTTCCTACTCTGTATCTCTCTCTAGCTGTCTTTGTGACTATATCGCTGGCTCCGACTTATCTTTCTTTGTCTTGGATTCTTTCTCTGAATCCTGGTGTTCCTCAGTCTGTGTCTCTCTCTCTGTCTCCAGGCTTGTCTTTCATCCTTGATAAGCTCTCTGTGGCTCTGTGAGGTCTTTATGCTTAGGTCTGAAGGCAAGTATAGCTCAAGAGCTGAATGAAGAGGGGAGGCTGACCTGTCCTGAGGGTGGGAGACAGGGTATCCTGGATGCTTGGTGTCCCCTGTGAGGGCTTTATCCTCCAGTCTGTACCTGGATTCATGCTGGTTCAGGCCGTGGACACTTTGAACACTTTCAAAGGCTTAGCCTCCCCATTTGGACTGTTTCAAGGGCAGGGCTTTGTCTGTTCAGAGAGGCAGCTGATCTCTCTCTACCCTCCCCCCTCCCTTTTCCTCCATTTTTGCCCCATGAGAAGTAGTAGAGATGGTTTTTGAAGTCAAACAAGCCCAGGTTCAAGTTCTGGACCTGTTATTGACAAAGCTTTCTGATAATGAGTGTTATTTGATTTCTCCCAGCCAGGGATGTCCTCTTATCTGTAAAATGGAGATAGGAACAGCCCCTATCTTGACTGTAGTGAAGATAAATGAGATTATGACTGTAAAGCACTTACCACAGAGCCTGACTCAAGAACTGGAAGTCCTTTTTATTGCATTTCCCCATATATTTCTTTACAGAATCCAACACAGGCCAAGGCCTATGAAGTCTTGTTAAATGTACACAGATTTCTCTGTTGTTCATTTCTTTTTTTTCCTTTTGTCTTTCTCTATCTCTATGCTTGGAGAGGATGGGTTGTAAGAGCTGCTTGAGCACTCTCCATGTACTCAGCCTTGATCCTGACTCTGCAGGTGGTGATAGGCTCTGTAAACCATAATGAGATGTACAAGTGGAGTTTGGCCCTGCAAATAAGGATGGTCTTTGTGAAGTCTTAGACTCTGAAAGTAGTAACACATTCTGCAAATGATGATGAGATCTATAAGAGTGAGGCTCAGAAATCAGTGATGGGATGTGTTCTGCAGTGGTAATGGGCTCTACAAACACTGATGAGTTTGGCAGATAATTTAAAGCTCTGCAAACAAGAATGGGCCTTGTAAACAGGGACAGGTTCTGCAAATGGTAATGGGTTTTTCAAGCAGTGGTCAGAGTAAGTGGTGGTGGGCCCTGGAAAAACTGAAGACTAGTTCTTACCTGTAAAGAACAAGAGGGAACCTGTGGGAGCTAGGCTCTGCCTCAGTACCATGGACAGCAAGATTGTGCCTCCCCTTCAAGGCTCAGCTAGAGCTCTGCAGTCCATTTTCTCACTGGTGTTGGGTGGGTGTTGGGGGAGGGGAGGGGGCATGTGAGGAGAATGAACTGGAGAAGAAATGGGACAAGGAGAGGAATGAGGCTGTGTCCCCACTCTCAAGGCCACCCTCAGTAGGTTGAGAAGATAGACTTCTAAGTAGCCAAATGGAGGGTATTGTGTCTGTGTTGACATATCTGTTCTCAGCCCAGCTATTTGTGAGGTAGATGTCTTTCCACATCAGAGACTATCAGAATGCTAAAAGGGTGTTTAAACCATACTGGGCCTCCTGGGGGAACTGAGAAGTCAGTTTTGCAAAGCATGTCTTGCAGGTTCCAGCCGACCTTAAATTGTAGCTGGCACTTGAATAGCTTTGTAGCAATTTAAATTTCTCTGTCCTTTCCAGTCTGGCCATATTAACAGGTCTGTATCACAGGAATATTCACACCTCTTAGAGCACATGGGCCTAGGGAGGGCAGAAGCAAGACTCTGTTCTGGGTAGGCTGTGAGTAATGGTGCTGAGGATGTGATGGTGGTTCAGACTGGCATGGGGATAATGATCATGGAGATGGAGAGAGTCATGGAGGTGGTGGTGGTGCTAAAGTGCTAACACAGGTGGGGAGAGAGCTGGGGTGCTGATAATGGCAGAGGTGATGGCGATAATCAAAAGGTGGCAAAAGGACCCCGAATTGCCAAAGCAATCCTGAGAAGGAAGAATAAAGTGGGGGGGAATCTCGCTCCCCAACTTCAAGCTCTACTACAAAGCCACAGCAATCAAGACAATTTGGTACTGGCACAAGAACAGGGCCACAGACCAGTGGAACAGAATAGAGACTCCAAACATTAACCCAAACATATATGGTCAATTAATATATGATAAAGGAGCCATGGACATACAGTGGGGAAATGACAGTCTCTTCAACAGATGGTGCTGGCAAAACTGGACAGCTACATGTAAGAGAATGAAACTGGATCAATGTCTAATCCCATATACAAAAGTAAATTCGAAATGGATCAAAGACCTCAATGTAAGTCATGAAACCATAAAACTCTTAGAAAAAAACATAGGCAAAAATCTCTTAGACATAAACATGAGCAACTTGTTCATGAACATATCTTCCCAGGCAAAGGAAACAAAAGCAAAAATGAACAAGTGGGATTATATCAAGCTGAAAAGCTTCTGTACAGCAAAAGACACCATCAACAGAACAAAAAGATATCCTACAGTATGGGAGGGTATATTCATAAATGACAGATCCAATAAAGGGTTGACATCCAAAATACATAAAGCTCACACACCTCAACAAACAAAAAGCAAATAATCCAATAAAAAAATAGGCAGAGGAGCTGAATAGACAGTTCTCTAAAGAAGAAATTCAGATGGCCAACAGACACACGAAAAGGTGCTCCACATCGCTAATCATCAGAAAAATGCAAATTAAAACCACAATGAGATATCACTTCACACCAGTTAGGATGGCCAACATCCAAAAGACAAACAACAATAAATGTTGGCGAAGTTGTGGAGAAAGGGGAACCCTCCTACACTGCTGGTGGGAATGTAAATTAGTTTAACCATTAGGGAAAGGAGTATGGAGGTTCCTCAAAAAACTCAAAATAGAAATACCATTTGACCCAGGAATTCCACTCCTAGGAATTTACCCTAAGAATGCAGCAGCCCAGTTTGAAAAAGACAGATGCACTCCTATGTTTATCACAGCACTATTTACAATAGCCAAGAAATGGAAGTAACCTAAGTGTCCATCAGTAGATGAATGGATAAAGAATATGTGGTACATATACACAATGGAATATTATTCAGCCATAAGAAGTAAACAAATTCTACCATTTGCAACAACATGGATGGAGCTAGAGGGTATTATACTCAGTGAAATAAGCCAGGTGGAGAAAGACAAGTACCAAATGATTTCACTCATACGTGGAGTGTAAGAACAAAGAAAAACTGAAGGAACAAAACAGCAGCAGAATCACAGAACCCAAGAATGGACTAACAGTTACCAAAGGGAAAGGGACTGGGGAGGATGGGTGGGGAGGGAGGGATAAGGGTGGGGAAAAAGAAAGGGGGCATTACAAACAGTATGTATAATATGGGGGAGAGGGGCACGGGGAGGGCTGTGCAACACAGTGAAGACAAGTAGTGATTCTGTAGCATCTTACTACACTGATGGACAGTGACTGTGAAGGGGTATGTGGGGGGGTACTTGGTGAAGGGGGGAGCCTAGTAAACATAATGTTCTTCATGTAATTGTAGATTAATGATACCAAAAAAAAAAAAGTGGCAAAGGGCAGGCAAAGAAGTAGGCCCTCATGGGAGATAACTTGGAGCAGGAGCTACAAACAGCCTGGCTTTGACTTCTGCTTCTGACATTTGCTAGCTGTGCGACCATGGGCAATTTATTCAACTCTTCTCTGCCTCAGTTTCCTTATCTGTAAAATAGGGATAATAACAATGCCTACCTCATAGAGGATCAAAATGAGTTAATATATGTAAATATTTAGAGAAGTGCCTGGCACATGGTATGTAGGTAATCGCTGGTATTACAATTAAGAAAGACAATAGAGATGGTGATGATGAGGGTGGAGATGGTGGTAATGAAGTTGAAAATGGTGAGAAAAGGTGTTAATAGTAACAGTGATACAATTTATGTAGTGCTATCTGTGTACCCTCCACTATTCCAAGCACTTCATATGAAGTAACTTTTAACCTTTTAACCCATAGCTAACATTATCCCCATTTTAAGGTGATGAAACTCAGGCACAGAGGAGTAGAAATGCATGATCAAAGGTGACACAGCTAGAAGCTGGAGGAGCTTCAGAGCTGTGCTCTTGACCACTTGCTGAGTGGTGATGATGACGGAGTTGGGGACCGTGACAGTGTGTGCTGTGTACGTGGGGACTACGGTAATGGATGGCACCTGGGCGGCGGTAGTGGTGAGGATGACAGAGGCGAGGATGGCAGCTGTGGTAGTGGTGCTGGTGGAGAAGCTAGGGGAAGTAAGTCCTGCTCCAAGGACATCCACTGGCCAAGCTCTCAGCAGGGCTTGCAGCTGCCGAGGGGAGGCTCTGCCCTGGGCAGGATGAAGGTTATTGGCCTTCTATATGGTTTTGCTCTAAGAGCAAGTAGGAGAGCAAGGATCTCCCTTTCTGTTCAGCAGCAGGGGCTTTGGGTCCCAGGCAGTGAAGAATGGAAACAGGAAGTCTCTGGCCCCTGGGTGGCAAAGGGGTGGGCTGGGGCTTCCCATTTGTCCTCCACCCACCTCCTGGGATTTGGCATCCTCTGACCCCATAACTACCTGGACCTCAAACTCCCTGCCAGTCCCTGGTCTGCATTAATGGGGCAGATAGCAGCAGAGGCAAGCTACCCAACCCATCACAGAACTCTCCCTACTTCCCAGCCCAGTGCTGGCTCGGCTGGCCTCCCACTTGCCCTGGTGCTGAGGTGGGGGAGCCTTAATAGAGAATCCGCCTCTGTGCTGCTGCTCCCGCCTGCCAGCCTGTCCCTATTATCAGCACCATCAACAGCAGCAAATGACACTCTCGGAATCTTGACTCCAATCTGATGCCTAGTCCCTGGGGCCCGGAGAGGCGCAGGCCGGCCAGGCTGGGGGGCTGGGGAAGGCCTTCGCAGTAATAGGATGTGGCCAAGGATGGTCTATTAGCAGCACCGCAACTGCTGATGAGCCCCCTCCCTGGGCTCTTGGTGTCCCCATCCTGTCTGGGCTCAGCCAGGCACAGCAAGAGGCCTGGAGTAGGGGTAGGAGGCCTACTGGGGGCGTTGGGCTGGGACATTTTTAAGCTTAGACACCAGGCTCCCTTGGGCAACCTGGGGGTGGTGGAGGGAAGTTGGAGAAATGAGGCAACTCAGACCCTTCCTCCGGACCATGTGTCTAGGGAGGAAGAGGTGTAGGAGTAAGGGGTCAGTCTGAGGTTGATGACTGCCCATTCTTACCTAGGAGGGTCCTGGGGCCCCAGATTGGAAGGTGCCTCAAGGAACATTCCAGCCAGTCCCCCTTCTCCAGGCTATTGTTGAACTCTCCCATGCACGGGAAGCTCAGCACCTCTCTGACCACCTCATTGTGTACTGCTTCATCCTCTGGAGTCTTGATTGGCCTTTCTTGCTACCAGGGCCCTGAGACTCCTTAGGGTCACTCACCACACAACCAGGACAACCTCATGGATTTGAAGACAGAAGATCAGTTTCAAGTCTGCTTACCTGGGGTCCTTATCCCTCATGGCTGGAACTTTTGGCCTTTGTGTAATGTATGTGTGGAAAGGTTCTAAGAGTCTGGAAACAGATGGATGGACCCACCACAGGGCCTTGGATAGACAGGGGAGAGTGGGAAGAAGCCTGGGTGAGTGCAGGGAACCTAGTGCTAGCCCAGCTTGTTTGCTGGCTGACCATGGGAGAGGTACATATTGCCCACTTAGCCTACCTTCTCCCCTGCTTCCCCTCCAAGGGCCCTTGCTGAGACAGGGAAATAACAATCAACAGCAGTTTTGCTCAGGGAGCTGGCAGATGAATGCTTTGGGAGGCAGAAATAGTGAATGTGGGGCTGGACAATCTGTAAGTATGGTCTAATTAACAACCCCTCCACCCACACATATGCAGTGTTAAGGGAGTGGAAGAAGATGAGGCTAAGAGTGGAAAGATGAGGTAAGTGAGCTTGCCACTTCCCTTCATTGGGCCTGTCTGTCTGTCCTGGAGGGATGGGAATGCATAGCTCTGTCCTGCCTGCCTGGAGGGGTGCTTGGAAGGCTAGAAGCCTGAGCGCTCTGGAATCCAGCCCAGACGGACAGGGCTGGACAGGGCTTCCTTCTGTGCTTTGCAACAGGAAAGGGGAGCCAGAGCTGCCTGAGCGAGGACCCTGGGGCCAGGTGGATGCTGAGGAGTGGGAAGGAGAGGCACTCAGGGCTTGAATCACAACACAACCCCCTTCCAGGTCCAGGCTTCCGACCACAGCACTGAACTCAATTCGTTCTGCCCACAGACCTCACCATGCCCCATCGTCCAGAGGCCACACACATCCACGCTGTTTGCTTTTGCTGAGGGCCTGCCCTTGGTGCCCCAGTGGGAGCTGGGCCATCAGTCACAGGGCTAGCTGGACACACAGGGCTGGATGTGGACCAGTGGATGGCAGGTGGCAGGAGGCACCAACCCCCGCTCACAAGTCTCATGGTGGCCCGAGTTCACTCTTCACTTCCCCTGCCCCTTTGCTCTTCCCCAGCTCACCTGTGTCCTCAACTGCACACACCTCTTTCTCCCATCACTTGTGTCTACTTCACCCATCCTGTTCACTATGTCATTCTCACCTGTGCCCCTCTGATCTGTCCCCTCTCCCCCCTCATCAGATTTCTCTCCCCTGGTCCCTCCTCCCCAGTCCCTGGGCCAGTCTTAACATCTCCCCTCTTAGCCAGTTTCTGTGTTAGTCTCTCCTCTCCCTCAGTCCATTAGGGACTAAAAAGCCTGTGAATCTCCTCTTCCCTGACAACTGCTCTTGCTTCAGCCAGGTCACCCCCTTTTCCAGTCAACTGACAGTGGGGAATTGGGACCAAAGGCAGGATAGCTTCTTTGGCCCAACTAAGAGCATGTGAGGTGGGAGGTGAGAGAAGAAGGGCTTGTGTGATTTAGGGGGGTACATAAGAATCCTGGCTGGGGCACCCTGGGGAGAGGGCACAGTTCTGAAGGCTAGACAGCAGGGGGCGCCCAATCCCTTCTCTAACCTCAGACCCCTACTCTGTAGTACCCACAGCTAGAATAATCCAAAGGGGTGCTGAGTGCAGTGCGAGTGGGGACCCTCAGGAGGCTGTAATCTTGGTCCCAGTCTAAAGTTAGGCTTGTCTTGTTAGTTTTTTTAAACAAACTCTCACTGTTGCTCAGAATAACTTCTCTTTTGAAATCCTGCAAGGGATCAAAGAGCTTGAGGCGTGACATCTCCAGAGAAGAGGGAGGAGAAAAGAGGTGCTATTGTTCCTGTGGAGAGTGCCACTGTCCTCAACCCTCAGGGAGGCTGCATCCTGCCTCTTAAATTGTCCCATTTAGGGGCAATAAGGATTGAGTCTCCCCTGCAGCCCCACTAAGAATGTACCCTTCTTATCCTCCCTCCACTGGACTTAGTGCTATGCCAGCTAGGGGAGTGAGCAAGCTCCAGCCAAGCCCAGGACGTCCCCAGCAGACCTGTTTGTTGCTCAGTGGTACAGAGGAGAGGGAGGGGGTGGGTCTTCCTTGTATGACAGTGTGACCATGTCTATGATACATTAATGGTGTGTACATTGGTGTGATGTGTGTGTAAGAGAGAGAAAGGGAGAGAACAGCTTGTTCTGTTCTTTTCTCAGTGAATCTTGAGACAGATGCTGTAGTGCCCCCATACACACACACACACACACACACACACACACATTCAGGAAGGGGCTGAGCCTGGGTGTGAGGTCAAAGCGAGAGTGTGTGTGACTTTGACTCCAAATAGCAGCCCCCTGGGACTTGCACCACCACCCTCTTAGTCCTCAGTGCCTAAAAGCTCACATTAAAGTTTTGATCCTTAGGAAGGAAGGCACTTCTCCAGACTGAATCATATAATAATTATGGCTCTGGGATGGGACAGCAGGAGTGGCCCAGAAATGGCTTGGAGAGGACCCAGGCATCTGGAAACAGAGGGTGGCAGGGGAGACCTCCTGAAGAAGGCTAAGCTTGACTGGGAGAGGGTCTTTCAGAGAGGGTCTTTCAGCTGAGACCTGGCATGTGGGAGGGATGGCCTGCTGCAGTCATTTCAGGGCCCATGAACACCTTTGTGGGCCTCCCATTATGTGGGAACTGGAACTGAGATCCTCAGTGTAACACCCCCCTCTGCCCCAAGCAGGCCATGGGAGGTTGGTAAATATCGTAATCAGATTAGTGGAGTGAAGACAGCAGAGGCTGTGGTGGGAAAATGCTCTGGGCTGGCCTGGCCCCCACCCCTCTCCTGGGAATCCAATCCTCTTGCCCTACTCAACCCCTCCCCCGTGGGCCCCAAAGCCATCCTGGCCCCTCAGGAGCCTCTCCTGCCTTGGGTGACCTCACCTGGCACCTGGTCTCTCTGGGTCTGGTGGGGATTCTGCATCATGGATCTTCTCAGCCTAGGGGAGAGTTGGGGTAGCAGAAAGCCCAGCTCTGCTGACACTCCTAGCCCTAGGATGCTACCCCTCTGGGCTGCTTTTCTCAGACCCCTGAGCCCAGCAGGGCCTCCATCCCTTCCTCTGGCCATGATGATGTATGCACTCACCTGTGAGACTGGTATTTACCATCAGGATTCCAGGGTGATCAGTGGGAGGCATGGGTTTAATCAGGGTTGAGTAAGAATCATTTGCCTCTTCATTCTTCTCCATGCCAAGCTAAGAGTACAAATCTGGGCACAGCAGGTACCAGGAAGCCTGGTGAGATGGAATGGAGTGGGACAGAGACAGCCAGATGTATCCCATGGGACAGCAGGGGCATCAGGTCAGACCAGGAGAGGAAGGGCAGAGAGAATGGGAGCTGGTGCTCTAAGGAGGCTGCAGGTGGGAACTGGGGCATGAGAGCTAAAAGGTTACGAGATTGGAGAGTTAAAGATGGGCGCAGGGGCTAAGAATCTGGAGAGGTAGAAATTAGGAGTCTTGGGGCTGGGACTAGGGGTGAGAAATTAGGGGACAAGTCATTGGGAGCAAATGAATTTGGTTCAGGGATACCAAGGAATGCAATTTGAGGGTCTGGGATGTGGGAAATTTAGGGGCTGAAGGTTAGGAACAGGGGTTTGAGGGAACTAGGGTATCAGGGTGTGGAAAGAGGCTGAAGTGTTGATGGCTGAAGAACTAGGGGGCAAGGGGAGCTGAACATGGAGAGAAAGCAAGTAGAGGAACAAGTAGATGGACAGGGAGACGTGTTCACAGGTGGACGGGAGGAATCCTGGAAACCCCAGACCAGGCCCTCTTCAGCCACTGTGGCTGACCAAGTAGCCACTGGGGCGGGTAGTGGGCCTCTCCTTTTCGGGCTGTCAGAGCGGGTTAGGCTCGGGGGAATTGGCTCTCTGGATCATATCCCGGCAGCCAGCCCCTCCTGGCAGCTTTGTTTGGCGAAAGCGCGCAGGGATTAGTGGGCTGCCCCCACACCACCTCCCGGCAGCCAGCTCCTGGCGCTTTCATCCCTGAAGGTCGCTGAAGCCGCAGTGCTTTGAGATTAGGCCCCACAAAGGGGCCCCTTGTGCTCCAGCCAAGCCTTGGGGGCAGGGAGGGTGGGGGTCCCGAGAACTTAGTACAGACTGAGACCCTGAGACAAATCCTTCTCTCCCTCCTTGGCTCATCGCTAAGGGTACCCCTGGGCAAAGGCTGAAGACCCCTCCCATCTCACTGCCCCCAGCTCAGAGACAGTGCCGCCAATGGAGCCTGGCAAAAGGACATGTCAGGCTGTTAGAGGTGACTTCCAGGCCAAGCCTGCCTCCCCCAGCATATCAGCACCCACGTGTGGTCATCTCAGGGTGGGGGTGGCTGGGGTAGTGGGACAGAAGGGCTGGGGGGCAGGGCAGGGTAAAGGCCAGAGTGGGTCTAGGTCACAGACTGAGAAAGAGCATTTGTTCAACTCGCTCACTGAGCAGATGGGGAGACCAACTGGAGCTGGGGAGAGGAGGAGGCTTGTTCTGGGTCACACTAAGTCGCTGGCAGAGCTGGGACGGAACTGTGTTGAGCTAGCTCCCTCTTTGGCTCCATGTCTGAGTCCAGGCCAGTGCAGGTTTCTTGATGAGGTTGGGCCAGTTCTGTGCTTTCTGCATAGAAGACAGTGACATTTTAAAAAAATGTGGGTCCCAGCATAAAGTTGCTAGGTATTAATTTTGCCATGTAAGGGCACACAGAGAAAACTACCAGCTGCTGTCAGCATCATTTCATAAAAGAAAGGATATTTTAGCGTCAAGAAGTGGAAAAGCCATAATCCCAGAATAGAGAGGGCAGAGCTTCATATCCAATAAATGTAGCTTTACAAACAATTTATTACAAAAATGTATTTTTCTCTTTTCTTGGTGTTTGAGTGCAGTGTCTTGGGATGTCTGGCGCAGGTGACTGCAGAGGGGATGCCTGCCCTAAGGGGCTGGAGATCTTAGGTCCTATGCATCCAGGTCTTCTAGATCCAGGATTGCCAGCTCCTCCATGCTAGGAGTGGGTGGGGGTGGTCGTTGTTTGGGGTCTTACACTGGAGGTTTGGGGGAAGGGGCACTGAGACTGGGCTGCTCCTCAGGGGCTCTGCTTGGCCTTGTCACCGTCACTGCCAAGGAGACTTACAAAGGGGCGGGGAGGGAGGGAGCAGGCCTGACTGCGATCGATAGAGGAAAATTTCTTCCTGTCCTCTGGCTCATAAAATGTTTGTGGCCAACATATTGTACAACATTCCCAGAGAGGCCACAAAAGGCAGTGCTGGGCTGGCAGGGTCAAATGGAGCTCATGGAGCCCAGCCTGTCTGCTTTGACTCTGCCAGGCCAGCCTGTGGGGCTGGGGCTGGGGGCCCAGGGTAATTGGGGTGGTGGTGGTGGGTATATGGGGTTAGCTTGAGGAACATTGAAGGTGCTTAAAATGTCCTCAGGGAGGGAGCTGCCAATGAGAGGTAGAAACTGATAGTGTTAGCTGATATTTATGTGGCATTCAACACATGCAACCCATTCTGCTAAATGTTAACTCATTTAATCCTTATAGCAATCCTAGGGGGGTCAGTACTATTACCTGCACACACTCTGCCCACTTTTACAAATAAGAAAACTGAGGCACAAAGGTTAAGCAACTTGTGCAAGGTCACACAACTGGTCAATGGAAGAGCCTGGATTTGAACCCAGGCAGTTGGCAGTTTGGGTCCAGGGTCCATGCATTTAATTACTGTGCATGATATATAGCTATATTGTGGTTCTGAGCAAGGGTTATCTTTAAGTCCCCGCCATCACCTAGCCATGCCCTCCCCACTTCAGGTTTTCCTGGGGTTTGGAGCCACTGAAAGGTACTTGTCATTTTCAGACACTGGGTAGGATGGAAGTGTCCCCTTGCTTAGTTGTGGTAGTTTTCAAAATATGTACACAAATTCTTTAATACTTTTTCCTTGAACAGTAGAGCTTAATTCTCCTCTCCCGGAGTGTGGGTCGGACTTAGTGGCTTACTTCTAATGACTAGAATATGGTGGAATTGATGGAATGTCACTTTTGAGATTAGGTTATAGAAGACTACAGGTTCTACTCTGACCTTTATTTCTCTCTGTCTCTGGCTTTCTCTCTCTTTTGGATCCCAGCCACCATATGAAGTCCAGGCTATCCCTGCAGAAGAAGTCACGTGGAGGAGAGCTGAGGCAGCCAGTCCCAGCTGGTGGCCATGTGCATGGGCCTTCTTGGAAGAGGCCCTCCAGTCCCAGTCAACCCTTCAGATGATGTAGCCCTAACCAACATTATGGCAACCATGAGAGACCCCCAGCCAGAACCACCCCAGCTAAGCTGCTCCTGGATTCCTGACCCTCAGAAACTGTGAAAAAGTAAATGTGTGTTTTAAACTACTCAAGTTTAGGGGTGATTTGTTGCACAGCAATGGATAAATGATACACTTGGCCAGTCTCATTACTGGAATTTCACTGTTAGAGCTTCACCTCTGGGTGGGTTAAGTCACTGTCTCCTCCATGTCTCTTCTCAGCTCTGAGATAAATAACAACTGGCTAATGCAGACTTGCTGAATCAGATAATGGCTATTGGACACCTCTAATCTGTTTAGGTGGTACATCCTGAGGATGGTATGTGGTCACTTAATCATTCTGAACCCACCCAGGCCAAGGGTGGTCACCAATGAGCAGTTTTGACAGAGTCGTGTGACTTTACAGCTTTCCAGTACAGTGGTGGCTCCCAGAAAAAACATCCTCTGCTTTAGTTGACAGCAAAGGGGCAGGGCTGTCATGAGGTTGAGGGCTTGTGGAGAGCTGGGCAGAGCGAAGTAGGGTCCACATTCCACAGATCCTACCTGACATTCCTGGGCTCTCTCCATTCCTTCCTTAGTGGTGGCCATTCCTGCATTCATGAAACCCTTTTCAGAGTCCCCACTCTTGGCTTGCCACTGAACCAGAGTCAGCAGTTAGCTCAATGTGACCATGCGCATCTCAGTGTCACAGTGTGTATGTCAGTATGTAAGGCCATAAGGTGAGAGATATTTGTGTGTAGAAGTGTGTGTTGGTGACTTTCATGTAGGATGCGTTTATGCACACGTGCATTTGATTTGTGGATTTCTGGGTGCAAAGGAGTGTGTGTGCTGCTATATCCTGTGTGTATCTAGAGGAGTATATGTATACCTGTATGAGAATCTGCATACCTGCAAGATGGCTTTATCAGAGTGGGGGCCTGTGCACATTATTCAGTGTGTCTGTGTTTGCTGCAACTGGGATGTGTGTCTGTGTGTCTGGCTTTGCACAGGCAGGTAGAAGTGCTGGGAGCTCCTGGGCTGCGGTCCTCAAAGGGTTAACGGAAACAGGCACCACCATAACTCTTAATCATAGCTTTGCAAGCTTAGCCAGTGCCCCTGTTGAAAAATGTTTCAAAAAGCAAAATAAATGATCTTTTAGTTACAGAAGTATTGATTTTGCCCACATCTAGTAATAAAGAGCAAGTCACCTGTAGCTAAAACTCTTGTAAAATATATTTTATACTCTAATAGTCTGCAGATAGAGTCACCCGCTGAGCACAGATGACAAATCTCCCCAGTGCGGCCTGCGCCCCCCATATTTCACATCAGGGATGCAGTGACGGCACAGGCAGCGACAGAGCTGGGCCTCCCTGCAGGCAGAGACATGGCCTGGTTGGCCAGAGTGAAAGAAAAAAACCAGGTTCCTGGCATATGTCCATTTCCCTGCTCCCCCTGGATGCTCAGCACCAACCTGGGTCAAGGTGGAGGCTCAACACCACCAGCCTTGCAGATACAGTGTCCCCTGATACAGCCAGATTCAGAGCAGGACCATGTCTCTCCCTGCCACCCAGCTATGGAGGCTGACAGTTTGGGAATGTTGAAGATGGATCTAAGGTGGGAATAGGGGTGGGGGCTCCTAGGGAAGCCCAGTTACCCTAGGTGTGCACAGACATGTTCACACATATGCCACATGCTGGCCCCTCCCAGGCCTCCATGTACAGACAAAGGGACACACTTAACCTCCAGTGTGCATGCACATACGCAGAGTAACTCCTATATATACCTAGAGGGTCACACTTGATATCCCCCTGCCTGTGTGAGTGCACAAATGTACACATTTAGCTTTATCCTTGAACCCAGACATACACCCAGGCGCTCACCTAGGGCACATCCAGATCGCTCATACAGACCTGCATACATCTAAAGAACCAAACCACACTACTCTACCCAGATAATTCTTTCAAGAAATATACTTATGTCAGAAATGACCAAATAGTTACTTTGCTTTTGGGGACCTGAATATGGGGCATGCTCTTCTCCCTCATTATCTTTATTATACGTAAATCTGACCAAACCATGCCCATTGCACACAGAGCTCTCCCCACCCCTCACTGCAGGTGAGAGGGGAGTTGCTTAGTGAGGGTACCCTGGTCTTTGGGCCTCCTTTACTTCCCAAAGGGGGTGCAGCCAGGGATGAAGCCCAGGCCTGGAAGGCCACACCTGGTTCCCATACCTCTTCTGCCCTGACCCGCTGTGTGGCCCTGAACAAGTCCCTTCCTTTCTGTGAGCCTTTGTTTGCGGGGCCCAACATTTTCCCTTGGCGTTCATGGCCTCCCCTCAGAGAAAGTCCTCCCAACTCAGCATGATGCTTGAAGAAGCCAGAGTGTCCTCCCACCTCCACAGCCTCCCAGCTGGCCTAGGGCCTCTCTGCCCACCCCTCCAAACACAGTAAAGCTCCTTCCTTCCCACTCACTCTTGCCCCCTCCCCTTTAAACTGGGAATAAATAGGGTTTTCCACTCTCATGGCAAGAAGAAGGTGGGTAGAGAAGGTGAGGCAGGTGGAGTCAGAAGATGAGGGGATAAGTCAGGTAGTAAAGGAAAGGCTGAGAGATGGTGGGAAGGGGCCAGGAGCCCGTGGGGCATCTGGGGAGCGGTGGGGATGGGGGTGTGGGTGGGGGTTGAGGGAGGAACAGAGGGGCAAACTGGTAGTGACCCCAGCTAGGGGAGGAAGGAACTCAAGGGGTAACTAAGAGGGGTGTGTGTGTTGGGGGGGATTCTTTGGGAGGGGTCGGAGGGACCAGGTATAAGCCGAGGTGTCTCTGAGCGGTGAGGAGCAGTAGCCATCTGAGGGAGGAGACAGAGCAGGTAGCTGCCCCACGCTGGGGCTGGGCCGGGGGAGAGCTCTTTAAGCGGCAGCAGCGCTAATAACCTGTCCAGGAGATGGCTCGTGGCAAATTGCTTTGTTAGTATTGTCAGCGCGGCCGGGCCGCCGTCAGCGCGCGCCATGGATCAAGATGATGAATCGCCACGGACCGCGCAGATGCAGGCGGCCCGCGGACCGGCCCGGGGGCTGGGAGGGGGCCGCGGGGGGCCCGGCCGCAGCCATTAACTGGCGAATTAGCTCTAAGCCGCCCACCACTTAGCCAGTGCCACGAGGAGCGGCTTGAGGTGGGGCCTGGGCCTGGCGCCCCCACCCAGAACCAGACCCAGGCCTCGCGACTCCCGGCTGGTCAGCACGCGGGGGAGAGTGGGCCTCGCGGAAGGCGCGTGCCGGGGCAAGGTCTCCAGGGCTCCCCGGCGAGCCTCTTCAGGCGCAGCGGGGTGGTCCTGCAATTACAGGGTGTGCCCTGCCGGTCCTAGAGAGTGGCCCCATGGGGGCATCTGTCCCCTTCTCCAGCTCAGCGCTGTGAGTGGCTACGGAGGCTGCATTCTGTTTCAGAATGTATGTATGTATGTATGTATGTGACGGGAGGGGTGGAGATGGTACGGCTAGGGCCCGCCCTCGGACTTTAGGGA
This sequence comes from Manis javanica, assembly GCF_040802235.1. NCBI lineage: Eukaryota > Metazoa > Chordata > Mammalia > Pholidota > Manidae > Manis > Manis javanica. Next base: position 36,770,378 of record NC_133159.1, read on the forward strand.
ACCTCAGACCCTCATTTGCCAGATCTTTCTGCACAGACAGCTGGTATCTGGTGGTCTCCGAGTTTTCCAGGTCTGCCCAAGCCCTTTGAGCACCTAGTTTTCCCAAGTTCCCAAGTTAACTCATTCCTTGCTTACCTACCACCTTGGTTCAGTTTAGAAACATCTCCCACAACACCCACCAGTAGGATCCACGTAGGCAGTCTACAACCACATATTATACATTTAAACGTGTACACATATGTTACACACAAATATAGGCATATATACTTGTAACTACTCACGTACACACAACTCACAGGACAACAAATGCACACCAACATACAAGCACATCCCGCCGAAATGCACTGCTGCTTACACTCCCAGCCCCAGTAGCACAGGAAAGTCTACTGGGGGCGGGTCCCCAGCCAGTCTGGGGACGGCTTCCTTTTAAGCCCTTTGAAGGTGTCAGCCACAGCCCCAGGGTGGGTGGGCAGGGAGGTTCTGGGAGCAGGCTTGTGAGGGAGGCCCTGAATTATTTCCACTTCTTAGCTCCTGTCTAGACCGTGGCACCTTCGAAATCATTTTGTTAAATCAGTATAACCCACCCACATTGTGGCATGCCAAGGTCCCCATTGCCCCAGGCCTCCCTAAAGGACAGCTTCCCCTTACCGCTCCTAGCCTGTTTTCCTCTCTGACTTTCTTTCTAAGCATGTGCCAGGGATTTTGTACCCCTGCTCCCCATCAGAATCCACAATCAACTCAAAGCCCTGCACTGTGCTGCAGTTTTGTGGAAGTGCACAGGGGTGGGAGTGTGACTGAGAAATGCTGCTCTCTCTGTCCCTGGTGGCCTCTTATGCAGAGGCTTGTGTGTCCTTGCAATGGTGAGTCTAGCCTGGTAGTGTGGGCTTCTCCAGGAGTTTAGGAATTCTGGTCTATGGAGGCCTAGTGTGTACCATGAGGCTGGAGGTATACTGGCCACCTAGCCTCCACTTCTAGGCTTCCAGAACTTGGACAGCTGTCACTGGAAGGGGAATGGGATAGGAGGCAAGCAAGGGTTTCCCCAGCGGGGCACAGAGTCTTTGTGGCAGAATTCCTTCAAAGAGCTAGTACCTACTAGGGACCTGTGCCCCACAGCCTGGAGCCTTCAGTAGTCCTCAGCTCACCAGCAGAACATGCACTGTCCTCAACAGCCCTGTCCTCCAAGTCTGGGCCTGCCTAAGTTGGGGTCCTCACCCCTCCAATCTGCCCAGCAGCTCCTGACCTGTTTTTATTGGGAGTTGGAGTTGGGTGCCTGGGCAAAGAAAGATTATGCTCCTTCCTCTGGAAGGGGAGTTGAGGCCAGTTGAGGCCAGGATCCCTCCTGGGGGGAGTGCCCTCAGCAAACCCTCCTGGCACCACCAAGTAGGGATAGCTAGGTGGCTAGGGGCAGGGTGGGACTCTACATCTGTACAACCGTGGAAGGGATGCTGGTGACTCCCCTTCATTTGTGTGTCTCTAAGTGTGACCCTCCATCTGTGCACCTGCATCCAGGTCTGTGTGTGTGACTGCATGACTGTATATGTGTGGAGGGGGTTAGTATTCTCCAGGATGGTCTATGTGCATGCATTTGTGTGTGGTGGGCAGCCAGGTGGGGGCGCAGTGTCCTTCCCACCATTTCTCCTGCAAGTGCGGTATCTGGCCGCTGTCTGGATGATGTAAACCAGAGAGGTAGCCTTCACTACCCTTCCCTTCCCTTCCCTCTTATCCCTCTCCTCCCTCACAGGGCTGGATCCCTGAAGGGAAATTAAAAGGTTATTTAAAGACCCCGCCTCCACCTTTCTTGTCCCTTTAAATGAAGCCTAAACGGTTTTGCTTTGGCAGAAGAAATCTTTTCTGGAGCTTTGGGATGGGGGTGGGGGATCCCTGTGGGAGAGAAGGGTCTAAGCGGCCTAATCCTCTTACAGCCCGCTCTTCTCCCCTCCCTTCTGAGGCCCATTGCTCCTTTTCCCCCACTGCCCGGCAGGCGCTCAGCCCCTAACTCTGCCAGGGGATCGACCTTCAAATCTTTCTGTAGCCCTTTTTGTCCTGCCCAGGCCAAAATTCCTGATCTCCTCCACCCAAGCCAGGACTCTAAAATCTGCTGGCAGTTTCAGTGGCCAACACTTCCCACCTTGCCATGCCTTTGCCCCTAAACAAACAGACCAGCTCCCAGGAGCTAGACCCAGGAGCTTCACTTACAGACCAGACAGAATGCCAGAACCAGGGTCCAGCTGTTCTGGCCCCAAGTGTAAGACCATGTAACTGCCCTTTCTCTGTCCAGCACTCAGCTACCTGGATTCACAACCGTGTTTGAACTCACAATTGCACAAGGATTGTTTATACATACAAAAGGACTTACGGTCATATAAGGCTCCACAGTTACACATGGATTTCTGGTCATGGGAATACTGGTCACAAAGACACACTCCACATGAGACTCATAGTCGCTGCCACTGTGGCCAAAGGCAGGCCACACAAAATCTTAGCCATATAAGGACACACACCATATGCACCCCACACCCTACACACACTAGGCTAAGTGCCTCTCCAGTCACCTCCATACAGCCACACACAACAGAGCCTCAAACAAGTCACTTGCCACCCTGGCACTGCCAACAGTGTGGGCGGTAACCTGCCCCTCTGGCGCACACCTCAGACACACCTTTCAGGAGTCCGGCCTACATCATGGTCTGGCCCCAGAGCCAGCTCCAGAACCTCTAGGTCTTCCTGTGAACCGGTCCTATCCGGAGGGAGAGGGGTACAGGCAGGAAGAGGCCGGCCTCAGGCCAGGGATTTTCCCCATGAGGTCCAGGCACTGTGTGCCTGTCCCCCTTGAGACAGGTGCCTGTGCTGCGTGTGAAGCTGAGTCCCGCGCCCGCAGCCTCTCCAGGAGGCCTCCAGCTCGCAGAAAGGTGACCTGCTGCAAGGAGCGCTATCCTGTGTGTGTAGCCTGTGCGGGCGGTGAGTTACTGCGGTTGTGGGGTGGTGTGGTGGCCCGGCGGTAGCAGGACTGCGGATAGTGTGGGACTGGTGGGGAGAGGGTGTGTGTGTGTGTAGTTTGGGACTAATCTTGGAGGGAAGGTGGGGGTGGGAGTCATGGGTGAGGCCTTGGGAGTGGAAGGTTCCTTAAGAACCCTTCTTGCCTCAGGGATCGGCCGAGAGAGACAGAGAAATGGGCACCGGGAGATAAAGAGACGGGGTTTCAGAGGAGGTGACGGATGCTCGCCGGGCCCTCAGGGCCGCCGATGGTCGGATACCGGCCGCCTAGGCCGAGAACCGCTTCGCAGCACCCGCGGGGCGGGGCGGGGCGGGGGCGGGAGCGGCGCGTGATTGGCAGCCATAGGGGCCATTAGGGAGCGCGTGGGCCCGAGTCGGGCGCCCGGGAAACGCGGTTTAAAACTCCAGACCCGGTAGCGGCGCGAGTAGATGGCAGCGGCGGCGGCGGCGCGGCCGGGGAGATCAGGTGCGAGCGGGCGGGGCCAACAGGGCCGAGCCTGGAGGGGGTCGGGGAGGACGTGGGCCGAGAGCTCTGGCGACCGCCTTCCCTCTGTGGGTCCGCAGTCCCGTACCGGCTTGGAAGATAGGAAAGTTTGCATGGGGCCAGGGACTTGCAGACAAACTGCGCAGGACAGACGAAGCGGATAGCAAGGCCAGAGAGGCAGAGACAGGGAAGAGAGAAGGATATACAAAGGGGGAGACAGAGGGACAGGGCTGAAAAGGCAGTCAAAGAGAGCGAGCAACCCAAGGAGACAGAAAGCGCACAGAGAGCGAAATTCCGGGGCAGAAAAACAGAAGAAAGCCGTGGGCAAAAACGCGCCGAGGCAGAGACAGAAGCCTCTGCCCGCGGAGACGCAGGCACCCGCAGAGAACGCTTCGGATCCGTCACGGTTTTGCCTCATTTGGAAGATATTACTTCATTCCTGAAAAAAAAATATACGAAAAAAGGTTTGGATATTAAGCGGAGACAAATCCTTCTCAGTTTGGAGGGGGTGGGGAGGAGGTGGCCCGGGTAATGCGTAGCAGATGCCACCCCGGGCGTTGCGGAGCCCCGGGCCGGGACTGGGGAGGAGGTGCGGCCAGCACCCCAGGTCCCCGCCCGCGTAGCGCAAGGGCCGTCCACGCCTCCCCAGCTTCCGCGTCCATTCCGCCGGGCGAACCCCGAGGTGCCCGGGGCACTACATTACTCGGGATCTGGCTCTGGTCTGGTCCGCGCGGCTCCGGCCCAAACTCCGCCGCCGGCCAGTGCGCCTTTTCTCTCGGGTTTGCGATTCTACACAAATTTTCCAGTTGGGGGTGGTTCAGAGATCAACCTTCCTCTGTCCTCGTAAACGTGGCCTCTGGCTGGGGTCCCCCAGGTAGGTGTTTGGAGCACAGCGACCCTTGTCCTCTGGAATTCGTTTTGCCTCCCCGGGCCTCAGCCGGCGTGGGTCAGGTGAGCTCCGGCGAGGACCTCAGCCTGGGGCCAGCCCTTGGAGCTGCTCTCGCCCTGCACGGGCGGAACGGCCAAGGATCTGGAGAAACTGCCAGGGTCTCTCCTCTCTGGGCCTCGCACCGCGGGGGGGCTGTGACCCGGATGGACGGGAACAGGCGACGTCCAGGACACCGCCGTCTGAACTTTCCGCGCGTCCCTAGTTCCCGGGTTCTGCGCAGGGGCCGCGGCAGCCCCGGTGGTGATATGCATAGGGGACCCGAGCAGAACCTCTCTTCCATATTTGTCTCGTATCTGGGGCCCGAACGTTTCCTGAATTCTGGTGCAGGGGTAGGTCCCGGATCCAGGCTTAAGATGTGTCCGAAGAGGTAGTCCGGGATTGGAGGGTGGGAGGGGGCCGGGACCTGCGGCCTTTCGACCTCTTTTCGTGTTTGAAATCTCGTAACGCAAGGAACCCGCAGAGCGTCGAGCATAGCCTTGGAGCCGGTTCCGCCCGGTGCACGGGACGATCCTTTTCGTTTTAGAAAAGTCTGCAGAGGCCCTGTGCCGGCTGAGTCAGTGCTGGTGTTCTGAGTTGGCTCCGGATTTAAGGACGTCCGTGAGAGAAGGAGGGTTTGCTGACACCATGGGCCTTGCCGGATGGAAAGGGGGGAGAAAAAGTCTGTTAGCACCCCAGCCGCGGAACTTGTGCAAGTTTCCAGTTCGCCGCGTTGACAACGGAGTGGCTGGTGTCTCTTTCCCTCACTTGAGCTCGGAATCTTGTGCGCTGCAGGCGGGTTGGCCTGACTCAGCATTTCCCTAGGAGGTCCTGTCCTCTATCAGTTTTAGGTGGGGTGGGATGAGAGTTGTTTTCAATTTTGCTGGGATTTGCGTTTCATTTTTCCGCATTCCCAGTCCTCCTCCCAGAAGGAGAAAGCAGTGCCATCTAAAAGTTGGTGAATTTGGTCCCTACCTCCGTCTCTGCATACCAGCTGTGCTAATATGTGTGTAGGTGGTCAGCAAAAAATCGAATTTGCTGCCTAGTGAGGGCAAATTATCCGAATAATTGGCTCAAATTTCTCTAGTCTGCGGCGGGGATAGACACAATGATTGGACAAGAAGCAAGGAAACGCTACGCAGGATGGGGGCAAACACCTTCCCCAACTCCAGAAGACTTTATGCGGCCCACTCCTGCTAGGCCACGGGAACCTGGCTGCAGCCACCCAGACAGACCCCACGTGGAAATCGAAACCTAAAGGCAAAGTGCAGAGGAGTGGAAACCCGCCCCAGGCGAAGGCAACCTTGGAGGCGAGCACTCCGGGGTCTCAGGATGGGCTCCGCCTGACAACGGGTTTGCGGGTCAGCTTCAAGGGCGATGGGTGAGTGTCTGGGGGACCCCTGCACCCCCATCCTCGCCACTTTCACACGCGGGATCCCCTGTGGTAACAAATTGGAGCCGTTTCTCTGCTTCGATATAAACATAACTTGCTCTGGGGACCTGGCCCCGGACATCCATTCACATACGGTCTAGCGGATCTTGAGCAGGATACAGATTCCAAGGACCCCCGGCAGACAGTACTTCTGCCCTGTCCAGCCTGTAACAGGGCGATGCTGCAGCCCTCTGCCCAGCTTCCTGGAGGTCTGGGGTCTGGAGGATACCTAATTGGATTTGTTGATTGGAGAACCCAGACTCTGCTTGCAGGTTTCCAGGGCAAAGCAGGGAATCTGACTGAGGGGCACAGCCCACCCACCCCTATCTCTGAGCTAACACACAGGTTTTAGACTGACCACACACAGGGACACACATACAACGTCAGTCGACCCCTTAGATTCACCTGTGCTGTGGGTAGCTCCGTCAGATGAGTCACACAGGTAGAGAGGAACACCACATGGATAGGGCACACAGGCAGATCCGTTGGACACACTCTCAAAATGCCTCTGACAAACGCATTTATATTCACACAGGTTGAACTCAAATGGACCCTCAGGCGCATCACACACAGACACTCCCCAGGGCAAGGCTGGGAGGCACAGTAGCCTCACTGCCCCTGCTTGCCTGGCGCAGCCCAAGGGCTCTCCGGTCTACGATGTCCGCCTGGCTTCTCAGCTCCCTGTACCCGTCGCTCTCTCCGGGCCTCGCTGCTCCTTCTCCCGGTCTCCAGTCCATGAGGAACCAGGCCCCTCCCCCCATTTCCCATCCCCATCCCACCCCTTCCCCACGGTCCCGCTCGGCCGCTTCGCGGTGCCCATGTAAATGACAGCAATAAATATCTAATCAAGGCCCCGGGCGACGCCGCCGCCCGCCAAAGCCCATTACCGGGCGGGCGGGTTGGGTAGGGAGGGGTGTTTGCGGATGGGGGCGGGGGGGGGGCGGGTGAGCTTTGAGGAAGCAGGTGATTCGGGCTGGACATTCGTCCTGCACCGACTACCCCTCATCTCTGACCTTCGGGGAGTTATTAGGCCTCCCTGCGCCTCAGTTTCCCCTTGGGTAAAAGGGGCACTGAGATGGGCTCTCTTGTCCTGCCGACCCTGCCTTCATGCAGCGGTCTCTCTTTCCATTTAGTCACTCGTCCGTTCTTCGGACAACTTAGTTGGCTCTGAGTCAGTGCTGCCGTTGGGCAGACTTCCAACTCGCACAAACCTGGAATCTCAGCCTTGGCCCAGACAGTTTCTCGTACTCTCGTCGGGTTTCCGGCAGCGGCAAAGTAAACATACCCCTCGATCCGCGGTCGCCAGGCCGGAGTGCCTTACCCAGACTGGGTCACTCCTTGCGCCCTGGCTACCGCCACTGCGGACGTTGCTTCCGCAGGCCCCAAGGTCATTGGAGCCCCCCGGGGTTCGGGGCTTGTTCCAGCCTTCACAGCTTTATCCGCCACGGTTTGTTTGCGTCCCCGAGGCCTTTCGTCCCGCTGCCATGCGTCTTTCTACCTATCCTTAGGTCTGTCCGCGCGCAGGGCGGGAACCGCCCTCTTCTAGCCCTCCACTAGTTTGAGGCCCAAACGTGGGCCTGGTCAGTGGCTGTGTAAGGACTCTGCAGTCCCAGTTTCCGGCACCCGGTCCTGCCAAGGTCTGGACAAGCCTGGAGCGACGCAGCTGGTCCCCGCCGGACTCCAGGCCTGGACGAACCAGGCGAGCAAGGAAGCCTCCATCGCCCCCGTGAGGGGCGGGAACATCTTGGGGTCCGACCCTGTCTTCTGTTCCACTCCCACTGCGTCCAAGCTGCATCTATGCTGGAAAGGAAACGGAGCATCAAGCAATTATCCGGACAGTTCTACTCCCAGGGCCTGCGCACTCCCACCCCCAAACACAGCACACACACACACACACACACACCACACCACACACACACACACACACACACACACACACCACACACACACACACACACACACACACACACACACACACACACACACACACCACACACACACACACACACACACACACACACACCACACACACACACACACACACACACACACACACACCAGGCCGCCTGTCCTCAAGAGCCCAAGCCAGGCGGGATATGAGAAAACAACAAAAATAGGGCTTTTTCAGCATCTATCCCTCCCCCTGCCGCATTTCACTGCCTTAAAAAACAAAAAAAAAGAAAAAAAATTTCCAGCCGCCTGATTTCTTTGCACTCCCCAACATTAAGCACCTCAGAAAACCAAGAACGGCAGGCAGAGGGACCTCCCTCAGTCTCGGCCCATTAGCCTGCGGGGGGCTAATTACCCCAATTAGCAGCTGATTTATAATTAATGGCTCGGACCGAGGGATAATTGGATGTTAATGGATAACAGTTTGTGTAGGGAACTAAGCGCCTGGGCTGCTCTAGAGGGCAGCGGGGGCAGGATCTGTCTGACCCACCCAGGACTCTGGAAGCTCTCCCCACTGGCTCCCCTCCCCTCGCTGCCCCCATCCCTAAGCCAAGAAGGGAGACAAGAATCTCCTTTGAGGAATCCATCGACTCCTCATGCTGGGAGCCTAGCACCCCATGTGATCTGAGCCTAGCGAAGCCATGCACCCTGAAGCCCACCTGTCAGTGGTCCTTGGCTCCGACTCCAGGGACATCTTGAGGGCCTTCAGCTGAGCTGGAAGGAGAATGCCAGAGATTCTGGACTTCAAGAACAGCCCATTACCTCCCCACATGGATCCAGCAGTGTGGGGTTAATGGTGGCAATGTGGGGTTCATGGTGCCACATCAAATGTCACTGAGTCACGGTGAGAGCAGTGGCCAGGCTTTGGTGTGAGTCAGGACTCAGTCTTCGGCAAGGTAAGGGCTGCAGCTATGGCTGGAAGATGGCTTGACTTTTGGGTAGGGCAGGGCAGGCAAATGAGGAGATCTGGGTCTCGGATTATTCAGTTCTGGGCTCTGCTGCCCTCACATTGCCCAGAGCTGGTCTCCCCTCATCGAGGACATCTAACCATCTGACCCTTCCCCTTCAGTCTGGGCCCCTGGAGCCGGAATTCATTACGTTACCCCAGAGACTGTGGCCTGACAAACAGTGGCTCTCTCTTTATTTGTGGAATGGAGGTCTAACGTTTTCCATTCTGAGTACTGAGTACTGACTCTGGAGCCAGACTCTGCCCTGCAGGAGCCCTGGGCTGGTGAGGTGAGCCCTGAGTTCACACTTTGGAGTTAGACTTCCTGGATTCCATCCTGGCTAAGCTGCTTAGCTGTGTGGCTTTGGGCAACTGACTTTATCTCTCTAAGTCTCAGCTTCTTTAATAGTCAAGTGGGAATTGTGAAATTGTTGTGAGGATTAAATGAGATGCTGCCTGTCAGGTCTCTGTCATGATGGCTGGTAAAAATAGTTATTATATCTTGGGTGAAAGGCAGGCAAACAGGCAACTACACTTTGCTGAGGTAATGCTATGACAGGAGTTCAAAGGAGTCACCTGACTCAGGCTGGGGTATCTGGAGACTTCCTGGAGAAGGGGGAGCCTAAGCCTGTGGGAGGGATCAGGAGCTCTCCAGGTAATGTAGGTGGCAGGGCAGTGTTCCCAGATGAGGAGGCAGCAGGGTGACTTTGGAGAGCTTTGTCTCAGCGGCAGGTGGGAGGGTGGGGAGCGCAGTAGGTTAGGAGGAGAAATGGAAATGCTCAGAGAGTGGAAATGACCACTTGAAGATGACCTTAAAGAAATTTGTCTTTGAAGAGATAATTTCAGAGATAGCTGGTCCCTTCATTTGTTTTAAATGTGTGAGATGGAAACAGGTTTAAAATGTGCACTGATAGGAGCAGTGGGGCAGTGGTTAGCAAGCTAGGGGATGAGGATCTGAGGGAGACGGATGTGTTCTAGATTTCCCAGCTCTTATGCACAGAAGAGCTGTGTATAAGATGCCCAAGGAAATGATGCCACGTTTCCAGCTATTACCCTTGTATGTGTCTCTGGAATGTGTCCTTGGCCATTCCCTGTGGCTTTGCTGGCCACACTGAATCACTGAATTGTTGGTGCCCTGGCCCACTCCCTCCGGCCATTGACAAGGGGAGGAAGAGGCTGGTTCCTGGTCATTCTGTACCTTTGAGTGCCTGATGCAGTGGAGATTTGGGGAGCTTGGAGCATTCAGCAGTGACCTGCAGATGGACCTGTGAAACAAACAGCATCTGAGAGGGAGCAGCTGGGGGTAACCACATCTCAAACCTGCCCTCAGACCTGGTGCCTTCAAGGTCCTTGGTCAGGGGCTGGTAGGGGTCTCAGTACCCCCTTACATCAGTGCTCCAATTATTGATTGCTGGCAACTTAGGACTAAGCACAGATGTGAGAATAAGGGAACTTGCTAGGATGGGGGCTCAGCCTTTCCAGTTCCCAAATGGGCTAGCTAAGGGTGACTAAAAATTAATGAGTCAGGGTAAGAAATTAATGAGGTTACCACAGCTGACTATCTGGTATGTGCCAAGCACAGAGCTTCTCTTAAAATCTTGGAGCCATTGGCTCAGAGCTGGAAGTCTTGTAGGTCATCTTGTTCAGCTACCTCCAACACACACACCCATGTGCGCACACAGGCACACACACAAAGGAACCTTTCCTCAGCCTCCCTCAGGTGCTGGCCGGCCCTGGGTTATGCGCTTCTCATGACGGATTTCTCTCCTTCCCACCACTGGTAGTGTTGTATCAGAAGAGGTCAGAAATGGTCAAACCCTCACCAAGGTCATAGAGCAGCCTGGGGTTTGGGCAGGAGGCTTCACCTGTGCTCCTTGTGTATTTGTGTCCTTCTACCTGTCAAGTACAAGTCCTTTTCTCCAGACTGCTGGGTGGCAGAAACAGGTGCAGGAGCCTCTTCCCCAGAGGGTCACTGGGGAATCGGGCTGAAACGGCAGCGGCATTTCTCAGGGAAGGAAGTACATGACAGCAACCTGCCTTTAATCCCTCGTACTGCCATACTGCCGCTGACACCCAGTGCTAGTCCTCATAGGGCCTATCTCTCGTCTGCACTTTGACAGCAGGTTGATCATAAGATCTCAGCGACCTGGCCTGGGTTCCTGTCCTGCTTCTACGCCTACTCCTGTGGGACTTTTGGCAGGTGACTTTACCTCCCTGAGTCCCAGTTTTCTCACGCATACAGTAGGGATAATAATTCCTACCTCACAGGGTTGTGTTGAAGCTTGTCAATGAGTAGAAGAGGCTTGGCTTATGGTAGATGTTCAGTACAAGGTGGCATTGTTATTGACATAATGTGTCTGCCCATGCTTGGAATAAAGGGGGCAAGCTGCTCAGAGAATGTTGGTTTCTTCCCCTCTGGCTTTCTTTCCTTTCCTTTAAACAAAGTTGTTCTGCCTTGTTCCCTGTTGTGTGTGGGGATAAGAAGAAGCTGAGGGGTAGTTAAAAGTTCAAAAAAGGAGAGGAAGTGGTGAAGAGAGATTGGGGCAGGCTTGTGGGTGGCTGAGCCGGGTGTGGCCAAAGAGGGGTCCACTTTCCTTTTAGTCAAAGACGCCTTGCGTTTGGTTTCCCAGCAGTGCTGCTGTTAATTTATAAAAAATGCCCCCTAATAAAATTCTGCTTGATTCTTCGATTGGCTGGGCATTAGGCCGCAGCCAGCAGCGACGCGGGGACATAACGGATGCATTTGCAGATTTGGAAAATTAAAGCCATCTATATGGCGCCTGTGGCGGGAGATCCGCCGATCTGCTTGCTTAATGAAATATAAAGATTCTTTTAACCAATGTAAGCACAATTCGACAGCTTGTGAAACACGGCTGTGCCATGATGGATGGCTCTCCTGGCTCGCCAGGAATTGCGGGGCGGCACCTTTTAAATATATAATTGATTCTGTTTGGAGTGTGCAGTGGGCTGAGCCCAGGCAGCGCTGGGCCTGGGGCCAGGAGTGCAAGGCCCTATGTAGAGGCTCCGGCAGGCTCTGCAGGACCCCAGCCTGGGTGGCTCTTGGCCTCCCTGTAGGACCCATAACACTCAGAACTGGATATGGATGGGGTTCCAGCAGCTGAGCCTGGCTGAAGACCAAAGAGGGGATGTCCAGGTTGCCTGATTGCCGGAAAAGTGTCCACTGAGCAGGGCTCTCCCCAACCCAGGCTTGTACTCCTGGGGACAGAGTGGGTGGTGGGACCAGGGTTCTGAGTGTCTGTTCTGCTCTGAGGACCATACTGGGCTATAGTAGCTCTGCCTCCCTTACCATCTCTTACCCTATGGTTATTTCTCATCCATTCACATTTATTATTTACTAAACACTGATTGTGTACCAGGCTCTGTGCTAGGTGTTGCAGAAACAAAAAATGGGTAAGACGAGTTATTTATTTTCTCTGTGTTGATCTGCTTTTCTATCTCTCTCCATTAACTCCATCTCCTTGCTTTTTTTCTTTCGTTCTTTTTATATTTCTCTCTCATCTTGCTCAGATCCTATTCAGGGCCACATGACTTTTGAGGGTACTATTTAGTATATATTCCTCCGGCATATGTGCACACACACACACAGTGATTCACACACATGGGCCCACAGACATGCATAACCATGATGACACATAAATAATTATAGTTACCCAGGTAAGCACAGATGCACACAGTTGCATGGACAGTTGCAATCAGGTCATGTGCAGACATGGCCACACATGAACACTGAGATAAGCTGCAGATATGTGACTGTGTGGTGTCACATGTGCAGCTTGGATGTTAAGTAGCATCCACAGACAAGAGCCCCTCTGTGGCCTCCGAGGAGATCTGGGGCCCTGATGTGCTCTTGGAGTGAGGAAGAGGTATGTGAGGCTTGGGGAGAGGAGGTCAGCTGGGAAGATTTGGACTCACATACAGCCTTACAACACACACGTGCATGCATGAGCATACACACCAGGGGAAATATGCTTTACTTTACTGTCATCTGATTGCCTTAGATCAAATCAGAGATGCTAGAAGTCAGGGGATGGAACATACTGAAGAAAGAGCCTGTGTAACTGGGGCTTGGAAACACTAGCTGCTGGAAGGAGGCTCACCTGTGGAAACCTGTTCCACCACCTCCTGGCTGCATGGCCTTTAAAAAATTACCCAGTTTTTCTCACCTTCTGTTTCCCCATCTGTAAGATGGGGATAATAACAGTCCCTACCTCCTAGGGCACTGGGAGGATTGATGGAGATGTCTGATGTATCCGAGGCACTTAATAAATAGTTGTTGTTATTCATCCATTCATCTGATCTTCATCTCCTGAGTCCTGCCTCTGTTCCAGACTCTGTAATTTGGAGTGTGTGGAGTGTGGAGTCCCACTCTGGGGTATGGAGTCCAAAAATGGACGAGATACGTGCCCTCAAGTTGCTCAGTCTGATGGGGGAGATAGTATGACATATTATCATTGTACTACTCTGCTTCAGGTGTTTAGAGTTCAGAAAATCTATGTAAGGTGCTTTGTGTGGTGAGCTAGGGCTCAGAGTGTGTGCTCAGTAAATGGTAGCCATTACTAGTGGTATCACCATCATCATTTCTATGACCTGAGCTTAGTTATCTGGAGCCTGGAGAGGGGAGATGCCTTCTTAGGGAGTTGGGGAAGTCTGACTTTGAGTTGGGGGAAGCCCTATTTCCAAGGAGGTATCATTTGAATTAGGCCTTAATGGAGAGAGAGGAATTTTTAAGGTGAAGGGGGAGAAGGGGAGTGGCATTTCAGGTGGAGGGCCCAGCAGGAGTAAAGGCATGGAGGTGACAAGAGGGAATGGCAGGTAATCTGGTGGGGGTGGGGGCAGCAGACTGGAGGGGTGGGCAGAGGCCAGACTGGCAAGGTCCTGGAGACCTTCAGAGGGCCAGTGGGCTGGAGTAGTGGTGGGGCCAAGAGGGGTACCTCTCCTGGATTCAGTTAATAAAGCCTTGTCTCGCATCAAAAACTGTGAGATCAGCAATAATTAAGTCAATTAAAATGTCACCACATCAACAGCAGTGAGTTTTAAAGCAACAAAGCCCCAGAGTTTGGCAGAGGAGGGGCATTCCAGCCCAGTGGGGGTGGGGGAGGGGAAGGATCAAATTACTTCTAAACTCTGATCCCTCTTCCCCACCTGGAGCTTGTGACACCTTTTGAGCCTGGCTCCCTCCCCACATCCATCAGAACACAAGGATAAATTTCCTCATCCCCACCCTCAAAGAAAAAGGAAAGAAAGAAAGAATGTAAGTGTGACAATCACCTGTAATCCCATCTGCTAGTTCCTGGAGATAACCTCTGTTAACAGTCTGGGGTATAACCTTCCAGACCTTTTTTCTATGCATATTTATACATGCATTACAAAAATGGCATCACGTCATGCAGACTGTTACCTTTTTCTTCCACTCAGTATATTGTGAGCATCAGCACATACAGAGACACATCATTGTCTTAAAGGGTGGCACTGAATTCCATTGCGGGCACGATAGTCCTCTCTTTTACTGAACTAATCCTCTTTGGATGGACAGTGAGGTTTCGAATCCTTTTCCATCATAAGTAGAGCTATGATAAAAACAAAAATTCCTGCACACATATCTATGCGTGCTTGAAGGGTAAATTTCTGGAAATGGAATTGCTGAGTCAAAGGAGACTCTCTAAAGGCTTTTGGTGCAGGAACTAAAGAGTTCTTTTGTCAGTGAGGTAAGATAAGGACCATTTCCTGCTCCCTGAGATAACCATGGGTAATAATTTTTCCTTCTATTTGCTAATCTGATTGGTAAAAAATGGTATCTTATGGTTATTATTTTTATTTCTTTGGTTACAAGTAAGGCTGAGCTTTTGGTCATATGTCAGATGGCTATTTGTGTTTCTTCCTTAAAAAGTTGTTTCTTCACTTACTAAGCCATCTTTTTTGAACGTGACCATCTTTTTTATCTATATAAGAGCTCCTTATATATTATGGATATTCTCTTGGTATATATATGATAAAAAATTTTCCAGGTTTGTTGTTTGCCTTTTAGCTTTGTTTATGGCACATTCTACTGTACAGTGTTTAAAAACTTTTTGTCACCATGTCTATCCTTTTCTCTACCTTTGGAGTCATGTTTGTGGTCCATGGAATGGGCTTCTGTAAGTGAATGCTGTTGACAGGTGCTATGTGTGAGTGTTGACTCAGAAATGTGTGAATCCAGCCCTCAGCTCCTGACCTATATATCCACCTGCCACTTCATTCTTCCTTGGAAGTCAGATCCATAGTTCACACATACCATGTCCCTAAAACACCTTGACTCCCTCCCCTGAACTCCTGCCCCGAACTGCTTCTCCCTGATTCAGGAAAAAAAAACCCATCTTCACTCAGTTACTCAGGCCAAAAACTTGAGTCATCCATATTTGCCCTCTCTTCTTCATGTCTTATGAGTAACCTATCAGCAATCATCTTGATTCTACCTTCGAAATACGTTCTGAACCTGACCACTTCTCCGCATCTCCACCCCTACCTCCCTAGTGGAGGGCACCTGTCCACTGGCCTGGTCTGGCCCTTTCTTCTTGACCCTCTGCAGTTTGTCCTCCATATGGCAGCCAAAGTGAGTTTTTAACAACAAATCGTATCATGTTACTCCCCATTCAAGACCATCCAGCAGCTTCCCATCACATTCCAGGGTAAAATTCAAACTCCTTACAATGAGATACGAAGCTCTCTGAGCTCTGGCCCCCTCCTCTCACTCCAACCTCATCTCCTCCACGTGCTCCTGCCCTTTCTGTGCTCCGGGTACCCCTGTTTTCTTGCAGCTCTACACACATACTAAGCTTGTTCATGCCTTAGGGCCTTTGTTCTTGCTGTTCGTTCTGCCTGGAAAGCCTTTCCCCAGAGCTTGGCATGACTGACTTCAAGTATCCAGCAGCCCTTTCCTGACCACATGTTCTAAAATAATCTCCCCTTTGCCCTTGGTATTCTCTTCCTCTGCCTTATATTTCTGCAGAGCATTTACTCCTGTTTGACATTGTTACATATATTTATTTGTTGTTTTCTAGCCACTCCTCTCTTGAAATGTAAATTCCATGAAGGCAAGAACTTGGTTTGGTACTCAGTATGTGGGAGCTTAAGGCATGTTTGTTGAGTGAATACATGTAGTATATGAATGTGTGTGAGTGTAATGTTCATGTGTAGATATATCTGCTACCTGGATAGATACCTGTGAGAATGTATGTGTGTGGAACTGTGGGAATGATGACGATGAATTTGTGAATATTGCTGAGTTTGTATGTGAATTTCACTGCTACTGTGAATGCCCTGTTGAGGATGTCCTTGTATGTGTGTTAGTACATGAAATGTGTGTGTGCTTGTCTGCATCTGTGTGTGTGTGTGTGTGTGTGTGTGTGCTGTGCACGTTTGGTTATGTATAGTCTGTGTCTGTTTCAGTGAGGGGTGGGGAGCTGAGACACCTGGTCACATTCTTCTTCCTATCAAAGGGACCTGCCACACCCCAGCCTTCCCCTCCCCACCCGACATCTGTGTGTCTCAGGGGAGCTTGCAGACATTGGACAACATTTCAAAAATGACATTGCAGACTGACACAGGTTGGGTGCTCAGACGAGGACTAGGAGGGTCCAGAGGAGGCCTGGGGCTGATGGGACCTTGGCAGCCCCATGCTGCCCTGAGCCATCCCAGTAGGAAGGATGCCTTCTGTGATGAATTGGCCACAGAAGCTGAAGTAGCATGGGGCAGGTCGGGCCCTGCATTAGCTGTGTGGTCTCAAGATGACACTGCTCTTTCTCTAAGCCTGAGTAGACTCATCTGTAAGTGGGGTTCATTGCTTTTGGCCTGCTGCATCTTGGGGAAATGGTAAAAAGAGGGAGGTCATAGCAGTGAATGTATGATAGTCATAGCAACAGTGTTCATGTGTCCTTGCAGCACATTAGGGTCTAACCCAGTATCTCATCAGAGGAAATGCCTCAGTGTCCACAGTCTACCTCTGGACACGGCCCATGTGGGCCTCAATGGGTGTTTGTGGAATAAAAAGTGTGTGAGTGAATCCATGAATGTACAAATGAGTAAGTGCCTGGGTCATTAAGCGAAGAGATGACTGCATTAAGCAGTGAAGGGATAAAGACAATGACTACCAGTTTTTAGCACATACTACGAGCCAGGCCTATTGTAAAGGCTTCAGCTTCTCTTAATCCTTGCGACAACTCATGAGATAAGTAGTATCATTAGCCCCATTTTGCTGGTGGAGAAATTGAGCATCAGAGACGGGCTTACCCAAAGCCACAAAGCCCCTGAGTGGGGGAGGTGAGATTCCAGCCCAGGCAGTCTGACCCCAGAGCCCAGAGTATGGGCCACTTCGCAACAGGGAGGGAGATGCTCTTGTGGGTGAGGCAGGCATCCAAGGTCTGGGCTGGGGTGTCTGCCCCAGGGTGGAGTGTGATGCTCTGCCTCATGACCCCTCTCCCTCGTCCCTGTGTGCAGGTACACGCCACGATGCAGCACTACGGAGTGAATGGCTACTCACTGCACGCCATGAACTCGCTCAGTGCCATGTACAACCTGCACCAGCAGGCAGCCCAGCAGGCCCAGCACGCCCCAGACTACCGGCCGTCAGTGCACGCACTTACCCTGGCTGAGCGCCTGGCTGGTAAGGGCCATGGGGACAGTATGTTGTGGATGGACTGTGGGGGCTGGGGGTGGAGAAGAGGTCTGGGGGAAGGCAAAGACAGGAGGAAGGGAGCACAGAGTAAGAGTAAGTTTGTTCTGGGAGGCTCAGGAAGTTCCAGGTCACTTAGCAACAGAGAGAGATGTCAGCTCAAAATCTATGTGTGACCATCCAGGGCACCTTGTTTGCCAGCACTGTGCTGGGCACTGGAGCTGCTCTGTGCCTTCAAGTTCCCTTAGCAACCCTGTGAAGGGGGATTCATCAGCCTAGCTCATAGCTGAAGAGACTGAAGCAGGAGGGTAAGGGACTGGCACAGAGGGCTAGAGCGCCCATGGGAGAGTATTTCAGGCACAGGGAGTCATATAAATAATAACAGCTCCCATTTTTGACCACTGACTGTGTGCCAGGCACTGTGTGAGGCTCTCTCTGTGCATTGAGTCAGTCAACTCTGATAAGGAGAGGTTATTATCTCCATCTTATAGACAAGGAAACTGAGGCTCAGAGAGGTTAAATCTAGGCAGGGGTTGGTTGGGGACTTGGAACTGACATTATAACTCTAAATATAAGCCTTGAAGTCACAGAATGCAGTCATTGTGGGGCCTGTCCACTCGCCTCTCTTCTCTGAGCTTCAGTGTCCCACTCTGTAGATAGGGGACAATGGCAATGCCCATCCCATAGGATGGTTGGGAAGTGATTTGAGATAACATATGCAAAATATCCAGCAGAGATGGGTAGGTGCTCAGAAGTCAAGTGAGTGACCATGAGGGAGCTGCAGTCTGGCCCCCAACTCCTGGTTCAGCTGATGGCTGCTCTGCCCTGACGGTCTCTCAGTGAGCATGAGAAGGATTTGATGGCATAGGTGGGAAACATTCCTGGGAGGCAATGCCACCTGCCCCATCCTGCTCCAGGCCAACCCTTGAGCAGCTGGGGAACTTGTGTGGGCCTAGCCCTGTGCCAGGTGGCCATCAGAGGACTTCAGGGCATCTCCTGGGAAACCAGGTGCCCATAGGCCCATGAGAGGGCATGGCAGGAGTACAGCTGGGGTCCAAGGGCGGGCCTGCAGCAAGCAGCATGATCAGCCTGGGTAGTCAGGGAGGCCTCTGAAGGCCCTGGATCATAAGCCAGACCTTAAAAAGGCCTGGCAAGGAGAGAGGACCAGCATGAGCAGAGGCACAGCATTGGGATAGGATATAAGGACACCGCCTGGGTGGAGGTGCCAGCCGGGGAGGGTGGTGCAGCCACTTCCATTCCTTTAGCCCCTATGAGGCCTCTGGGAAGGGCTCAGTGAATAACACTAAGGCCCTGGTCACCCTCTGTAGGTCAGTGTGGGGCACTGGTCCCCAGGATGATAATGTAGGTGTAGTCCTGCCCCAGCTATGGTTTACTGGTCTGGAGTGAATTCCCTGGGCCTAACCTGGTGGTGATGCCAGCCCCTGACCGTGTTCTGGACCCAGAGACGGGAAGTCAGGGACAGAGGCTCACCTCCACTTGCAGGGACAGAGGAACTTGAATATTCAGCACTCCATCCCAATTCTCTAAATATTAAGAAGGAGAGACATAAACTCCAAGTGGGCCTTTGTGTGGAGGCCTCACCTTCTGGCAGGAGGTTTTGCTGATGGTACAGACAGCCAGGCCTCCCATGTGGCCACCCACCTCTTGCAGCAGTAGGATGCTGAGCTGTCTCTCCCTCAACCAGGGTTCAGCTGACTGAGGGGTCCCACTCCCTCCTCTGCCTCAGGTGACCAGCATGAGCTTGGGGGTCAGTCTGGGCTAGGTCAGCCCCTGTTTGTAAGTGGTTCAGAGCTCCCTCTTTAGACTGAAGAAGGAATAGCCCAAAGTCTGAGGCTTTCTGGATAACCAGTTGCCACCTTCTTTTTCATTCAGTGTGGTGGATGACTCTCCAGCCCCTGGAGCCCAGGGGAAGCACTCTGGCAGCTAAGTCAGCAGAGGCTGACCTAGCTCAGGTTTTCTTTAATAGGGACAGTCCAGGATCTATTTATGGGTGATGGGAGGCAGGGAAAAGAGGTTGCTGTCCATTCTTCAAGGACTAGTCAAGCAGAAGGGTTAGAAACTAGATACCAACCCTAGGCAGACATCTGGATGGTTTTAATGTCACCAGCATGTGGGCAGGACTGTGGAATCAATGGTCTAACAGCCCTGTATCTGCTCCAAGGCTGCAGTGGTTAGAACCTGGTCTCCTTCCTCCCTTCCTTGAGGAAGCAGCCAGAAGGGTCAAGACTGGATGCAACTAGGCTTTCCTTTGTTCTGAGGGCCCTGCCAGAGCTAGGCCTTCTGTGGAGGAGTCATAAAAGCAAGCAGTAGCCTCAGGTCCAGCTGTCAGAGACTCATAGACCAAGCAGAGTGATGAGATTCATACCCAGAGGATACAGAATCAAGTGCCAGTGAATTCTGTCTACCCAGGCAGATATCTTCTAACTAGACCTTGTACTTAAATCCCAGTTCAGCCTGGATTCTCATGGTCAGGCGACAATATTCTGTTGATATCCTGAATCTAAGGCTCGTAGGATATTAGAATGTTTGTGACATGTTAAAGATTATTAGCATCATGTAGTTTCAGAATATTCTACTCATAGCATCCTAGGATCTTAGGGTAATGCTTACCCACCAGCCCAGCTACCCCCAAACCAAATAAGGAAGACTCTCCTTATTCACATTCCTGACAGCTACTCATGGGGATGAATTGGACCTCCTGATAGTGAATGACGGGGTGGAAAGATCTGGAGATCCCAGCCATATGGAGATGGGGTAGGTGATTTCCAAGAGGAAAGGGCCAGGGTTCATCTCCACAGGACCCTGGGTGTCTGCAATGAGTTAGAGCAATGTATGATTCAAACCCTATTTCCCATAATTAAATGGGCGCCCTCTCCTTGCCCTCCAACGGCTGTACATTTCAAGACATCATCTTGGAGGCCCGCTATGGCTCCCAGCATCGTAAACAGCGTCGCAGCCGCACAGCATTCACTGCTCAGCAGCTCGAGGCCTTGGAAAAGACCTTCCAGAAGACTCACTACCCAGATGTGGTGATGCGTGAGAGGCTGGCCATGTGCACCAACCTGCCAGAGGCCCGGGTGCAGGTAGGGCCTAGTCCCTCTAACTAGACCTTGCAGAAATCACCAGCCCATCAGTCTGGCTTCCCCTTGTCCAAAAATCAGCCTCATCCCTCATTGCCAAGTGTAACTGATGTCTTTTCTTGGCCATAGGAGGGAGCTCTGGAAGGGACAGAAGGCGCGTGTTCCCTAGAGGGCGGGGCAAGGTTATTGCCCACATCCTCTCCCACAGCTCCCACTCTCCTCCCACAACTCCATTTCTTTCCTTCTCACGTCCTACTGCTCATCTTCCTGTCTCCAGGTGTGGTTCAAGAACCGCAGGGCTAAGTTCCGGAAGAAGCAGCGCAGCCTGCAGAAGGAGCAGCTCCAGAAGCAGAAGGAGGCTGAGGGCTCCCATGGGGAGGGCAAGACTGAGGCCCCAACCCCAGACACCCAGCTGGAGACTGCCCAGCCCCCCAGCCTGCCCAGCAGGGACCCCCCTGCTGAGCTTCACCTGAGTCTGTCTGAGCAGTCAGCCAGTGAGTCAGCTCCCGAGGACCAGCCAGACCGGGAGGAAGACCCCCGGGCAGGCTCCGAGGATCCTCAAACCGCGAAAAGCCCTGGCGCCGAGAGCAAGGGGCTGGGCTGCAAGAGGAGCAGCCCCAAGGCAGGTGAGCCTGGGCGGGTCCGGGGGCACCCAGCCCAGGGAGAACGGCCAGGTCCAGCTGGACAGGGGCCTGGGTGCTCAAGCGGGGCAGAGGCCGGGGACAGGGGGGCAGAGCCAGTCATTAACACCTGGCACTCTGCAAGACTACATTTGAAAGGACTTGGCCAGAGCAGGCTTGTGTCACGTGTTCACCCTTTAGTTGCTGAATCCTGGGAAGGGTTTGGGGGTCCTGGGAGAGGAGTTGGGTGGCAGAGGAGGGGTACTTGGGCAGCTCAGGGCAAAAACTATTTGTCAACCATTATGGAAATATTCTGGTACTTTAACAACCAGTACAGGCATACCAGTGCATGTGGGGTGAATACCATGGATACCAGAGGTTCCCACATGCAGCAGAGACTCGGAGTTCTTTTTTTAAACAGATCTCTGGCATGAGGTATACCTCAGACACAAACCCTGAGCCTAGGCAGGGAGGGAATGAGGTTGTGATCTGAGAGCTGGAGGGGGATGGGGACCACAGACAGGAGAGGGAAGGGGGAGGTGACAGCCCTTGCAAAGAATAGGCGTCTCCACAAGAAGTCGGATCTGGGGACCTTGGCAGAGTCCCTGGGGCTGCCCTGGAAACCTGTGTCCCTCTGTCTGAGGGCTCTGAGAAGTGCCTCAAGGGATGTACTGGCTGAGATGAGTGGCTATGGTTTTAGTCAAAGCCTGTCTTGTCTGTAGAACCAAGGGGGTGGGAAGGCTGAGGGGCAGGCAAGGCTTTTGCCCTTAGTCCTGGTTCTTGGTTCTTTGCTTGCAGACTCCCCAGGCAGCTTGGCTCTAGCTCCTGCAGCCCCCACTGCTGGCCTTCTGGGCCCCTCCCACTCCTACTCCTCATCCCCGCTGAGCCTCTTCCGTCTGCAGGAGCAATTCCGACAGCACATGGCTGCCAGCAACAACCTGGTGCACTATTCGTCCTTCGAGGTTGGGGGCCCGGCCCCTGCTGCAGCCGCTGCAGCCGCTGCCGCTGTCCCCTACCTGGGTGTCAACATGGCCCCGCTGGGCTCCCTGCACTGCCAATCCTACTACCAGTCCCTGTCAGCAGCCGCTGCTGCCCACCAGGGCATGTGGGGGTCCCCACTGCTGCCTGCACCCCCAGCTGGCCTGGCACCTGCCTCAGCTGCCCTGAACAGTAAAACCACAAGCATTGAGAACCTGCGGCTCCGGGCCAAACAGCACGCAGCCTCCCTGGGACTGGATACGCTGCCCAACTGACTGCTGGCCTCCAACCCAGCCGGGGGGTCTTGGATACTCCCTCCCAGCCCCATGGTTATCCCCAGATGGCTCTCCAGGAGTTAAGTCTATGAGTCCAGGGACCCTGGGGTCTTGGAGTCCTGCTCCTGTTCCCCACCCCAAAATCCCAGCCCTAGGTGAAGCCACACCCTCACTCCCTCTGCATGGCCCTGCTTGGATCCCACAGAGGTGGAATGGGAGGGGGTGGGAGGCTGGAGTGCCCCCCGCTTTCTGTGGGGGAGTGAGGGACTCTCACTGGCTAGATCTCCCCCTCAGTGTTGCCTCCTCCCTTCCCTCCCCACCTCTGTCCCCTAGTAAGTTGATGCGTGGAATGTGAGACATAAGTATAAATATATAACACTATATTTTCAGGCCCTTGCCTGTCCCGGGCCCCCTGCCCTCTGCCTCTCTGGCCCCCTGGCCTCTGCCTAGGACTTGTGTTTCTCCCTCCCAGGCTTTCCCTTCTCTCCCTCCCCTTCCTTCTTCCCAGACCTCCTTCTCCCTGCCTTAGTCCTGCTCCCTGCCCCCTCGGCCCAGCGCCTGTCCTCCCCTCTCTGGACCTTCCCCATGTCTCTTCTCCCTGGCCCTGCTTGCTTTCTTCCATGCTGGCTTTATTGGTGTGGTCAATTCCCAAACATGTTTTGTTTGGGGTTGTGGCTTTTAGCTGTAGTAATTCTGCTTCTTCCTGTTCCTCCCCTTCTTCCCTGCCTGCCCGTCTGCTCCCCACACTGGCACCCTCTTGGCAGCTGTCCCTTTCCATCCCTAGCAGAGGTAGAAAGGCCCTGGCTAGGGACCCTGTAGCCAGGAGCTGCAGGCAGAAGGTGGCACTGGCCCCACACCCACCCTCCCCCAGGCCTGGGGTCTAGAAGGAGCCTGAGTCACGTTTGCTTCTCTCTCTTTCCTCAGCTTTGAGGCCCCATGCCCAGGATTGAGGAGGAGGGAAGCAGAGGCAGGAGTCAGGCTGAGGCAGGCTGTAGAATGGCAGCCTCCGTCTTTGTAAGCCCACCAGGACAGAGGCCTGCTGCCAGCACTCATCCAGGACTGACTGCAGGGCTCTAGGCCTCTCTTTGGTGAGACTTCCCTGGCTGGAGGGAGGCATGAAGGGAAAGGGTGCGCCCCAAGTCAGGTCTCTTCAGAGGAATGGGGCAGGACCCCCTACCCGGCAGTGTGTCCACTGCAGGGGTGCATCCAAGCCCGGAAGGAAGGTTGAACTCTAGCTCCTGATCACAGTAAGTGCAAACCACACAGTGATGCGTAGTCTCAGGCTTCTGTTGGCATCTTCTCCTAGAGCCAATTGTTGAGGCAAGGTCTTCTGTCCAGCTAGTCACTGGCACAGAAAGGCATGTTCCTGTTTATGGCTAGGAACCCAGCTCAGTAAACTCCCCTTCAAAGCAGTGTGACCGTGAGTCAGCCTATAGCGTCTCTGGGCCTGTTTCCCCATCTGGAGCAGCTGGCCTGTGACATCCTGTCCAGCTCTAACATTCTGCATGTCTGTACTTACAAAACTTCTTGCAAGGCAGAAGTTTTTAGTCAAACAACAACAATAACAGCAAAAGGGCTCTCAAATGCACAATGTATAAATTAGAAAATTACTGTTGCTTTGCTGTGAAGCAATGGGTATTGTGTGTGCAAGCCTCTTTGTACACAGCCACAGTCTCTGGGCCTTAGTTTCCCAATAGGTATAATAGGTCTCTTCTAGTTGAGATGACCTGGATTTGATCCTGCTTTTTTTGAGTTTCAGTGCCAGCCTCTGTGGTCACCATCTCCATGCCTTCATGTGGTCTCAGGGCAAGGGGAGGGGAGTAGCTTGCACAGATTCAGGGTTGTGATCCCCAACTCTTTGTGGCTCAACATGGAACCCTTTACTTCCTGCTTAGAGAAGCTGCATCTGAACACAACGGTTGTGATTGTCCAGGCTTGTCTCACTGTCCTAGTGGAGTATATTGGTACCTTGGTAGGACTGGTTTGTGGAACAATGGATTCTCATTATCTTTGGGGGTGTCTATCTGGGCTGGCACAGATGGAGAAGGCTTTGGATGGGAAAAAAGTGAGAAGGATGATAGCCTCAGCAAGGAGAGCTGTCTGAACAAAGCAATGGAATGAGACCAAGTGGATGATGGGGAAGCGGTGGGTGGCTTCCTGAGAGGTGGGGCTGAGGGCCTTGAATCCAGGCTAAAGACCTAGCCTCACTGTGACAAGCACCAAGGCAGGCAGGTGAGGGTTTTGGAATGGGGGGATCAGCTGACTTAGGATCTGGGATTTGGAAAATGAATCCCATAGCCTCAGGAAGAAAGAAGAGGAAAGTCATGGGGAAGGGGAGGAGAGGGTGGTGGGAACTCTAGGAGCAGAAGGGATTTTGGGTTTGTCCTCTGGGCTCTGGTCCAGGAAGGTCCGTTTCTGAAATGAAAAGAATCTCATGCAGACCAAGCATTGCGGATTGAAGCCTTTTGCCTTTCACTGGATGCAAATGACTGTCACTGGGCCTTGGAACCTAATAGCTCTAGAGATAACCAGCTCTACAGGAAGCCTTCTCCAGTGCCCTAAGGGGCAAGCCCACTCTAGAGTCATGTTCTCTCATGGCTGGAGCCAGACCCACTCAGGCTTAGCCCAACTTCCCACTGATCTTTGTCAGTAATTCCTCACTCAACTGGCCCAATTCCACCAACCCAGGAAAAGCAGTCGTCAGATCTCAGATCAGCCTAGCTGACGGGACCATCCTGCTACTGAAAGCAGCTAGAGATCAAGAGGAGAGTATCCCACGCATGTCCTACTGGAGGCAGAGGGTATGGGCTTGGGCTGTGCCCACTGAACTTGAGACTGAAGTTGAAAGCCTTCTCCAGGCTGCTGGGACACCCCGAAGCTTGAGCTCTGATGTTCCTTCCAGGAGAGCCTCATTCCTCACCTCTCCCTCCTATTTGAGGTCTCCATTTCCCTGCTTCCTCACTTCCCCCGACTGGGTCCAGGGGCCCAGGCCCCCATCTGGACTCTGCAGCCAGTGGCCTGTGTAGACTGCTTTCCAAACCAGCTGTTTTGTGACCATTTGTGCTTAGAGGTCATGCCGGGCCGTGGCAAAAACACTGTGTACCATATTTATTTATTCTGTTGGCTGAAAAAACAAGACTCAAATCTCCCTTCCCTTGCCCCGCCCTCTGCGTAGTGCAGCATGACACTGTCCCGTGTATCCGTCTGTCTGTCTGATTTCCTGTGATGTTGTGGCCTGTTCTTTGTCCTACCTGGCTAATAAAAGAGAATCTGGCAGCACAGCCCTTGTTCCAGGTTCGTTCCTAGAGAAGCTCGCAGTGGGCTGACTGGCCGTGTCTCAGGGCCTGTTCACTGCCTCTCCAGTGGGGAGGGAGCCAGGCTGCCTCACAATGGGCTCCCCGGAGCCCACCTTGTTGCTCTCTCCATGACCCTCACCTGTCTGCAGCTCACATGCCCCTCTGGAGTGGTCTCAGGGAGCAGAGGGACCAGGCGAGAGGATGGCTCCCTCTTCTCCGGGCTGACTGGACCTTACCCAAGCACATGGAGCAGAGAGCGGCCGGGGAAGGTACCTTGGGGAATTCAGGGAGCCTGGTGGGGGGTGGCCACACGGGACTGCGAGGGGCAGAGGATTCTGTAGCAAACAGCCAGTAAGCCTGGGCCAAAGGGAACGAGAGGGAGGCACATTTGGATCTAAAATCAGAGCTGCTCTCCAATGGGATGGGAGGCCTCTGGAGGGAGTGAGCTCCTTGTCCTCAGAGATGAGCAGGCAGAGAGTGAAAATAGGGATTTCTCCCATGGCAGGATGGATTAGAGATTTATAAAGGTCCCTCCAGCTCAGGGTGAGGTGTGTGTGTGTGTGTGTGTGTGTGTGCGCGCGCGCGCGGGGGTGTGTGACACATGCATGTGTGTTACCATGCATGAGCAAGAAAGGGAGCGGGAGACTGAGACTTTGCATATAGGCAATAACTGCAGAAAAAGGATGCAACTAGGAAGTTCTTGCTGTGAAATCTTGGTCCTTCCTGCTTCATTCCAAGAAAAAGATGGCAGGTGATCTGCCCTACTCAGCCTTCACCACCCTTCCCAAGGTTTCCAGAGTGTCTGCACTGGGCCCTGAGCCAGAAGGGGTGGCATAAGCTTGGGGCCGAGGTTTGGAGGGGTGGAGGGTGAGAGTCCCGTCTGGGGATTTCCTCGTAGGAGAATCCCACCCAGCCGACCTGAGCTGGGCTTCCGAGGGGTATGGGCCTCAGGCTGCAGGAATCCAGGGAGGGCTTGACCTTCCCATTTCCCAGGAGATGCATTCCTTTCTCCCCAGGGGGGCTGAGGATTAGGGTGGGAGCACCCCCATTCACCTGCCTCCCTACCTCCCTGGGGGTGCTGGCAGATCAAATGTCTGCCCCAATCTCCAACTGCCAGACCTGAGCCACTTCATGCCTCCTACACACTTTAGCCCCACATTTCATACCTTCCCTGGTGTAGAGGGTGACCTGGTAATCCTGCAATTCAAATCACTCATCCACTCAGCACTTCTGAACACCTGCTGTATGCCTGGCCCTGTTATGGGTGGTGGGTATATAGAAATAACTAAGGAAAACACAAACCCTACTCTCAAGACAGTTACAATACAGGGTAATTTGGGGTTCGAAAATAGAGAGCTATTGGAGTACAGAAGAGGGAGCCCTAGCTCAGGCTGGGGAGTGGGGTCGAAGGCCCCTTGGGAGGGAGACTTTTGAACTGAGTGCCATAGGTCCAAGAGAGAAGGGTGTCTCGGGACAGACACAGCACATACAAGGTGGCAGGACTGACTGGCAGGTGAGGCCCTGAGCCTGGAGGAGCAAGGGGCCTGTCTAGGTGGGGCTCTGAGGGGAAGTAGTGACAGGGGTTGAAGATGGACAGGACTATGGGGGACACTGGAAGCTAATCCCAGTGAGGGAGTGGAGTGATCAGACTTGTAGTTTAGTAAATCCTCTCCACCCCATATCTTGGCTGCGTGGCGGTTCCTTGAGGAGACAGGGAGCCCAGTGGGAGGCGCCTGTCATGTCCTGCTGGCCTGGGGGAGAAGAGGAGGGGAGAAGTGGTCAGACGGGTGTGAGATTTAGGAAGCAAAATTACTGTGGTGACTGTAGGCATTGAGGGGCTCAAGGTGTGCCGAAACCTCGGGCTTGGCAACCTGGTAGATGGGGACCCTGGACTGGGGCGAGGTGAGGCAGTGAGCCTGCGCTCAGGCCAGTCTCATCTGCTGCATGTGAGAAGCCTTCCATTCATTCAAGGGAAGATGTTGGGATGTAGTGAATCAGAGCTCAAGAGAGAGGTCTATTTGCACTGCTGACTCAGATTTTAATTTATTTAACAAATACTTATGGGCACTTTTTCTGTGCCTGGCACTTTACAAATATTAAGTCACTTAATCCTCAACAAATCTGTGGTACTTAATATTATTATCTCCATTTTACAAATGAGGAAACTGAGGCACAGAGAGGTTAAATAACTTGCCCATGACCACACAGCTAGTAATAGGCAATGGAGGTGTGACTCTGGCCGGCCTCAGGGAAGTACTGGCCAGGAAACAAAGAAGATGCCATTGCAGATTTGGGACAAGCTACTCCAGCTTGCTTTTGCTGTGGGCTGAGAACAGTCCCCTCTGGCCCTCAGTATCCTCTCATGTTGAATGGGAATCATTAACCATGTCAAGCCTGCTTCCTGGGAGGCTCAGATGACTAAGAGGAGAAGGGCTTGGGGGAGGCCAAGGGGCTGCATGCCTGGCATACAGTAGGTGCTCAGGCTGCCTATGGTGGGTGAGATGAGAGGCAAGGGGCTCCCTGAAGCTTCACCTCACACCTCCTTCTCTGAGGCCTCGGCTCCAGTGCTCTTTTAGTCCAGGGGTCTGGTACCTCAGGGACTCTGGGGAAGGGACACCTTCTGAGAGGGTCCTGGAGATGGACCCTTTTAGGGCAGGTACCCCTGGGCACCCCCTCTCCCCTCCTTTCCCACAGAGCTGCCCAGGACTGAGCACTACCAGATACCCCTCCCCAGTCTTTCATTCGCCTCTGTCTTCTGGGAAAGCCGATTAGGAGGCAGCCTCCTGCCCGCCCTCCTGACAAGTTTGTCTGAACTTCAACAAAGGCTCTCAGAAGGCTGTGGAGGGAGGGCCCGGCACTAGGAACCTGACACCACTGGCCCGGCATCACCCCAGCAGCCTAGGAGGAGGCTCTGTGGGCCTGCCTACCCTATGGCAGGCAGGAATGTCTCTGAGAGGGCTCCTGGCCCCATGAAGGCCTGGGGGCTGGGCTGGGGCAGGCTGGGGACAGCTTCACCTGGGAGCCCCTCAGAACAGGGAAGGCAGCACAGGCCAGTGCCCAGGAGGGTGGGTGGGGAGATTCATCCATCCTCACACAGAGCCACGCACACATGATCCACACATTTCCAATTATACACAGCCTCCCCACATTTGCAACCACACACACTCACCCACACATCCCCTTTCTCATACACTGTGACAGGCTGACTTCTGAACTGGATCACACAATCTCAGGGTGTCTGTGTGTCTCCTACTCATATTCACACACCCCCAAACAAGCCTTGGACACAGCCCACAGTCTGTCACCTGGATGCTCCACCCAACACCCCCTGTCCAGACATGCATTCTTCCTGGCTTATACTCCAGACAGGTGCCCCCCGAACATACAGTCCTCCCTCGCCACACCGCCGGCCTGGCACCCAGAGATTCTCCCTGATCGCCGCCCTGTCCCTGCTGAAAAGACTGCTCGAATGCCGGGCCCAGCTCCGCTTTCACATCCTAGCTCCTGACCCACACCTGTCTGCATGCACTGTCCTCCCTGTCTTCATTGGCATGTGACCTATGTAGTCACACAGAGCCCTGGGCTCACGCCCCATAATATTCTGGTGTTGCCATCTTGAAATCCTTAACTTTTTAACAAGAGGCCTTGCATTTTCCTTTTGCATTGAACTCTACAAATTATATAGCTGCTCTCACTCCCTCGTCTCAGTTTCCCTCAGTCTGACTCACCTGGCCCTCCTGTGGCTTCACAAACTCAGTCTCCAGAAAGCCCTCAGCTTCTCCCACCTGCCCAAAGTCTCCCCTCCCTTACAGCTGTCCACCCTGACACTCACCAGGCAACTGGTAGGGACACACTGACTTCTCCACACCTCCTCGCAGTGTGAGCTTGTGCCCTCACAAGAGCTTGTGTCCTCCTCTGTAAAATAGGCTAGAGTGACACCAACTTCAGGGTTCTTTGTGAAGATTAAATGAAATAGCATCTGTAAAACAGCACAAAACCTGGGGTTTAGTAAATGCTCAACAAACGCTTGTTATCATGGCTATTATGACACTAAGTGCTGGCAAACAAAATAGACTCAGCCCCTGCTGCTATATATTGGATAAAATAAAAATTACTTGAATAATCACATACATAATGTAAAGTAGCAGGCATGAATGAGGAGCACAGGCCTCTGACCTCTCAGGGCTACAGCTAACAGGAGAGGCAGAGACTGGGATTAGGGATCAGTCTGGAATTGGGAGAGGGATCAGTCTGACGCTAAGGTCAGGGATCAATCTGGAGTAGGGGACGGAGTCCAAGCTCTGTGTGTGGCTGGGATCTTGGATCAGGGATCAGTTGGGGCCTGAGGCAGGGCTCAGTCTAGGCAAGTCACAGCTCAGTCAGAGCTCAGAGTTGGGGCTCAGGATGGGATCATGACAGGGCTCAGTTTGGGGCAGAGCTGAGCTAAATCTGTGACTGGTGCCAAGTCAGTTTCATTTCTAAAGTTAACTCTGTGGGACCATTTAGTAAACTGTTAGGCTTCCATGAACCTCTGTTTTATATCTGTAAAATGGGGAGCTCTCTGCCTGCCCCCAGACTTGGGGAACTGAGTGAGCTAACAATGGAAGTGAAGGATTAAACTGCTGCTAATGACTGGGAGCCTGGTCCCTGGGGCTGTCCTCCCCCAGCCAGGCCTGGAGGCTGTGCCATCCTTGCGCATGTCTCCAGCTGCAGGAAGCCACCACCTCAGCCTGGGATGCCTTCCAAGAGGAGCCTTTGAACAACAAAGGCCAGGGAGCGATATTTCCTCCTGGGGGCTGACCGCCCAGTGGCTCCTTTATCTTGGCTTGAAGAGATGTTCTTGGAAAGAACTTGTGTGGGGCGTGTGCAGGTGCGTGTGAGTGTGAGTGTGTGTGCACAAAGCCGCTCTTTGTTGCCGTCCCCACCCGAGCAGGTTGGCCAACCTGGAGGCCTGGGTCCTTCACTGGTCACCCAGTCTGTCCTCACGCCTCCACACAGATGTGTGGGGCAGCCAGGAAGGAGGGAACACTTTCTTTTTACCTTAAGATTCTCTCCAAGGAGAGAAGTTCAAGAAACAGAAGCCCCATTACGTCAGGAAGAATCTGGGCAAGGCTTAGGTGCGTGTTTTATGACACGGGAAGGTGGAAGGGAGTTACAGTTTTTTAGAAGGTACGGGAGCCCAGAGCCCAGGGTCTCCCCCAGCCTACATAGCCCCTCTGGAGGCAGGGCCTACAAGATGGCCTGCAAGGCTCACCTCATTCAGGTTTCCCTTCAGGCTGCTCTGGGTAAGTCACCTAGAGAAAGACTGTAGCTGGTAAGCCCCTATCTTCCTCGCAGACTGTGGGATATGGAAAAGTTCTCTCTCTGAGCCTCAGTCCTATTTTTAAGTCATGCTTGGACTTAAGTCCCTCAGACAGGACTGGGTAGAAGCTACAGATATACAGGAGGGAGCTGGAAGAGCTGAAACTGCAAAAGGAGTCTTTCTGCCTTTTCCCACCCCCTTTGTCCCGTTCCAGCCACCAGGACCCTGCCAAGCCAAGGGACTGTACAGGGGCTGGGTAGGGGGTTACTTGCCAGAGGGCCAGGCCTGTGGATGGTCTGGAGATCCCTGCTGATGGTTCTCAGAACAGACATCCTCAGGGGTCTGTGGATCAGCCCCCATTCAGGACAGAGTCACTAACACCCAGCCCCTGCCCACAAACCTGCAGGGAGGGGAGCTCGTTACCTTACAGTGCAGCCTGTGCCAGGTCTGACTGTTGGAAGTTCTTCCTCCTTTCGAGCTGAAACCTGCCACCTCCTCATCAAGCCTGACCTGGAGAGGTGTGGAGAGTGCATAGAACATGTTTATTCGCACTGTTCTGTGACATCCAAACAAACTGGACCATGTGGTACCTCCCATACTCACCATGTTTTTTCCCACCTGCCTTTGTTTCTGCTGATTCCTTCTTCTGCGGAAAGCCTGGCCTTCAGGACTCATCCACAGGCCACCCTCTCCAGGAAACCCCCTCCCTCTCTGGTCTGCAAATACAGTCCTTATCCATCCGCAGATGGGGCTTCCTGAGCAGGGCTTGGCACAGCCCACAGGATGGCTCAGAGTTGGTGTCCTACCAATACCATACTCGTTGCTTTGAACTGGAGGAGCAGTATGAGGGACAAGCCTTACCTAGGGCCTTAGGAACCTGTGCCTGTCTGGTCTGGCTGAGTGACTTTGGGTAGGCCCTGGCTTTTTCTGGACCTCTGTTTCCTGTGTAGCGGTTGGAGGTTAGTTTACACAGGCTACCTGCCTGCCTTGGACAGCGTTGATTTTTGAAAGTCCTGATGGATTTTTTCCTCTGTGTGACATCCACCCCTGTTTCCCAAACTGTTCCATCCAGGACTTCTTCCCATGCTGGGCATACCCTCCTATGGGTGCAGGTGGGGCTCAGAGGCACTTGCACAGCAAATACCTGGCAGCAGCCTGAGGCAGTAGGGGTGAGCTCCTTCAGCGCTGGTGCCCAAGAAGCACTCTGTATGCAGGCCTCTTGCTTCTCTGCTTAGCCTCATTCATGGCATCCTTAAGAGACGAGGCTGGGCTGAGGCAGAGGCCATAGCACAATCCCCATCTTTTCCTGAGGACATGGCCCTGTCCTGGCACAGCCTTTTGCTCCCTCCTCTCAGTCTTGAGCACCAGTGTCCAGAGTTAGGGACCACACCCCAGTTTTTGTGAGGTGGATGGGAGGGGCCTTGGTCAACTAAAGTTTGAGTACCATTTATGTGCCAGACAACCAGGGCACTGGGGACCTAGAGCTTAACAAGACTGCCCTGTTCCCAAGGTGCTTAGTGTTAGTGAGGAGACAGACAACAAATAGATAAGCAAGGGAACGAATGTGTTTAGGGAGCTGATTGAATCTTACAAGGAAACTAAAATAGGGAGTGGGGCCAGGGCTCCGCTGAGGAGACATACGGCATAACCAGACCAAGGGTGAGGCTGAAGATGGCCGGACAGATCTACAGCCTGGTGGACAGCCAGTGGGGCAAGAGGTTGGCCCTGGTCTGGAGGCAGGACTGAAGGCTCCCAGGGGAGAGGGTTTCATGGTAGGGGGTAAGATCTATTATTAAACTGATGACTCCAGGCCCTAATCCTGTGCCAGGCCTAGGCCGGTAGTGGGGGGGAGCCCCCCTGCTGGGGTGTAATTTCACGCTGAAGGACCTGATGGGGCATCCCAGGGACTGATCCTTTCTGGATCAGAAAACCCACTTCCCTTTGTCGCATGCAGGGCGATTTACACCTTAACCCCTTATGGGCTGGCCTAGGGCCAGCCCCACCCCATCTCACCTCCAGTTCCTTAGGACCTAGCCCAGAGCCCTTTGCCTGCAGCCCAGCCAACTCCTGGACCTGGTCATGTCTGCAGGGAGGGAGAGGCTGTAATTGAGAAAAGCCCAAGAATGCATTCCAAAATAACTTATCCCTGTCCTTGTTTCCTGGCACGCAGTTCTCCCCAGACCTTAATGCCCCAAAAGAAGAAAGCTCTGCACCTGTAATCTGAAGGTTCTCTTATAGCTCAGTTCAAGTCCAGTGTCCTTCAGGAAGCCTGGGGTCTGGTCTAATCCACTGCCACAGTCTTCCCACATGGCCTGCAATGGGGTGCCTCCCTCCCTCCTGGGGGACTCCCTCCCATTGGCAATAAGCAATAAAGCCATAACCTCCTAGTCCCACTGACTCCCCAATGAGGAACAGAAACTGGCAGCCCCAGGGGGCCAGGTCTCCTGAACACTGCAGGCCATGCCTCTGGTAACACCCCAGAGATATCCCTGGCCATTTCATCCAGTGGGGCAGTCCAGCCCTGAGCAGGTCACAGGCAGCCCCTTCCTCGTTAAGTCTCCAGTTCAGACCCCTCTGCTTCTGTCTAAAGACCACCAGGAAGTTGTTTTCCCTTCTCCAGCCCCTCCCCTCGCTCCTCCCAGCCCACCTTCCAGGCCCCCTTGGCAGTTCTAGTGGCTGTCCCCTCCATAACTCCCCTGTGGTGGGGGAGCCGCGGTACCCCGCTGGGCCTTCTCTAAGCTCACTGGGTCTCTAAAACCCCAGCCCCATTAAAAGAAAGCCCCTAAATGTTATTTACACTTTGGAGTCTTAAAAACCATTAACAAAAGCCACTTAATTCAATTATCTTCCCGGCTGGCTCGGTTCTCAGCGCTGAGTACAGGCCTCCCCTGCCACCCCCTCCCTCTGCCCACCCCCCCACTGTCATTGTGTCGGGCTAATGAGGTAAACTGAAGCGAGCCCTGTCCCCCCTGACAGGTTTATGAGAATTTAATAAAGCGTGGCCGGGACCAAATGAGTCGCCTCAGCCTCGGAGAGCTCATTGTCTTTGGCGTCAGCGTTTTTGACTGGAGCAGCGCAAGCCCTCCCCGCCTGGCTCCTGCCTGGCTCAGCCCCTAACCCCCGCCCTCGCTGCCTCCCAAGGTGAGCTGGAGGCCAGTAAGCCTGGCCAAGGCCAGCCTGGCCCTGCAGGGGCAAGGCACCCAGGCCAGACCCTGGGAAGGGCTGAAACTGAATTGGTCAGTGTGCCCTGGAGATGGGCTGTGTGGTCTTGTTGACTGCCTGTCCCTCACACACACAGACCCCAGGAATGTACAGGAACCTCTGAGACATCTACTTCCTGACCCATGCTACCTCCATGCTCCTGTCTCATGGGCTGCTGCCAGCCTGAGGCTGAGGCCAGGCTGGTGCCACCTTGAGCATGATTCACTTTGCTTTGCCTATTTGGAGTGACCAGCCTGAAAAAGGGAGCTTCTTTTCCTGCCAGGAAACTGAGTGGGGACTGGGGTCCTCACACAGGGGCTGGTCCCTCTCCCTTCACACAGAGGATCTCCTTTTCTTGGGCCGGACTTGCCCAAGTCCTTGGGAGTCAGAAGTGCAGACAGAGACGATCCCAGCCTGAGGCTCCCCAGACATACATGCAGCAGGAAGGCCCAGCTATCCCTCTTTCCTCTTCTTATGAACAGCCTAGAACTGGCTTTCTCTGCCTGGCTTTTCAGGGGTCTAATATCCAGGGGTTTCTGAACCATTCAGAGACCCAGAATGCTTTCTCTCCCCTCAAAAGCATTTCCAGGAGTTACTTCCTTCTGGAGCTGAAGCCTTGCCTGGATGAGAATTTAATAAAGCGTAGAAGGTACTTATGTCAGTGGGGTGTTGGGGAGCAAGTCTTAGGGATCAGGCTCAGTCTGTGATCATGATGAAAGCTCAGTCTTTGTTCGAGGTTGGGGTTCAATGTATGGATTAGGGTCAGAGTTCAGGTTGGAACCAGATTCAGGGCTCCATGACCAGGGTCAGGCTCAGTCTGTTATCAGAATAAAGGCTCAGTGTATGGATCAGGCTCAGGGCTCAATCTGTAATGAGAATAAGAGTTTTATATGTGTCAGTGATTAAAGCTCAGTCTGTGTCCAGGTCAGGGTTCAATCTTTGATAAAGGTCAGGGTTCAGTCTGTGGACTGAGTCAGAACTCAGTCTGAGATCAGGATCAGGGTTCAGTGTGTGGACCCGGCAGGGCCAAGGCTCTAAGTGTGACCAGGATCAGGCTCAGGTCAGGACTCAGTATGGACCAGGATGAGGGCTCAATCTAAATCAGGGTGAGGGTTCATTCTATGACCAGACTCAGGATTTACCTGGGACCTTGATAAAGGCTAAGTCTATGTCCAGGGTCAGGCTTCCCTCTGTGATAAGGTCAGGTTCCAGTGTTGGAGGTATCACTTAGTAAATCTGGGAAATTTACAACCCCTTACCCAGTGTGCACCCACCTTCTTGCTCCCCCCACTCTTCAGGGCCCTGGCGCTCAGTAAACCAAACTGCAGTTATTCAGTCTGGCTGGGCTGTTGTCTCTGTCCCCTGTCATGTGCCCAGGGTGCCCTCTGGTGGCACTCCTTAGCAGTGCCGATCTCCTTGGGCTGGCCAACCTGGCCACCTACTTTTCAGAGTCTGGCCCTCAGGCACATCCATCAGGCACATCCATCCTGTACACTTCTGCTCTACACTTCTGCATCACTTCACCTCCCCACACAGAAGAAAAAGGTTAGGGGAACTCCCTCACACATGAGGACCTTTTCTCCCTTCCTGCGCAGAACCAGGCATCTTGATAATGCCCTGTTGTTGGGGACCTGGAGTCTTTGCTGCATGATAAGATTCATACCCTTTACTCATTCAGTCACTCAACAAATTCTTATTGAGCACTTACCTTGGGCCAGGTAAGCACTGAGTGCACAGCTCTGGATGAGCCAGAAGTCCCAATGTCTTGAGCTCACATTCCACTCCCCTCTAACCCCAAATTCCTAGTCTACAGACTTCATCAGAAAGGCACTGCATCAGCAGAAGGTTAGGTGGGATTCAGACGTGGGCAACTTGAGGTCGTTTCTCTCCCGTGGATCCAGAGGTTAGACTAGTCTTGGTTCTGTCTTACCACAGCCCTTCCACACACCGGCTGCTCACACTGAAATTCTAAAACTTTCTCCTGGATTCCTTTCTTTGACTCCTCCTAAACTCCCACAATAGGGAGAGCTCAAATATGGGTGTAGACTTCTGTCCATGTCAGAACCACCACTCCAGTCCCAGCAGCCAGCATACCTCACAGCAGTAAACTCTTAACCACCCCTGCCCCCATTTTCCACACAGCAGGCAGAGCGTAATTTACAATCATAAATCAGATCATGTCACCTCCCTGCTTAAAGCCCTGCAGTGGCTCCCATTTCACTGTGAATGAAATCCCAACTCCTCACTCTGCTTTACTAAGCTTTATACGAGTGGAGCAATTCACCCCATCCCCAGCTTCATCTCCCACCCTCTCTCTATAGTCCTGTCTTGGCCTGACACACGGATGCCAAGTTCATTCCCACCTTACGGCTTTTGCACTGGCCTATTCCTGAACTAGAAATGTTCTTGCTCTAGACCTTTATGTGGCTGACTCTTGTCAGAGTGCAGCTTAAATGTCATCTCAGAAAAGACCTCCCTAGGCATCCAACGAGTCCCTGTGTCATGCCTTCCTGTCATGGATTGCCGCACAGCACTGTCTACTAGCTAATATTTTTTGTCTTGTTTGCTTCCTGCTTATTTCTTTATTGTCTGTCTTCCTCAAGTAGGACGCAAGCTCCCCCAGAGTTTGTTGACCACTATATTCCCAATGCTGGGCACATAACAGGGTTTGAAAGTCATTTATTGAGTTAATTATTTTCAAATGGCCCTAAGTAGCTGTGTTTATTTTTTCTAGCAGGAAGACAGGGAGGGGATCCAGGTTCCTGGCCCCTTAGTGGCCTCCCTGGTCCAGGCCATCAGTAGTCCCCTCTGGGAGGCTCGCTGTGGCACACCCTTGAGCTCCCCCAGGCTTTAGTGAGCACTATCCTTCCAGAAGGACCAGCTGGGTATCCACTGCAGCCCCTGGGCCCCCCGAGGACAGGCCTTGGTGCCTCAGTTCTAGAGTCTTAGGGCCAGGAGTGGGAAGGAAAGGGCTCAGCCCTCATCCCAGGGCCGCTCTGCAGCATCTCTGCAGGAGTAGCCCAACCCTGCTCAAAGACCTGGAGGTGAGAATTGTGTCCTCACCTTCCACAGAAACCTGCCCCCATCCCCTCCTGCTGGCTCCCTGGAGCCCCAGATCTGTCCTCAGGGACTACAGCCTGTCTGGGAGGGGCCTGCTGAGGGATGGGGACAGACTGACCCTCCAGCCTCCACCTGTGGGGAGAGTGGGGTTACATCTGAGCCTCACTGGCTCCTGGGTGGCTGGGCGAGCTGCCCTGGAGTGGCCCGAAGGGGGAGCCTCCCAGGGTGGCAGGCCTGGAGAGATGGAGCAGGCTTTGCCAGGGCTGGCTGATTGCAAAGTGCGCGCTGGGGTATAGAAACTATCTCCTGGTGTGCCTGTGGAGGGCGAGGGAACATCAGATGGAACAAATGATGACCTTCAGTTGGGGTTGGCAGTAAGGGAGACTCCAGGGAGCCACTGTCCCGTCCCCAGTTCCCATGTTTTTCACTCATAAGATCCATCTAGGGCCATTGCCTAGATGTACATCCCATGTACACTCTTCCTCCCTAGCAGCTGGGCTCCCAGACAGGATCTGAAGTCCTCCTGCCCCCAGCTGAGGAAAGAGGCCTGATGCTATGATTCCAGGCTCTGCCAGCAGGTGGGAGAGGGGTTTGGTCTGGGCCTTCAGCATTCAGGCCTACAATCTGGGGGTTTTTCTCCTAAGAAGGGTGGTCCTGACCACACCTCAAGGCAGTACCAGCAGTGGCCCCTCTCACTTCCTACTCTACTAAGGCAGCAGGTGGCGTCTGAGGCTGCAGACCAGTGAAGTAGGGCAAGACAGGACTGGAATCTGGCCACACACACACTTCTGAGAAGAGGCAACCAGCTCCAGGGTCTCTTAATGCTTCGAAGGTTAGGGCCCATTGACCCATGTGAATTAATGAGATGGTCTGTTCAGTACCTACTGAGATCATTCTTCCCCAGGCCAGTAGGAGGAGGAGACAGCAGTGGAGGGAGAGGCAGAGAGGGTTTAGAAGAAGGGAGACAGAACCCCAGGGCTGGTGGAAGTGCCTGGGCCTGGGCAGAAGAGCAGCAGAGCCCACCCTAGAAAGAAAAGAGGCTGATGAAGCCAAGGGTAGATGGCCTGGGAATCATGACCAGCAAGGGGTGGTGGGCCAGTGACTGGGCACTGTTTGCCTGGGTCCCTGCAGTGAGAAGGTCTGGCTCTGTTACAGTGCCTTTCCTGAGTCCCCAATCCCTTTGTTTCTTCTTTCAAGGCGGCCTCCATCCCTCTATCAGATGCCCTTACCCCTGGAGAGAACACAGGCTGAGCCTAGACTGCAAGCCCAGACAGGCCAGGTGAAACGTCTAGGCTTTGTACAGCCCTGGGGAGCCCTTCTTCTCCCACCACTCCCACCTGGTGACCCAGCTCTCAACCACCCTCACACTCCCACAGCAGGTGTTATGTCAAACAGTGTCACCCAAACTCCCACCCTCCTCATCTCATCCACGTAGCCAGGTACTGTCACCCACAGGCACACTCACATGTTCATCCAGCCCCCATCTGACACACCTGCTCTCACGGACCTTCACAGGCACCCACAGTCTCAGATGGTCTTTTGTTCAGTCACACTCTCCTCTCCCCTGGGGCCTCCTTCCAGGTCTCCAGGAGGGGCTGGTGCCGTGATGATGAAGCCCTGGCCAGAGGCTGGGATGACTCCAGAGTCCAGGGTGCTCAGCCAAGAGGCCCCATAGTCAGCTCTTCCCTCCCAGGCTGCACCCCGCAGAGGACTTGACTCCAAAGGTGCTTTATTGAAAAGCGAGGCACATTGGGAATGCTTGGTGAGGATCACACTGAGACCTTCAGGGTCGGAGGAGGCTTCTCACCACTCGTGGGCCCCTCCTCACCCCCCTGCTCTAGTTGGCAGAAGGGGTGGAGTGTGCCCAACCCAGATCTACCTTAGGGACTATGCTGGCTCAAATCAGGACCCCTCTCCCCTTAATCCCGAAAGGTCATGTTGGGGTAGAGA
The DNA here is from genome assembly GCF_040802235.1 of Manis javanica. NCBI lineage: Eukaryota > Metazoa > Chordata > Mammalia > Pholidota > Manidae > Manis > Manis javanica. The sequence continues at coordinate 36,809,560 of NC_133159.1, forward strand.
CAAGGGGAGGAAGGGGAGGAGGGGTAGTTGGCAGCCCATCGCAGCGTGCAGCATCAGAACACCCAGGCTGACATTCCTGTCTCCCCCTCTCTTCCATCCCCTGGGGTCACAGGCCTTGCTGGCAGTTAGCCCCCCTCAGAGTGGCTCCCTTCACAGCGCCCAAATGCCACGGGCAGCGGTGGTGCCAGGGCTGGAAGGCCCAGCGACCCAGTGTCATCAAGTCTGGGGAGTGGGGTAAGCAGGACCCAGCAAACCCCACCTAAAGAGCCAAGGTACTGCTCCCTCCTTTGGGGGATGTAACTTGACACCATCGACCCTTCTCACCTCTTCAGCGGTTCCAGAGATGGAACAGATGAGAACACCTGTGCCCGGCCCCCGACCCGTACTAAAAATTCCTTTTTCTTTTCTTTCTTTCGACTCCTCCTTTTTCCTTAAAGGGCACTGAAGCGAGGGAACCGGACAGGGGCCTCAAGGCCAGGCGCCCGGTCCGCTAGGGGGCGACGCGCTCCCGGGGCATGTTGAGCCGGACCCCTTTGGTGCGTGGCGTGTAGAGGACGGCGGGCTCGGGGGCGTCCAGGGAGAAGGGCCCGGAGCCAGGGCTGGAGCGGCCCGAGGAGGCGGCCGAGGCGGCGGGGCTGAGCTGCACCGCCGTGGTGTCCTGCGCCGTGCGCTCGCTGCTCTCCATCTCCAGGGCCACCCGCCCCGCGCTGCCGCCGCCCTGGCCTGGGCCCGCGGCCACTCCCGAGCGCGTGCGGGGCCCGGGGCCCCGGCGGCTACACGCGCAGCAGGCCGCGAAGAAGCCGAGCGCCAGCAGGAGCAGCGCCGGCCCCACGATGAGGGGCGCGTTGTGCCCAGGCGGGAAGGAGGCGAAGGCGCCCACCAACGTCACGTTCACCCCCGCCAGCAGCACGCACAGGCCGCAGGCGCAGAACAGCGCGGGCGACGGCAGGCCCGGCAGTCGGCCCGGGGCGCGGCCCGCCGGCGTCCGGGCGGGGCTTCCCTGGCTCCTCTCTGGGGGCGGCATCTGCCTGGGCGCTCTGGGCGCTCATCAGGCTCCCTCCTGCTGCTGGCCTGGACCAGCTCACGTGTCAGGGGGTCGAGCTCACCGTCGTCCTGTGGGCAGAGAGCAAGAGGAAGGGATCAGCAGGGCATCTAAGCCTCCAACCTACTTTCAGTTCTGTGGCTACGTTCGCTGACCCCCAGTGCAGAGGTCATTTTGGCAAGCCCCTGCCTGGGCCTTTGGGAAGCAACAACCCACCCCATGTAGGAAGCGTCCCCCGTTGTTTCCCCACCCAGTCCCTTCAGTCCCTTGTGGCTCATCATGCCACCCTCCCTCCCTCCACGCTTCCTCTTGTCTTCCAGACGTAGGCAGATCCTCCACCTCCTCTCCTCCAGGAAGACTCCTTGGGCTGATGAGGGAGTCAAGGGAGTCAATGGCTGTAAAGCGGACCACACAGCGCATTAGGTGTGCTCATTAAACCATAATCATAGGTGCTCATTAAATGACACCATCAGTTCTAATTAGGGGGCAGGTGGCAGCTAATGGGATTTAGACACATTCCTCCCCCAAGTGGAAGAAGCCTTAGAAATCATTTGGTCTAGCCTCTCCTTGTCCAGATGAAGAAACAGAAGCCCAGAGAGGTCTAGCAATTTACAAGGCGACCTGCCGCCTGAGCTGGGCGTCCCTAGGATTCTCCAGTTATATCTGGCTCCGGGATCTATTGCTGGGTGCGCTGATTCTGGGAGTGCAGGGAGAAGCAAGGGTGATGTAATCAGAGTCTAAAGATTTGTGACTTCTACTTGAGAAGTTTGTCGTATAACATGAAATCACAGGTATAAAGGGCCCCCAAAGGATGAGATCATAGGTATGGAGCTGTGTTAGAATTGTGAAAGAAATGTCAGAATAGGTCTCTGAGTGGGAAAGCAAGGGGAGGAATGGATGGTACCACAGTGGGAGCAGCACATGCAGGATAAGTAACTGAGCCTAACCAGGACAAGTGGGCTAACACTCTATTCTTCAATGTTAACACCTGGAAAGTGAAGCTAATAAGAGAGCCTACCTTATAGGAAGTTGTGAAAATCAAATGCTTAAATTAAATCAAGTGGCTGGATCATAGAATTCAGTGACTGTTAGCCTTGTTATCATGGTGGTGGTTGACAGAAGAAGGGCCTTTGAGGTCTCAGATCCAGGAGGTCCATCGGTCATGGGGAGTTTGGGAAGAGAACAGTTGGTCTGTCCCTCAGGTGAAAGTGCCCCAGGGACAGGCCCTGAGCTGTCCTTCCTGAGTGTCCAAAGCCTGCACACAGAGGGTTGCAGAGAATTTGGTGACAGGCGAGTGTAAACAAAGGCTAGTGCTAGGGAGCAGCAGGGTGCATACTCACTCTGGATGTCAGCTTGGCCCAATCAGAGGGCCTGGAGGGCCACCTCTACATCTGACCAGATCTGATTACTTCAGGGTTCCCTCCCCTGGCACCATGGTGAGGTGGAAGTTCCAAACAGGGCTCCAGCAAGAAGCACCTCGCTGACACACCCAGCTGGCAGGAAGTCAGAAACCCCCAAATCCTGGCAAAGCAAGCACATGTTGACCCTTGAGCGCATTTACAGACCTTGGATTCCTCAGAAGCTCCACATTTGCATGAACCATCTGCTCTCTTTAACCTGCAGCTATTGGCTCTGCCAGGCAGAAACAGCAACCACTGAAGGGGTATAGCAATTTACAGTTGGCAAAGCGTGTTCACATCCATACATCACTGAATCCCTACAACTGCTTGATATTCATTAACAGTCACAATTTACAACTGAGGAAATTGAGGCTCAGGGAGGGAAGTGTATCTGGGCCCTCGTGGCTGGATGGAAAAGAAGACAAGACATTCCAAAACCAGAGAGAGACAATACATGATCTGGGTGACATCATATGTAATCTTGCTTCATTTTAGAAAGAAGAGTTTGATCCTTGTAGGGTTGATGTGGAGGAAAATCCCAGCACTTTCTTGTTGTCCTCAAGAGGAGCTGTGAGATTCCCAAGTTTTCCCACTCCCCCTTTTCAAGCTCTTCCCCACCTCATCAACATCTGATATTATCTGATGATGGCAGGTCTTCCCTCCTATTGTGCAGACTTGGTCAGAGGCTGCGGAAGGGATGGAGTCTGACTCTTCACTTTACCTCACAGCAACTCTTGAAAGCTCACATTTGACCAGTAAGAGGGGAGGCTGAGGGTGAATACAGGGTCTAGTGCTCTCTTTTCTTTTCCCTTATAGGGAAAACTCTTTGTCTTGGGTTTTGGCAATTTTACTACGATGTGCCTAGGTGTTATTTTCTCTGTAGTTATCTTTTTTGGGCTCCCTGGTGCTTCTACAGTCTGTGGCTTGACTTTTCCCCTAGTTTTGGAAATTTTTCAGCCATTATCTTTTTCCTCATTCTCTTTCCTCTCTTTCTGGGACCCTAATTGTGTACGTGTTCAACCATTTGACATTGTCCCACATGTCTCTTAGACTCAATTCTGTATTTTCTAGCCTTTTTTCCTCTGTTTCTGGCTGGATGTTTTTCTGTTGATTTACAATCAATTCACTAAGCCTCTCTTTACCTGTGTCTTCTCTGTGGTAAAATCCATCCATTCAGCTCTTAATTTTTCAGTTGTTATATTTTTTTAGTTCTACAATTTCCACTTGATTCTTTTTCACAGATTCCAGTTTTCTATTGAAAGAATCCCTCTTCTTATCTATTTTCTTGAACACATTAAAAAACCCTTAAAGTCTGTGTCTAAAAACGCCAATATCTGGATCTCCTCTTTCTACTGTCTAATTGCTCTTGGTTTTTGGTTATTTAGTCTTTTCTGGAATGTCAGAAAATTTTGTATTGAATGGCCAACATTATGTATGAAAAATGTAGAGATAACATAAGGCTCTGGATGATGTTATCTCCCTCCAGGCCACCTTAACCCAATTGGAGATCGTCCTGACTGGAAGCTGTGCTTCTGTTTTCCTGAGTCTAGTCTACATCTGGCTAATTATTACTTCTAGAGCATAGTCCTGTGGGCTCCCCATTTAAAAGCTAGAAGTGCTGAACAAGGCTTCACCCCTTTTTAAGCCCTAAGTCCCAACTCTGACTTCCCAACTCCATGGATACTGCCTCTCCAAACTGGAAAATGCCTTAGGGGAAAAAGAGAAACCAAATTTGACTTTTCTCTCTGAGATCTTGGCCTCTCAAGTCCTCACTGCTTTGGTAGCTCTCCCATGGCTTTAAAGAGATTTCTTAAATGTTTCATCCAGCCTTTTTAGTTATCCTCAGTGAGTGAGATGATATGATACAAGTAGTCTATCTTAGCCAGAAACAAGTCTAGCTGAGAATCTGAAATTAGCACTTTCAGATTGCTAACTAAGTTAGTTGCACAATGCTGAGCACTTTGTAGTAACATCTAATTTAATTTTCAGAACATGAGATTAAGCATTACTGTTATATCCCCATTTTATAGATGAGGATATTGGGGCACAGAAAGATGAACTAAACTCACCCAAGATGGCTCAGTGGCAGTGGTGGTGCCAGGATTTGAAACCTGGTGTTCTGAACTTGAAACCTGAGCTCGCAAACTAGCCCAGTGCGAGGTTTGCTAAATGCTTACTGAATGACCGAAGCCGGGAGCATAGGCTCTCCTCAAGGCCCTGTGGATAAGCTCCTATAATTGGCACTTACACTGCTCAAGTGTCAACAACAGAAGAGAGGACAGGATGTGTTCTGTGTCTCTCAAAGAAGGTAAACCCACTTTGCTTCTTCCTTGGTTTAGCATGCTCAGTTCCACAAAAGCAAATACCAACCAAGGGGCTGAGCTTCTAAGTGCTAAATGCCAACAAATGATTCTTATCTGCTCCTGGGAGGCAGAACTGACTGGCAGACAAAACTACTCCCAGAGTCTCGTCTCCATCCCAAACAGAGGAAGGGCAGATGGGTGCCTCCACCCAGGTTACTTGAAATCTGGGGTATGCAGGGGTGAGGTGTTGAGGTAGCTCAGCTCTTGCAATTCATGCAATTCAGTATATACCACCATTTCCATCTGGTGACTGTGGCCCCTCAGTAGGGACTGTTGCAGTATTGATTGCTTTGCTGTGGGTGCTCTGGCTAGCTCTGTTCCAGGGTGTCATTGGTGCTGTTCTCTAAATCTTTTCGGTTCTCCTGCTTTCTGAACACGTGTTAAGATCTCACCTCCTGGCTAATCTGTGATTAGGTGGATGGTGTGACTAGTTCCAGCCAATGACTTGTGACATGCATCACTTCTAGGCTGGAGTAGTTAATTTCATAAACAGGCCCCTCTGAATTGATGCTATTGTTATCCCAAATCCTTTAAGCCCTTTCTACTTCATCCCAAGCCCAGCCCTCAACTCCATCACTTGAGTGGGAAGGAAGGTCACTCCTCTGAATCTTGAGTTGTTAGGATTGAAACAGATCTCTGTAGTGAGCGCTCCAAGCTGCTAAGCCTGTGGAGATCACCTAGTTCAATCCCTTTATCTACAGAGGGGAGAAGCTGAGGCTTGGAATGAGGAAATCATGAAGGAGTCTGTGGCCAGACCAGAACCAGGCCTTTCCCCACCCAGCCAAGGCTCTGACCACTGCCATTCAGCTGCCCATGACTCTGGTCAATCAGTCACTCTCCCTCTTGAACTGACTCTGGCCAAGGAGGCCTTGCGGTCTCTATTTGGGCATCTAGGCCAGAAGCAGTTAAGGGCAGAGGCAGACTCTGGGCCTCAGCTGACCAGGGTTCTTGATTTTGGTCTGGTTGGGCACCTGGGGAGGCTGGGGCCCTTCTTTGGGCCTCAGCTGCCTGAATGTAAAGAGAAAGGTTAAACCTGGATATTGCCTTTGAACTTGTCAGCCTGCTGCTTCATCCTCAACTACCTGTGGTTTTGATGGTGGAAATGGGAGCCTGTTCAGAAACTGCAGAAGTGCTCATGAAAATGGAACATTTATCTGTAATATAGCTGTTCTTTGTTTTGGGCTGGGATTAACTCACTCCCTGGAGAAGTCACCTGCTGCACAGGGGTTCTGATAATCAGGGAGGGATGCTCACATTGAACAGCCACTCTGCGGTAAGCACTTTCCCTACACTAACACAGTTCATCTTTACTGCGACCCTATGAGCTGTTGTGGTCCTGAACCCATCTTGCAGTGAGGAAACAGAGGCTCAGGAAGGTGAAGGAACTTCCCCTGGCTTACTCAGTTACAATGGGTAAAGCTGGGATTTGAACCCAGGTCTGTCAGATTGAAAAGCCTCTGTTGTTTCTGCTACACCAGAATTTCTGCTTACTGGAAGTTACAGAGATATTTGATTATTTTAAAAATGTAGTAATTGGTTGAAACTATCCAGTTATCAACAAGCTTGGGGCCCAAGAAGGGTGCTCCTCAGTAGATGGAGGCAAGAGTTCCTGCTGTGTGTGTGTGTTGGGGGGTTGGGTCTTAGGCTGAAGCTCCTTCAAGTCAGCCTGCCACCATCCCTGGCTTAGTCCATAGATCTGGGATGTCAGTGTTGTACCAGAGCAGCTGTTTGACCAGGGAAGCTTCCAGATCTCCTGGCCCCAGATGCCTGCTCCAAGGGCCCAAGAGCCCATGGGTGATGGGAAAGCCCAACATCCACCTGTCCCCCATGTGGGACTGAGTCCCTTGTTGCTCAGTCTGGCTCTTTAGCCCTCACCCCTTAATCTTAGCCTTCTGTTCTCCCTCAATTCTTGAAAGTCTGAGCCAGCCCTCCTGTGGCCCCCTGCAGGCCCAGCACTCTCTCCATCCCCCAGTCATCCCCATCCGCAGGGAACCTCCCACACCACCATTACTCATTGCCGGCTTATTCACTACCTTGGAAGCTCTCGGCTTCTGCCAGCTGATTCTGCTTCCCCAGAGCCCAGAGAGCTGCCACCCTCCCCAGCCCAGCCAATGCCACAGCCTCCTCCCCTGCAACACACACACAGAGTGAAGTCTCCAGGCTGGAAACAAAGCTTGAGGATGAAGTCTGTGCTGTGTCTTCCCAGCCCCTGCATCTGACTCCTGGGCCCCTCGTCCTTAGCTCTGAGCGCACATGCACGCACATTCAGTGGCCCAGGAATACAAAACACGGGTGCAGTGAATGCCAAGCGCTGCAGACAGGCCAACCCAGAAACAGCAGACAGACACTCTTCTCGGTTTCCTACCTATCTGGTGGGAATGAGCTGCTGCCCAGCAAAGGTACCTCTGGAGACTTCTCTTTGCCTGGGAGTGTGGGGGTGGAGGGAAGGTAATTTGATGATAAGGAGAGCTGAGCCCCTCCGAGGGTGAGAAGGGGACTGGAGGTCCATTCCAGCTGCTCTGATGGTTCCCTCCCATTTACAATGGGTTCCCATGGCTACAACAGGCAAGCACTCCAAGTTCCCTTCATGGGAGCTGTTCTGCTACTGGTAAAGTGGGAGTTTGGTTTAACTGGTCTCTGCTGTTGGTCCTGTAGGCTTTAGCTTCCGGCACAGCTGAGGGGCCCCAGTGACCCAGGACTCTGCAGCAATCACAGCTCTGTGTTCCTTAGATCAAGTCTGCACCCAGCCAGGTGAGGTGACCCCAGCTGTCCTGGGCCTCCGGCTCTCTTCTGGTCCTCTCTGATACCTTCACCAGACTCCTGGGGCCTCAGCTTCCAGCAGGGGCCATGCCTGGGGCCAGACTTGGATCTCCAGCTTCTGTCTGGGCCTCTGTCTCCACAACACAAAACTCAGCTGCCTGGAGCCAGCTGAGGGGTGGAGTGGGCCAGGGGAGGGGAGGCTGGAGGCTGCCCGGGGTGGGGCTGCCCTTCCTGCCCACCTCCTTCCAAGGTATTGGGATGAGCACTTTCTCCTCCAGCCTAAATCCTACTCCAGACTTCAGCATCCTGTGCACAACTGCCCCTCCCAGTGCCCTCCTGGTTCCTGGCTCCTCATCTCCAATGCCAATTCCTCCATCCAACCCCACCCCCCTCGTCACCCTCGGTCCTCATCACCCTTGTCATCATTCCACCTCTGAGAAGCCCAGATGTCCCATGCCTGACCATAACCCATTGCTATCACTATAGAAACACCTGCACAGCAAAACACTCTTGTAAGCCCTTTCTATACATGATCTCATTTAAGTTCCCTGACAACACGATAGGGAGATGCTAATGCCATCTCCATTTTCAGATAGGGACACAGTTTCAGAAAGGCTGTGTTACTTGCCCAAGGTTTCAGATGTGGTGATAACATGTGGCAGAGCTGGGATTCAAACCTAGACTGCATGACTTCTAAACCTGTGCTCTTCATCACAACCCCACAGTGCCTCTTGCTGTAACTATTCTCTGATCTAATGCAATCCTGAAACTCTTCATTGGATCCATGGCCCTCTTGCCTCTGCTTCTTTCTGCATCCTCCTGAGAACCCACACTGCCTCATGTCAGTTACTCTGGCAATTTACCTTGTCTTGCAACTTAACTTGTTCTTTGTCCTTCTGTCAAGGTTTTCCAGCAAAGCCTCCACCCTGCATCATTCCGGCTTTCTGGCTTCTCCAAGTCTTTGCCTAAACTGCTAAGCCTCATAGGTGAAAAGAAATCACCGCACCCGCTGGCATGTCTCTGGCATTGCCCTGGGGAAACCTCCCCATTCCTAGTCAGTGCTCATCACTCCTCTCACTGTGACTGCACCTCTGTCTGGATGCACTCAAGCCTCTCCCACCTTAAAACCAAACCCTCCTTCAACCCTACATCTGCCTCTAGTTAACACTAGCTTCCCTTCTGGAATTTTGCTGTCTACATTCCCTACTTTACCTCCTTCTCAAGAGTCAATGCACTGTAGTCGGTTGCTGCCTCATCATGCTGCTTCTCCAAGGCTACCAGCCGCCTCCTTGTCACTGAATTCAGTGACACTGTTCAGCCCTAAACTAACTTGACCTCTGCCCAGCTTTGGCCCCACTGAGCCCTCCCTCCTGGAAAGATTCTCTTCCTCTTAGAAACAAGCTCCTCAAACTTGTTCCACAAAGCCCAGACTCCCAGATACCCAGACTTCATCCTTGCTCCTCCTCCCTCAGGCTTCCTCCATGCACTTGCAATCCACGCTATCACCAAACCCTGCAGATGCTTCCCTCCGAAGTGTTTAGAATCCATCGTTTCCTCTCTAGTCTCACAGTCACTCTACTCGCTCAGTCCCCATCGTTCCCTACTGGTCACATCCCTCCTGGGCTCTCCCCTGCTGCCATCCCAGACCAGGCTCCCTCCAGGTGGCCCTCTTGATTTTGCTCAAGTGGAGCTGAACTCACCAGGTGTGGTCAGGTGAACAGGCTTCTCCCTGTGTCTGAACCGTAGGGGACTTGCCCTTCACCTGGCTAACTCCAGCTCAGGCTTCAGAGAGCAGCTGGGACGTCACTTCCTTCAAGAAGCTTTCCTTATCTCCCCAACTTAGGTTTGCATCCCCCAACAGTCTCCTTTGAGGACCACCTTGTTTGCTACTGCATCACGGGGGGTGGTGCCCTGAGATTACTGGCTGAACAAGGAGGAAGGGAGGAATTGGTTAGAGGGGTCTCCTGCCTTCCTGGCTTCATCTGTGTGTTGGGTCTGAAGTTGCTCTGTGTCTACTTCTGATTTCCTCCTCACTTTGGGCCTTTGCAGGGTGTGGTGGGCAGCTGGGTGAAGACCAGAGGTGGGTTCTGGTGCAGATTCTTACTGAGTTAAAGAGTCCACTGGGCTGGGAGCAGAGCAGAGGGGGTCCAAGGCAGCCACTCCGTGCTGTGTCTCCCGTTCAGTTTCCCTGTCTGTCCTTCTCATCTCCTTTCTGAGAAGTCCGTCTCAAGGCTGCAGGTCCCTGGCCTCTGGTCTGGACACTTCTCCTTCCCTGGGGTTTGGGGCTGGATGAGGGTTCTCCTTTACAAAATCCCCTCCTCGCCACCCTCACCCCTCTCATCTCACCCCCATGCCCGCCCTCCCGCCTCCCCCAACTTGTGTGGCTTTCACTTGCCTGAGCTAGTCCGGTGGGCGCTTATTGACCGGTCCTGCCTGGTGGCCCCCTGAGCTCGGCCCGAAGGAGGGAGGGACCGGCGAGCGCAGGGCTGCGGGGCTCAGCTCGCGGAAGGCTCAGGGGTCGCAGGCACTGGCCGGCGCGTCCCCCTCACTCACCCGCAGGCGGCTCGGAGATGCGGCTTGGGCGGGAGGGTGGGGGCCTGGGAGGCGCGCGACGGGGCCGGCGGCCAGGGAGCAGCCCCTGAGGCGGGGCGCCCCTCTCGGAGCCTCGCTGTTGCCCCTGGTCTCCCCTTTGACCCCGGAGGAGCGGCGATCCCACGAAGCGTCCTCCCCTCTCCCTCTCCGCCCCGCCCCCTCCCCTCCCTCCTCTGGGTTAGCGGTGGCGGGTGGGGGGCGGCGGGCAGTGAAGTCCCGGCCGCCCCGGCTCCGGGCTGCACTTTCCAGTCCGGATGGAGACACTGCCACTCCCTCCAGAGCGAAGGCTGCAGGTTGCACCGGCGCGTCTTCAGCCTCAGACGGACTCTCACCACCCCCGGAGGAGTGGGGTGCTCTGGGGGCAGGGAGACTTTCCCAGGGACGGGGCTTGCTTTCAATCCCCTCCCCTCCTCCCTCCAATCCCGCACCCAGAGGGGTGTGGCCACGCGCCCCTGCAGACGCCGACTCCGTCTCCGGCTGGGATTCGTAAGGGTGAGGGGTGGGAGTCTGAGGTGACGACTTCTCAGAATCTGGAGTAGTTCAGCAGGAAGAGCCTCACCTTCAGCCTCTCCTGTCATTCATCCACTCATCCGTTCATAAACCCTCCTTGATGTAGGCCATGCGCCAGGCAGCCTTCATCATGACGCTGGCCTTGTGAGGGAGGTGCTCCACTCACCCTCCGTCTGCAGGTGGGGAAACTGAGGCGCAAGCCCCCACAGCCTCTTGCCTAGCCCCTGGGGGGAGGGGCAGACGAGGATGTGAGTCTTATCCCCAGACTCCAGCCCCAGCCTGCTCAGTCCTCCAGGCTGGCCAGCAGGGAAGTGGCTTTGGGGGCCGCCTGGACCAAGGACTCCCCAGCGTCGATGTGTTATCGGCACCTGTCCTGGGCCCAGGTGGACAGCATCACAGTTGAGGTCGGAACAGGACTTCTGGACAGAACTAATTTCATTTATTGAACAGATTTGCTGGAAGAGCTGGGTCCAATGACCTGTCCCTGCCCACAACCCCTCCTGGGCTGAACCACTGGAGGGTTCTACAGCTGCTCAGAGGTGAGAGGGTGCTTCCCGCTAACACCACCCACCACCCCACCCCTACCTGCTCGGCGCAGTCTCACCTTCTTCCAAAGCATGGACAGGAAGAAGGCATGTGTCTCCACATGGACCCTCCTGTGACCACAGGTTGAGAGGGTGGGAGATCAGAAGTAGAGATATACCTGGGGAGGAGGTATCTGGACATTTATCTGGATTGGGGGGAAGGAGGTCTTGGGAAGTCCATGGCAGGGGAAAGAAAAGCAGCAGAGGTTCAGGCATCCAGGACTTCCACAGTTTCAGGGGTCCTTTGAATCCCACCCCCACCCAGTAAGAACTGGACACAGCTCTCGCCTTTTTAGGTATTTGTTGCTTAATATATTCCACTCTGATCCCCAAACCGTTCTGGGTCTGGGCCTGGCCCTGCCAGGCATCAGGGATACCACAGCCTGCCTTAGGGGGATTGTAGCTGGGAAGGGTTGATGGTCAGCAAGGGGGAGCACCCGCCCCACAGCTCAGGCTCCACATCCTCCACTCGCACCCCTTCCACACTTGGGCATCTTTCTGGGGTGCTGCAGATAAGGACTGAAGGTGGATAGTAGAAAGGGTTTCCTTACTAATCAAGGAAGGGCCACCAGGCCTGAGGTTTTTTTAAATTTTATTTAATTTTTTATTAAGGTATTATTGATATATACTCTTATGAAGGTTTCACATGAAAAAACAATGTGGTTACTACATTTACCCATATTATCAAGTCTCCACCTATACCCCAATGCAGTCGCTGTCCCATCAGTGTAGTAAGATGCCACAGATCCACTCTTTCAGGCCTGTCATTGTTGATGGTGATAACGCTGAAAGCAAGGAGAAGGGCAGGGAGCAGGCAGGAGGGAGCTGGAGAGGAGGGAGATTCAAGGAGGGAAGGCTGACTACCCTCGGGCTGGAAGAACCAAAGCCTCTACACGCTGCCAGCATTTGTGAAACTGTACCCCTTCACGGAGGCCTGTCCCACCGTGGTCAGACAGTTGGTGCCTGTGGCCTGTGCACAGCACAGAGCCTCGGGTGGGGAGAAAGGAGACCTGGCTCCACAGCTTCTCACCACGGGCCTCACTGAGTACTTTTCCCTGCAAGACCTCAGCTTTCCCATCTGTACAATGAGATGGTCTCTCCCACTTGAGGTTTGGTTTACCAACATCCACAGGGTGCCCTCTGTGTGCCTAGCACTCTTCCCCCAACTCTGGACAGGGGGAAATAGACAAGGGCCACTCAGAGTGGTGGGGGCTGTGATGAAGGGAAGCCCTAGGGCTGTGGGAGCACAGTGAAATCAGGGGAAGCTTCTGAGCCGAGGTGTCGTCTGCACTGATCCTTGAAGAATGAGATTCTGTCCAGTTTGTCTTCTGCTCACCAAACCAGGACAAAAGCCACATGGAGCAGATGTCTCTGTAGAGGTCAAACAACTCTGTTCCACCTTGAGGGTTCAGGTGTGGAGGCAGGAGCAATGTTTTCTGACAGCCACACATTCCTGGACCAGGTCCTCCAGAACATAGGCCAGCGCTTGGGGGCTGGAATGCATTTAGATTGTTCAGGAGCAATGAGAAAGTGGGTAGAAGAGGGAAGGCTGGAGGTCTTGTCTGGAGCCAGATCACAAAAAAGCTTTGAATGTTGGAGTTGAACACCAAGAGTCTCAGGGCAGGGCTCAGCTGAGGAGCCACCTCCTCCTGGAAGCCTCCAGGTCTGTGCCTCACTAGGGCTCCTGTCATAGCAGTGGCTATCTTGTTTGTCTAGGATATGTCCCGATCTCTGCTGCCAAGTCCCTGTCACTGAGGAGTTTCCCAGAGTTTCCAGTATCCTGAAAAGAATCTGGTCCAGCTTTCTATCCAGCTGGTGAGCTCTAGAGGCCAACAGCCAGGTCCTTGTCTGTGATTCCTGTGGGTTTGGGGTTCACTTCTGGGGCCAGGCTGGAGCAAGTGACTGAGGTATCCCTGGGCCCCAAATTCCAGAGGAACTAGAGGAATAGAGGAATGCAACTGAGCTGCAGTCCAGAGGTAAAACCCAGGTCAAGAGCCTGAAACAAGAGCCCCTGAGGTACCTCCAGTGGCACTGCCTTAGGCCCTGCCCTGTGCCCCTTGGAATCCATTGCCAAGAGCTGTGGCCTGGGTGAATGCTGATCTGATGTCTCCAGGGCCTGGTTCACCTCTGGTTTGGATCCTGGAGGGCTGTGAGATCAGGGTAGCAGGCAGGAAGGGAGGGTAGGGCAAGGAGTAGCTCCTCAGCCCCTGCCTCAGCTCTCCCCAGTCCCCCGGGACCCCATCTTCAGCTTCTCCAGTGTTCTGCTCACAGTAGACAGGCTGCTTCGTGCTTCTGGGGGAGAGACCAGGACAGGGCCACCTGAATAGGCAGATCCTGCATCAGAACAGCCCAGAAGGACCCGGGGGCAGAGCAGGATAGAATGGGGAGAAAGGGAAGACCCAGGGGGCAGTTTTGCTGAGTTTGAAGAGGCACAGACGGTCAGAATGGCCCTTCAAAAGGACAGTAGCTTTGTTGGGGGTTGGGAGGTAGCTAGAGGCAGGACCCTGGGGCCACTGCCTGGTTTCACTTCTGGCCCCACCACTTATGGCTGCATCACTTAATCTCCTTGTGTCTCAGTTGTCCCATATAGAAAGTGGGCTAATTACAGTACCTTCCTCATGTGGTTGTTCTGAGAATGGAACAAAGTAATATATGTAAAGTGGAACAGTGTCTGGAATATTTGGCTGAGACTAGGCATCTTACCAGTGGTGGCAGACACTGGGTTGGGGCCATCTTTGAAAAACCCCTGCCTGGAATTTTCCAGTGTGTGAGGAAGGGGGAGGCAGAAGATATTCAGTTTCAGGTACTAGCTCTGAGAGGTAGATTCATTCATGGGAGAAAAGAGGGAGAAAACCAACCAGGGCATGGGGCCTAGGAGGGGAGAAGGGGCAGGGAAGAGCCATCTGTTCCCAGGTCTGCGCCGGGTACGACAGAGATGCTCTGAGGACAAACGGGAGGAGCTCAGCTCAGCTTGGAACAAGAAGGGTTTTGACTAAACACAGGGAAGAACTGCCCAACTCTGTGGGCTCCCTGTGTCTGGGGAAACCCCTTCTGCATGTCTCTCAAGGCTTCTTCCTGGGGTCCTCAAGGCTGCTCAGCCAGAGAGGAAAATGGAAGATGGATCTGGCATTTCTGGAACTTACCCTCTTTATTGCCATTGGCGCTGGATCTTCCTTCCCCATGGTCTGGCCCTGGGTGGGGGTGGATTCTCAGGCTCCCTGCAGGATGAGATCACCCAAAGCCCCTTGGTTACTAAGCCATTCTCAAACCTAATCCGGCTTTGGGAAAGGAAGTACTTTCTGCTATCTGATCTCCATCCCTGCTGCTGCCTTGGCTCCACGGCATTCCTTTAGATCTCTCACATGATCTGGGCTGATTTGGGTGGGGTGGGGTGGAAGAAATGGGACCTTGAAGGATAAGACTGCCTATGCAGATTTTTTAAGAGGGTGGGTGTCCTGGGGAAAATTAGGGATATGTAGAGCCCTGCAGGGCTGATGGGACAGGAGCATGTATGTGGGGAGCTGAGATGATTTAGGGATATATATGAGGGTCCTGAGGTCTGAGGGGAGATAGAGGGTCTTTATGGGGGCTCAGGGGTGAAATGGGCTTATCTGTAGATCTCAGAGGCTTTGGGGGAGATGGAGAATCTCTCAGGGGAGATGGGAGTTCTCCGTGTTCTGAGCTGGTTCAGGCCCTTTGCGGCAGGCAGCAGGCCGCTGCACTGTAGTCATGGTGATACACACACACACACACACACACACACACACACACACACACACACACACACACACACACACACACACACACACACACACCAGTTCCAGCACACACACAGCCAGGAGCAGTCACACACGTGGGCTCAGCTCCACCACACAGTGCGTCTCGCACATTCTTTGGCAGAAGGGTATGCTAGGGGCAGGGAAGAGGACTCACCTATTGTAGGCAGGATGCGGTCCAGGTTGAATCTAGCTTTCATGAAGGGGTAGGCCAAGATGAGAAGCCCTTAGAAGAGAGACACAGAGGGGTTCTGTGATGGGGAGGGAGCCTGGTTAGTGTGAGCTGCATGAAGCTGTGGGTGGGCTGAGCCTGGGCGGTAGTTGATGAGAGTGCTAGTGTGCATGGGGAAACACAAATGTGCAGGTTGGGAGTGTGTGTGTGTGTGTGTGTGTGTGTGTGTGTGTACACACGCAGAGCGGCTTTCCAGCACAGAAGAGGGCAGGGAGCAGCACCTGTCTGGGGAAGGGGTTACACTTGGGGAAGGTCCATGCTCCTGGCTTCACCATGCCCAGGTGGGGAATACATTGGCTTCCTTCATTCTCAGTGATCTGGAAATGGGTCCAGCTGATACCACCACCTGCCCCATGCTCCCTTAGGGCCTCCAGGGCAGGACTAGGGGGCTCCTCAGCATGCTCCTCCCCCACACCCTACCCTGGAGAGGGGGTAACAGAAGAGTGGGCCCTGCCCTACCCACTCCCACTTTATCCCCAGACTAAGTGTCTGTGGCTCTTGGCTGGAGTTTGCAGATACGGATGCCCAGAGCCCACCAGCCTGGGCCTTCTGGTTCTGCTTTTGGCCCGGGATGGTGGAGCGGGATGAGGGATGGCATCAGTGTGGGGGTATCAGTTAGACTGGCCCAGATAGAAAGATGGACAGACGCCTGGACAGACAGATCTGCTGCTAAGTCATACCTGGAAAGAAAAGAAAACCTTTTGTCTGAGCTGGATTTTGTCTTGGCTCAAGGAGAGTCCAGCTGGGAACTCCGTCCTCTTTTACCTGCCCCCCAACTACCCTCTCACAGTGGGCTTATGAATTCCACCACAAACCCAAGCGCACAGGGCTTGGGACTGGAGAACTGGAGGGAGAGCGGCCAGAGAGGAGCGTGACAACCAGCTCCTTCTTCCACGGTCCCCTCACCCTCCCGCAGAAGGCACCTCAGCCCAGCCTTCCTCTCCCTCTCTGCAGCCCCCGCTGCCTTGCTTCTCTCCAGCTTCCATCCTCCAACACCCATCCCTGTTGACTCTGCCCTTTCCACATTTCCCCTTTCCCTGACCATGCCCCTGCACCCCCTCTGAGCCCAGCACTGCTCACCCAGACCAGCGGCGCCAATAAAGATGCCACCCATGGCAGCTGCAGCTTTGGACATGGAGACACCGATGATGATGCTGCCGGCCACCAGGCTGAGGGCCACACAGGCCAGCTGCAGGCAGTGGAAGTCTCTGCTGCTGCTGGGGATGTCCATGTAGGCCTACCCAGGTACAGCCTCCAGCCAGAGGGGCCTGTCCCCAGAAGAGCCCTGGAGGTATCAGTCCTCTTGGACGTCCCTTTGTTGGAGCTCCACCTTGAGGGTGGGAGTTCTGGGCAGAAAGATTCTGGGCTGGTAACCCTTGGATTTATCTGCAACCCTATCCCAAAGCTCTCCTAAGTGCCCCCCCAGCCGCATGTCACCCTGGCTTACTCTTCCTCCTTAAGGGCCCCTGAATCTGGAGGCTACTTTTGGGATTTCTGCCTGCACATCCTGCCTTGGTTACATATTTCTGGAGAGCTGTGCCTGGCCATTGGGGTCCTCCCCTGTTAGCCTCCTCTAGGGAGAGCTCAGCTTGAGCCCCCTGCCCAGGATATCCTGCCCTGGCTCCCTGGAGCCTGCCCAGCTGCCACTGAGCCTCAGCCTGTTAAAAATTTAAAGCAGTGGGGGAGGTGGTCCAAGGGATATGGTTCTTCAGAGGCAGGCAGCAGGGAAGTGCTGAGTTATTCATGAGGCTGCAATGTGAGCTGCTGCCTGGGTCCCAGAGGCCCACTAGGGCACTCAGCCCAGGTTCCACTGTTGGTTCCTGAGGGAGCAGAATGAGCTGGTGGCCTCACATGAGACCCAGCAGTCATGTGAGGAGACCCCCATCCCCCCACCACCACATGCTTAGGGCCCACTCTGCTGTCTTCTGCCATTTGGCACCTGGGGATCTTGCCTGGGGACTTGGAGACAGAGGCATGGGAGGAGTCCTGGAGGAGGCGCAAAAGACAGGAACAGCAACTGGGACAGGAGGAGAGGGAGAGGTATTCCTCTAAGTCCACTCTCTCCCTCTGCCCCTCCCCCGGCCCACCAACCCCTGAGCTCCCAGGCAGGGCTGAGGGGGTCTTAGCTTGAAGCAAATCTCAGGGGATCTCCTTCGCCTCAGGTAGACTCAGTACCCACTCCCTTTCCAGTTACCTTTTCACTGGGCTGAGAGGGTGAGCCGTTCCAGCTGCCCAGGATCCCTGGTTGGGTGCTGACAGGGACCATCAGTAGGGGCTGGGGGAAGGCACATAAAGTCCAGGGTTGGGCAGAGGAATTGGCAGGAGCTGGGTGAAAGCAGCCAGGGTCAGGAGACTGGGATACAGCTGGTGCCTCCCGACCTTTGGACTGAGCTCCTCTGCCTAGTGTGTCTGCCCTACTTGCAGGATCACCAACTTGAGGCTGGGTAGTGGTAGCCCAGCCCAGCTCTTCCTCCATTCCTGCCCTCATCACTGATTGCATCCTCCTCTGGGCCGTTTGTTATGGATCAAAGCATCCCCACCCCAGAACCTGGCCCTTGCCCTAGCCCTGCACCTGAGCTCCCGTTACCAGTCCTGCTGGCCTCTCTTTAGATCTCACCATCTCTCCCACCATGTCTGTAGTCTGACATAGCCAGGTGCAAGGTCTTCTGCCTCCACAGCTGCCCCCGACCCTTGTCCCTCCCCTTTTCTTCTGCTGCCCTTCTGCTGAGAGTCTGCCTGGTCCCTACTGTCTGGAGAATGCTTCCTCATCCTTCAGCACCCTTCTCAGCCAGACCCCACTCTGAGGCAATTCCTGATGGCATCTGAGTGGGTGGGCTGCCTACCACTGCTCCCATGTCACCATGCTGAAGTGCCTTCCATCTGTCCTCATTTTGTCTCCTCTGTAGACTGTGACCCCTCAAGGGTAGGTTCAGGGAGTGTGCCACAGCCATGGCTAGAGGGGACCTGGGCTAGGCTTCTAGACACAAGGCAGAGCGCAGGCAGGGACTGGACCTGCAGAACCCCTTGGATTGGCAAAGAGGAGGGCCATAGGCATGGTGGGACCTCTGTCCCTAACAAGAGGCTTTCCTTGGGTGGGGGCCTAAGAAGGCCAGAGTGCTCTGTCTGAGCCTCAGCTGAGGGAGACTGGGGAGAGGGCTGGGCAAGGACAGGTGTTAACTCAGAGGTATGTACAGAAGAGGGGTGACTGAGGAGCACTGATGGCCCCCTAGCTGTGTTCCCGGCCCCCATGAGAGGAACCCCAGGAGGTGAGCATTCCCCAGCCACAGCCACTGCTGTTGGCATCCCCTGTGCCTCATCAGGATGAGGTCTGATTATTCCTCTAATTAGGCATAAATGACAGACATGTCTCTGTCACATGTAACTGATCCTCTCTGACTAGTTTTAGAAAGAGCTGTTAAAATAATTGTCCATGAAAACACATTCTCAAGATGAGGAGCTTTAGGAATCCCAGCACCCTCCACAACCCCCACCCACGCCCCCTTACGAGGTTGCATGCCTCTGGCCAGCAGGGCCTGTGCAGGCTCCTGTCACAGTGTAAGGCTGCGGCAGGACTCCCAAACCATCAGCGAGACAGAGGCACCTCACTCTGAGGGACATGGGCCAGCCGTCCCACCTCCCTGAGACTCACTTTGCTCCTTTGGGGATGGCAGAGGCCAGACTCAGGGATGTCAGTGCGTTGTGAGTTCTAGATTCCAGAATACTCTGACCTCTAAAAATTGGAGACCGAATTCTAGAGTAGATTCTTTTTTTTGACTCTGTGCATCCTTCAGGGCACAGAGTCAGAGGTGGAAATTCGAGGGGAGACACATTAAGCCTTTATCACTTATTAGATCACAGAACTGTCCCAGGTCCTTTACAGAACAGACGGAGAAACTTAGACTTGGGGAGCAGGATTGCCTCAGAGTCCTGGGTAGAATCTCAGTGTCCAGATTCCCTCCCTGCTCAGCTGGGAGTACTCTAGCATATCTCTGCCCCTGAATTTCTAAATTGTCTTATTCGAGTTGGGAGGAATTGGCAACTCCGTCAGAGAGAGACGATGTGTTCGTTCTAAGGAATCATTCGAGTGTCATTAAAGGCTATTTGAAAGTTTTGTGACCCAGCTCCTCCACTGACAACAAATGTAGAGGGAGATTTGCCAATTCTTTCCTCCATATAAACTGTATCATCTCTGAAGAAAATACATACTTATCCTTGGGCAATGTGCTTACTGTAAGTAAATGAGATGGAGGCCCAAGGCACTAGAGCGCAACTACCACACCTGTTCCCCACTCGACAAGTATCAAAGGGTGCTGAGACCTGTCCTCCCAGCCCTGGACTCAGGGTGTGGCCAGGCCATGCATCACCGCTGAGTTGTCATAATCTCTCCTCTTCGTTTCCTGGCGAGGCCTCGGCTGGTGGATGCCTGCCTATGCTCTTTCCCTCACAGAAGCACCAAGTCCAAGGGTGGCATGGGGGTGGGGAGGAAGAGTGGGCAAAAAGGCCTCAGCTTGGTTTTGTTCTGTTTATCTTCCTTGAGGGTGAGGACCCTGTAAAAGAGAGTGATTAATTCCCCGATCCCCTGGGGGACCAGCAGCTTTCCCAGGCTGTTCAGAGGCTGAAGTCTGGAAGCGGCTTCCAAGGCAACTGCTACCATGGCAACAAGAGTGCCTGCTGCAGGGGGAGACCTTGCTCCTTACTCTCCTCCAGACTTAAGCAGCTGGGGCAGCTGGCACAGGATCAGGGCACTGCTGTTCCCAGAAATGGGTTCGGTGAGGGGCAGTCAGCCAGGGGAGAAGGAGCACCCAGAGCTCAAGCAGGTGGAGAGCTGGAGGGAGAAAGACTTGATCCCTGTGCTTGGGCCTCCAGATGGGGCTCAGACAGCGGTCCCCAGGCTGGGGCTGAGGCCTGCTAACTGGACTTGAAGCAAAAGGCCTGAGCTCCAGGACATTCTGGCTGATGGGGCCCAGCTCTCTCCTAAGGCCCAGCCCGTGAGGTAAGGCATGAGCCTTGAACCAGGGAACTGGCTGCCCGGACAGTTCAGTTTCAGTTCCCAGAGCCTCGTTTAGTGTGTCTGACATATCTGCCTCTGCCCAGCAGAGCCAGGCGCATGGCCTGGTCCTCAGAAACGGTAAGGGACTTCCCCAGGTTACCTAGTGAATAAGGACTAGAGGAAGGACTAGAACCCAAGGCCCCTGGTCCCCACCTCAAATTCTTCCTCTGATTCCACCATCGCCCCTCTGGAACAAAGACCCCAGCCCAGAGGGGCAGAGCAGCCTGTCGGCAGGAGTATCCCTCAAAGGACCAGAGGCCAGGCTCATCTGGGAAGCCCAGAACCATCTCCACCCACCTAAGTCCTTCCCACACAAGCCGAGGGAAGGGGGGAAAGCTCATCTCTCTCACTGGGATGAGTCGAGTAATTCTGCCCCAGGAGACAATAAAAACAACTATCATAGCTCACATTTATTAAGCACTTGCTCTGTGTGCCTGGAACTGCTCTAAACACTTTACATTAGTTTGTAACTTTCACACAGCACCATGAGGTAAGCACTAGCATTTCCAGTTTTTGGCTGAAGAAACTGACCCTCAGAGATTAAGTAACTTCTTCAAGGCCCAACGCTAGTAAGTGGTGGAGCTGGGATTTGAATGTGGGCAGCACAACTCTGGGTACCACATCTCTCTGGGATGAATTCCGGTTCCACCTTCCCAGTTGTAGAGTCCCGGGCAAGCAATTTTTCCTTTCTCTGCTTAATTTCTCACATTAAGTGGGGATAAAATACTAGTGCCTTACCTTATATGCCTGCTGTGGGAATCAAATGAGATAATGCCTTGTGAACTTTTCAGAAAGCACCTGTAACTTGGTAAGTGTACAATAATGCTAGCAAACCAAAGTAGGTAGGGCAGCACTTGAGCAAAGCCACGGAGGATGAGAAGGGCTTCGCCAGGTGGGCTGGGTTCAGGTGGAGGGTGGTAGAGGGCACAACCTGAGCAGAGGCACAGAGGTGTGAGAGCCTGGCTGGAGCTGCAGGATAGGTGGGGGTGGGGAGTGCTTGGTGCAGGAAGCCCATGGAAGTCATGTCCCTGCTGGACCAACCTGGAGGACTGACCAGGCTGGAGTTCAAAGACAAAACTCATGCCCTCGTTCCAAGTCCCCAGGGACTGGGGAGACTTTGGATGAAAGGCTCAGATTCTGCAGACCAGCCCATCCCACTCTGGGCAGATGAAGAGGGATGTGAAGGTAGTAAGGGTCACTGCAAAGGTCAGCAGAATGTTGTCATCAACATGGAGACAATCTTGGTGAGCACAGATGGTGGCCTGGCCCATTACCTACCCCCAGAGAGAAGAGCTCCTGCTCCCATCTCCACTCATTGCTCTCCCTTGGGAGAAAAGCTGCCAGTAGCACCCAGTCTACTGTCCAGACACTCAGACCTCCCTCTTGCCATCTCTTTGGGAACTTATAAAGGCCCTTCCCACCCCAGCCCAGTTCTGAGGATTACATGGGACAAGGCACATGGAAGGCCCTCTGCATGATGAACATGGGGCCTGGGGATGCAAGGTGACATTTTTCTGTGTTGGCAACTCTGACAGGACAAGCACAGTCCTGGGCACAAGGTGAATCCTCCAGAAAGGCTTAGAGCTGCTCCAAACAGAGAGGAACTCTGTTCTGCTGGGTGGGTGGGCTGGCCTGGGTACAGGGCACACCTATTAAAGCACCTTTTGAAGCCAGCTTGTGATGGTTGCTGACACTACCTCTTCCACTTAATGGGAAAGATATGAAAAGACAGAGGCTGTTTCTCAGTCACCTCAGGACCTGCCACAGAACTGGAGATTGACAACTGTTTGGTGAATTTCATTTGCTCACCTAAAAAAGAGAAGCAATGATATCTCCTTCGCTTTGTTTTACAGACCCAATAAGGTGCCAGATTTACAGGTCCTTATAAAGACCTCCTCACAGGGCTGGACTCAGCCCCTCTCTGGAAGGCCTCTTTTTCGAGTTTGCAGTTGAAGAAAGTACCACCAGGAAGGCCATAGCTAGAATTTAAAACAGCTTTATTAAAATAAGCATGATGTATAATACCATCCTTGTGTTGTATAAATGTCTGACTTATACAAATGGGTTTTCTTCAGGTAACTCAGCCTATCCGGCCTGGACGTGCCTTCATTGTCTCCAGCAGCAGTCAGTGCTCAGACAGGAGGGGCCCCGCTGCTGCGATGTGGCTCCACATCAGGCACGTGACTCCTAACTGCCCTGACTGGAGCTGCCTGCCCCATCAGGCCAGCAGTCTCATGGTTACAGCTTAAAACCAGTTAGAGTAATAAGAAACAGCTGATTAAAACCTTTCAAATGCATGGATTCAGGAAACAAGAGTGAGCCTGACATACTCTGAAAAGCCTTTGTTGGCAATGGGAATTTAAAGTCCCATCTTTGCTGGGAGAGCATGGTTAAAAAAACAAATATTTTAAAAAACAAAATAATACTGATTTTAGCAGCAATCCCCAACAAGGCAGAGGATGATAAATGAGGGATACATTTCGGTCACAGCAAAGAAAGATTATGTGCTTGCTTCTCTGTGCTGCAGACTGGAAGACTGATCTGGCTTCCTGAATGTGGAAGGCTTCTTGCCCTCCCCTGAATTGAGGGGACTGCTTTGCTCAGCCAAGGTGGGGGAGGACATCCAGAGGACAGAGGAAGGTGGAAGGACTGCCAGAGGCAGGTGAAGGTACAGAGAGATGAAAGAGCCTCTGTCATCGGATGCTTCTCAAGGCTGGCTCCCTGAAGGCTAGAGCCCCAGTTGCCATTGCTGCCTGCCAGTGAGAGCGGGAAGGATCCTGGATAGGCAGAAGGGTGAGCAGGTGGGCTAAAGCCCAGCAGAGATGTCCCTGCTGCAGATGATTATGCAAAGTGACAAGTGATTGCTTTCCTTCTCAAAGACAACCCCTTTGGAAAAAGCTTTTTCCTTGAGGACTCTGGAGAAATGGGGGGATGTGGGTGGAGACCTTAGGGCCTTCCTGGATGGAGCTATAAAACCCCTCTGCCTGCTCTGCAGACTTCGGCCTCACAGGTTTCTCAGGGGGTGGGAAGTGGGGGGAGAAATGCCTGGACAGGCCTATGGCCTGGAAGATGTGACTGGAGGGGGTCAGAGTGCTGTGGGTGTTGGGCCCGTTCCTGCATCTCCACTGCGGCCTGCCTGGGCCAGCGCTCTCCGGCGTGCCAGGCGTGACTTGGAGGGAGGGGAAAGCTTCACAGAGCAGAGGCCCTTGGCCAGTGCCTCTGACTCCTTTACCAGTTCATTCTCCTCATGCTGAGACAGCTGGCGGTTAAGGGCAATGGCCTCAGCTGCAAAGAGTGTCAGGTCCATTGTGCTGCTATTTCTGCAGGGACAGGGGTGGGGCACAGAAAAGAGGGAGGCACAACTCAATAGATCAGCCAGGCCAGCTCCTTGACACCCATCCAGTGACTGCAGTTCTAGGCTCCCCCCCAGTTTTTCTAGCCTGCACAGGCTGCTCTCTCCAAAGTAGTTCTTGCATGGGTTTGCAATCTGACCTTACTGAGGTGGGAATGGCTTTGAACCTATAGTCCTTGGACTTAAGAGTTGGGACAAATGCCCCTTTCTATTCACAGCACCCTCCACTGAGCTGCCACTGCTCTGCACACAGTTCTGCCAGGGGAAGGGCCATGCCACGTGAAAGTCCCCCTTGTACAGCCCTCTTTCTCGTAAGGGCAGGGAGCTCCAAGCGCAGGCACCGTACCTTTGTGTCTGTGTTCCCAAAACTCAGCTCAGGGCTAGCATATAACTGGCACTTGGGGTTTTCTGAATAAATCTAAGGTGGAGCTGTGCTTTGGAGCCTCAGGGCATCTGGATGAAGCTCTAGAGAATTGGGTAGAACCCAACCTGGGCCATAGCATTCTGGCTCAAATGAACTGAGACTATAAAGATGTAAGACTTCCCTGTGTAACCCCTAGAAACTGGATGTGAAGTTGGTTCCAGTTTCTAGGGGTTCACACAGTGCATTAGTCCTGGCCCTTTGGGAACATGATCTAATGTTAAAAGGGACTAGAGTCAAACACCCAAGGCTACTGTGTGGCCTTGAGGAAGTTAACTTGATCTCTTTATTACTCAGTTTTCTCATCCACAAAATGGGATAATAGGAATACCTCTCTTGTAGATTTATCATAAAGGTTAGGATATACATAAAGTCTTTTGCACCATATCTGTCATGTGTTATTGTTTACACAGTGGTATTACTATTATTTATCTAGTAGCATATATGACAATTGGTCCCACTGCCTGACAGTTCCCCATTCCTGTTACTTGCACCAATTCCCAGCAGCAGAAGGAAACCTTGGTGTGAATCACCCACAGATGAGGTTTTCTTTGGGCTGTAAATGCTGATTTCCAGTTAGGATTCCAGTGGATATGCAAAACACACTTTTCTCACACAAACTGCACCGGGAGGGGCCTGAAAGGTGCTGGAGGGCAGGGGAAGCCATCCCAGTGGAAGACAGCCCTACTCTAGAGGGAAAAGTGGGGAGGAGATGTGGGGCAAAGGCATCCAGGAAGCCCGTTCAAGAGGAGGATACCTGAGCCTAGAGATGAGCTCCCTGACCCCATCTCCAACCCAGCATGGCTGAGAGCCTGAGGGAAAGCCAAAGCCCAAGAAAGAGGGGTGCTGGGTGTGGTGGTAACATTTACCTCTGGAGGACTTGCGGCGTGGGGAGTCCCCTTTCTGGAGCTTGCTAGAATGGGAAGGACAGACGAGTGGGTAAGCACTGCTCCCTCCTTCAAGAGCTGCTCCCACCCATGACAACACAGAGTGGGTAGGTTATCAGAGGCTCTGGGCCCAGCACAGGCTTGGCCATGCTTGCCTGCAGGGTCAGACCTACCAAGGAGAGAGCAAGCAAAGCACAGCCACCAACCCCACTGCCCCTGCATGGACAGCCCTTCTCCTTGCCTGGCAAAGGCCTATTCATGTTCCAAGACCCAGCTTCCCCTGTGAAGCAGTCCCTCTCCCCTGCCATCTCCCTACCGCTTGTCCCAAGCAGAGGTAGAGCCTCCACCTTTGGTGCCCCTAGCACTTTTGATAAGCTTTTGTTACACTGTCCTGTCATTTATTCCCTTACCTCCCTGTCCCTAGGAAGACAGAGACTGGGTCTTACTCATCCCAGTATTGCCAGTGTCTGGCATGTAGTAGGTGCTCAGTAAAGATAGTAACACTTGGGTGGCTTGGAATTAGCCACTCAGATATTCTTGGAATGGATCCCCTTGTAACATAGGGCTGTCAATGCTTGCTTCCTTCCACTGGCAGGGCCACTGAGGCTGGCTAGGACCTGGCAGACCAAGGAGACACAATAAATCACAGGAGATCTGGCAGATCCCTTGGAGGGGCAGAAATCAGGTACCATGACTAGCCAAGGAAGATGGTTAAAAATATTTTCTAATGAAGACTTGGGTCCTTAGTTTGGGGAAAATACAACCATTTGCCATTAGCAAGATGCACCCAGATCCCCAGGACCATGAAGAGAACCTATGTGCCCCAAGAGCAGCTACAAAGCAAGCAGGGCAAAAAGGCCTTGTTCCTGGGTGCTCTCAGCTAATGATACTTTTGTATAAGGGGATGTGTACCTGCCTCAAATGTGAACGCCAGGCTGCTTTCTGAGCTATGTGCCTCTGCCAATAATGGGATGCATGTGCCAAAGCCCCCAAAGGCCTCTGCCTCTCCAGAGACACATGGGTCAGTTAGGAGCTTAGTCTGTGGCCAAGGTTAGAACCAGTGACGAGTAAGGGGCTCAGTGTTGGGCTAGGTTACATGCACAGGGATTAAAGCTGCCAGATAATTACCCTCCAGCTGAAGTAAGCCTCCTGGGCTGCTGTTCAGTACTTGCTGGCATGAGAGCTCCCTCAGGGCCATGCTGTAGGCCTGAGGAGGCAGAATGCCACCCATCCATGGGTTACTCACCCCCTGCACCCATGGGTGTTGCAGAACTTGGGCAGCACTCAGTCTCTGCTTTGCATCTCGAACCAGAAGCTTGGAGATGAGGTCTTTGGCTTCACTGGAAATGTGCGCCCAGTCTTTGTCAGGAAACTCATACTTGCCTTCCTGGATGCTCTCAAACAGCTTGTTCTAGGTAAAGAAGATTCTTGCTGAGGCCCACTGCAGGGGTTGGGCAGGATGTGCCTGTCACTGATCTCGTCAACTCATATCCAGCTGACTTCAGCTGCAGCTCATGGCCTGGGTATACCACAGACCAGGTCCCCCTCTCAGACTTTCCTCTCTCCAAAACATCAAGCCACACAGAATGCCCTTGGTGGGCAGGGATGGCTATGCTACTTGGAGGGCTGGGTGGGGGCTTCATGGAGGGCATAATCTAGAGAGCAAAGCCTAAATTCCTTGGCCCTTCTTACATGGCCCTCCATGAACAGGCTCCTGGCAACCTCTCAGGTCTCACCTCCTGCCACCATTAAACTTCTATTTCTACTCATTTTCCTGGTACACATGCAGTTGTGTCAAACCTCCATGTCTTTGCTTATGCTGTTACTCCTACTTGTATTGCTTGCCTCTCTTCCCCTGCAGCAAGGGTTATTCTTTAAGACCAAGCTCAGGTATCATCTCTAACAATCCTCCCTTGAACTCCTAGCTGGGATAAGTGCCTATCTCTATTTCACCTTGTGGCTGCCCTTGGACAGAGAAGGAAGGGCAGTATAACCGCCTTCTAATCAGGAATGATCCCCAAGCCCAGTCCTGCTTGGCATCCCACAACCACATTGACCCTCCGTGGGCCCTAGGCACGAGCTGCACTCACCTGGCACACCCTGCAGACCTCTCCCCGGTCCCAGCCACAGTCGGCCCCACAGTGACCTACAAAGGGCGGGTAGCCACTCAGCATGATGTAGAGGACCACACCCAAGCTCCACAGGTCACAGCGCTTGTCATAAAAAGTGGCCTCATCTGTGAAGACCTCCACCACCTCTGGGGCCATGTATTCTGCAGAGCCGCACTGTGGGAGCCAAGGTTGGGAAAGGAAAAATGGCAGAGAAGAGAGGTTTAGTCACAGGCAGAGATGGCAAAGAGCAGAATGTGGGACTTGAGCAAAAGTATGGTGCTGCAGAGCAAGAAGTTGTCAGGAAAGTTAGCGGACAGCTTGCCTGATATACCAGGGCACTCAGAAAAGCTAGGCCAACCATTTGTAAACTGTCTTATCAGTCTTTCCTCACAATCCACATGACCAGTTCTAGGCTGTCCTCTTATCTTCTCAGGTCCTTCTCCAGTAGGCAGATGCCCTTATTCAAGAAACTCCGGGAATCTCTCCCTGCCTCAGCTATCAACAGTCACTTAATGTACCAGGACCATGGCCCTGAGAGGGAGAGCTGTGGGGATCCAACTCCATACAGCAGTAATTTCTTCAAGTGATGTCCTGCCAAGCTTCCCTGCTAGCTTAAAGTAAGGGAGAATTTAGAATTAACAGATCATCAAAGTTAGGAGAGCTCTGAGAATAAACCCAATCGCCCTGCTTCTCCCATTTATAGATGGGGCAACCAAGGACTAAAATGGGACACGGATTTGGTCAGACGCATCAAGGGCAAACCTAGGACAATACTCCAGGCTTCTTTCCTCTCATCCTTGCATAGAAAACTGCTGATAACAATAAAACAAATTCTTTTTGCTCCCCTCTTCATTATTTCAGTCTTACTGAGATAATCTCCCACCCTCCAACACACACAACTAATTTGATGGGAAGGTACAAGTGGAGAAAGAACATTTTCTTTGTAATTGGCAATTAGAATTAATGACTTCATGAACAAAGTAGCTCAGTGGAGTAGACACTAATGCAGAAACATTTCTAATAATGTTGCTTGGAATAAGATATGGGCATACTGAAATGCAGGTCTTATAAAAAGGTTATTAGGAAAATTCACTTATGAAGCATGCAAATCTCAAAAGGATCATAATTATAGTATATCAAGTATGTAAAAGAGACGTATAAGGAAGAAACAGCTCTCAGCAGCACCATCGGGGCATGAAACATGAAGTGAGAGAAGCTCAGAGTAACTCAGCCAAGCAATCCTATGTGCAAAGTCCCCAGCCTCTCAGTTCTCCACCCTCTCCGTCCTCCATCCCATGGTGGGGGTCCTACCACTCTGGCAGTGGGCATGGGGACTCTCAGAGCTGTCTGCCTGCTCATATGGGAAGGGCAGGCCCCAGAGTAGTGCCTGACTTTACCTGGGTTGGGAGTCAGGGCTCAGCCTGTTCTTATACATACAATTTATATTAGCACTGGCAGAGGACCCAACGCAAACTAAAAGCCCTAATGTCAGTTTCATTAGCAACTAGCCCTGGGTTGGGGTGAGAGAACTCATCCATACAAAGCAGTGAGCCAAATGACAACTCAGGCAGCCAGAAGCTGGGGAGATACATTTGGTTTTCCTTCCCTCCCCGGGGCTCCAGACCCCAAAGCTTGGGCCAGGAGGCATGCCAAACGTAAAGGAGCCCAGAAGGAGGTGGCATAGCTTGCCCAGCCATACGTACTGGAGTAGTCAACTCTGGTGTGGTTATGGGGGTGCAGGAGTTGTTCAGTTTCACCCCGCTGCCCAAGTCAAAGTCACAGATTTTCACTGGAGACACCTGAAAAGGAAACCAGAAAGCAAAAGGCTACGAATAGGAAAAACTAACAGGTATGAGGAGACTAATTTAACATACAGGCTCATAATTATGTGGCTGCCATGCTGAAACCCAGTTTTATCTTTCAGGTCATGTTTATTCTCCTTGGTTAACTAGAAATGACCTGAGGATTTATCCTAAGGTATCGTCTGCACCATGCCCTTTCCTTATTTCCCAGCTAAGAGAAAATGTGTGTACTACATGGTGTCATACTTGTTGTGAACTTAGTACAAAACAAGAGCAAACCTTTGGAACTCTCGCCACAAACAATGGTATAGAACACACAGACATTAGAGAAGTTATCAGCACTCCTGAAAGACTCCTTGAAGCCCATTCAGTGGAGGACAAAGAATTTTGACTAAAACCTTGACCACTTCAGGTGGCTCAGGGTGACCAACTTGTCTGCTTGCTTGGGACCCCATCAGTTAGCACCAAAAGTCCTGCTTTCTGGGAAACCCCTCAGGCCCAAGCAAGCTGGGATGGTTGGTCACTCTAGGTGGCATCGACACAGCAGCCAAGCGCACCAGAACTGGATGCCGCATCTGAGCCCACAGACAGCATGTGTTCGGAGCCATCCAGGAGCGCAGTTTGTATGCACGCAGAGAACGGTCTGCATGATGCAAGCTGCACAGTGAGCAAGAAGAAATGCTGGTCCTGTGAGTCCCAGCTCAGCCACTGACCTTCCAGGGAACCCTGGACAAGTCTTTCGACTTCTCTTTCCTTCTTTCCTTCCTCCTCCCATTCCTTCCTTTTCTTAGATTCTTACTTTTATTTTTCACTTACCCTCTCTTTATTGTCATAAAATATATATAACACAAAATACACCATTTTAACCATTTTAAGTGTACCATTTACTGGCATTAAATGCATTCACACTGTTGTGCAACCACTGCCAGTATCGGTTTTCAAAACTTACCATCATCCCAAACAGAAACCCGGTACCAGCAAGCAATAGCTCCCTATTATCCCCCTTCCCCAGCCGCAGTGACATCTAATCTACTTGTTGTCTCTATGAATTTGCCTATTCCAGATATTTCATGTAAGTGGAATCACATAGTATGTGTCCTTTTGGGTTTGGCTTATTTCACTTAGCATAATGTTTTCAAGGTTTATCTGTGTTGCAGCATATATCAGAGCTTCATTCTGTTTTATGGCTGAACAATATTCCATTGCATGGACTGACCACTTTTTGTTTATCTGTTCACTCGTTGATGTACACTTGGGTTGATCCCAGCTTTTGGCTATTGTGCATAATGCTGCAATGAACACTGGTGTTCAAGTCTGTTTTCATTTCTGCTGGGTATATACATAGGTGTGAAATTGCTGAATGGTATGGTTATTCTATGTTTTAGCTTTTTAAGGAACTGCCAAACAATTTTTCACAGTGGCTGCACCATTTTACAGTCTGATTAGCAATGTACATGGGTTCTAACTTCTCCACATTCTCAATACTTACTTTCCTTTAAAAATAAAAAATTATAACCATCCTGGTAGGTATGAGGTGGTATTTCATTGTGGTTTTGATTTGCCTTTCTCTGGTGACTAAGGATGTTGAGCATCTTTTCATATGCTCATTAGCTATTTGTATACTTTGTTTGGAGAAGTGTCTATTCAAGTCCTTTGCCCATTTTTTAAATTGGATTGTCTTCTTTGAGTTTTAGAAGTTCCTTATTTTTTTTGAATATTAAACCCTTATCAGATATATGATTGTGAATATTTTCTCTTATTCTGTGGGTTGTATTTTCACTTTGTTGATAATGTCTTTTGATACTTGGTCAAAAATTAACTTTAGTTTTTCAGCTATGAAAAATGGGGCAACAAACCTGTGCCATGAAGATGAAATGAAACAAAGGAATACTTTAGATCAGAGGTATTCAACAGAGCAACTCAGCACCCATGGAGTTCTGAGGTCAGACCACCTTAGTTTTAACCTATACTCTTACCAGCTGAGTGACCTTGCACAAGTTCTTTAGTCTAAGTTTCCTCATCCATAAAATGAAGATAATAATAGGACTTTGGGCAAGTTCCTTAGTCTAAGTTTCCTCATCTATAAAATGAAGATGATAATAATATCTACTTCATAACATTTTATAGATACTAAATAAGTTCTTGGCACAATGTAAGCTCTAAAAAATGTCAACTATAATTATTGTTAATAACCATAATGATAATAATATTATGAAGTTTCATGCCAAGCCATTGACAGAGAATCACAAGATCATATCTGAGCTAAAACATTACTATTCCCCTCAAAAAGTTGTAAGCAGCAGGCTGACTCACATATTCACACATAGCCTATTTTTGAGCTGTCCCTTAATTCAAACCAAGACAGTTGTGTTCATGCATACATACCCATTCATACACACAGAGCTATGACTGTGGGCCCTCAAAACCACCTGGGCCTAACAAACACAGAATTTGTCAGGTTCATATATGCTTATGGAAATGCAAACACTTCCACTGAGTGATAGGTTGAGTTAAGGTAATGTTTTAAATAGGTTGCATTTGTTCATTACCAAGTATAAATGCTTTCTTTTTAATGGGCACCTTTGGAAATAAAAATGGAAACAAAAACCCTTTTCAAGAACTTCCTTCCTGATTATTACTTCTAGTGGTGGACACCAGCTGGCATATATACTATTAACATAAACATCATTTATAGGCAGAGATTTGCTTCACATAAGATTGAACTGAGAGCTGCTGTTAATGACTCACATCAATTACTTTAAAGGTAGGTAGTGTATTGGACTAGAAAACATTCATTTTGCACAGGTCTCATATATTTTACAAATATATGTCTCTGTCTTAAGCCAACTATGTACACTGCTGTTAAAGAGCAATGAGGGGACAAGGATTAACCCTACTTGGAATGTAGAAACATTATGCATTAGGTGTAACATTTTCATGTGTCCATAGTAATCCATTCAAGTTGGTACCTGAGGCTGACAGAACTGTTAACAACTTCTACTGAAAGCAAGGAGTGGCTTCCCCACATCAGGGTAAACTATAAACATTCCAAGTCAGGGCCTAAGTACCTTTTCTGGAGATTCACACAATATATTTTCTGGCTTCAGATCGCGGTGAGCAATGCCTGATATGACAAAGAGCCAAGAAATGGTTAACATATGCACGTAATTATCAAACATTCCACACACAATTAATTTTTCCCAAATGCTGTTGTTCACAGATTAATTTCCAATTATGGTACATTAAAAAATCAACGAGCTGCAGGAGACAGAAGTAGCCAGAGACACAAACCAAAAACACAGTGGATTCTGCAAGTTTTTTTGAAGCAAAGCTTTACCAGTCTGGCAGGGATAAGGGCTAAATGAATCCCAGCCAGCCTACCTCTCAGCACTGCAGTGCCAACCAAGAATAAGAAGCCTAATATGAAGCAAAGAGCTCTGCAAATGGCCATGCTTGCAACAGCAATGCAGGAATAATTAGTGCCTTGTTTAAGAGCATCTCAGGGGGCTGGGACTGCTCTAACCTCATTTCTTCTTGTGTGGTTGATTAAAAAAAAAATGATTCCTTCAGTGGGACTCTGAGTGTTCAGAGGATCAAGTGTTAGTTAACAAATCTCCTGAAGCTTGTCTGATTCCCTTCTCACTTGCTCTTCATGCCCAAGGCAGCCCTGCCAGAAGGACCCCAAGGACTGCTTTGGCCTGAGGATGCTGTTCTAAAGATACCTCCCCTGCATTTTGGCCAGACCTCCTGAAGGAGACCACAGATAGCAGCTTACCCCACAAGGGTTTAAAACCTGCTGGCCTGGCCAAGAAGGCAACTAGGGAAAACCACCGTCTCACCAGACACACAGAAACTACCCACTCCTCTTTCCTCCTGTAGAATGTATGGCACAGAGACAGAGGGCTGGAAAGTCAAGTGAACCGAACAGCTACTGCTCAGTACTAGAGAGCAGCAGAGGATTCTAGGGTAATGGGGAAAAGCAGAATTTGCTTTTCTAAAACCCCCTTAAATGATCATCTTCTCAGGCTGCCATTTGATTCCCCAGTAAGAGGCAGGGGCCAGCCCACCTGAGGCACTTCATTAGAGGGAAAACCTGAGCTCCAGCAGGCTAAGTAACTTCATCAGTCACCTAACTGAATGAGAACCCAAAGCAACTCAGTCCAGCTGCACAAATTGAGCCAGGCTACAGCTCTCCACACTAAAAGTGAAAGATATTTTCCATTACAGCAAGTGTTCCCACAGAAGGATCATGAGCCACACATAGCACCTTGCTCTCCAAATAGGTGCTGATGGCCCGATTGTCCCCCAGCCTGAGAACTGAGAGCCATGCTGTAATAATGGGCCTGCCTCTGTGAGCATACCAGCCGTTGAGCTGCTTCTGTTCATTTCCCAGAGGTTAAGTTGCAGTGTGTCCAGTATTTAAAAGTATGGAACTTCTTTCAAGACTGACCCATTCTTGCCCAATTCATCTTCCTAGTGTGAAGTTATTTAGAAAACAGCCAAGTTCAGCTGGAAATCGTTTTTCTTCCCCTCCAACTTCTAGTCACATGGGCAGCTGGCCAGCTAGATGTTAACAAGCACTTCAGAAGTCCTAAGATATCACCAGCCTCTGTTCCCTTTAGAGCATTCTTGTAAAAATAAATAAATAAATAAATAAATAAGTAAAAAATAAAACCACATTTACCCCCCTGTAAGGTATGAATCGTGTAGAAAGCATGACCCAGTTTTGCAATCTACAGAGGCAGCTTGAGGAGAAGTTGTAAATCTTTTGTCAGGCAGGTGTTACCTCCATGCAGCCCAGCTTTCAGAAGCAGAAGTACTGCTATTCATCATGCTGTGGAAAGTACAGATACCCCCTTCTAGGGATTTTCATCATATGTGCAAGTCAGACACCAACATGGACACTGTCAGTGTGGGGATCTCTCTTTGGCCATTGGAGGAGACGAGTAGAATCAATGAACCTGAGCCTTCCATGGAGCTGCCACACTGGTCTGCACTGCATTGCTGACACATGGTGGAATATGCCTACAGGTGGTCTTGTGCACCCACAGCCAGTGTGGCCAGCCAATATCCATAATACTAAAGGCAGCAGAGCTAAGTCACAAATTACTCCCTCCACCCCACCCCACCCTTCACCAGGCAGAATGCTTTAGTTTAAGGGAATTAATATTAAGAATAAAAATGCTTTCTGCCAGTGGGGGTAAGAGGGGAGGAAGTAACACTATTGAAGAACTACTATGCGCCAGGTACTATGCTCCAACTATTATATATATTTTATATTTATATAAAATTTATATATTTTATAAATATTCCTATTTATATATATTCCTACAAATATAAAAGTAACATATATATAAGATACATACAATTATATGAGTAAGTATATATAAAAGGCTTAGAATAGTGCCTAGCACACAAGTGCCGGTAAGTGTTAACTACTGTTGATGATGTAACTATCTTAATTCTTGCCATAACTCTGTGGTATTATTACTAAGAGAGCACATAGCTGGAAAAAGGTAAAGCCAGAATTCATTTTTTTCATGGCATTGATGGTAGGTAAATTTAAAAAATGTATGTAATCGTCAAACAAATGGAAATGTAAAAACAGTTAATTTGCAAAAAGATTTACTATACTACAAAAGTTCTTCAATAATCAGTCCTAGATAAGGGACTGTAAACCAAAGTATAATTCAAGCAATAGTAACCTGCTGTTTACCATTATTTCAACAGATACCTCAAACGTACCATGTTAATAGAAAAATGCATTTTCCATTTTTGTGAACTGGATATAAAACTATATATATACTATGAGCCAATTTTGAAGAGAGATACAGATGATGTATTTTAAAAGACTAGAAGGAATAGCACCTAAATATTTATACCAGAATGCTCACATTATGCACGAGTTTTGCATTCATGAGGAAAGGAAAAGGAATCATCCACATCCACACTCACATGTACCATGTTCAACAGGAAATACATTCTTTTTCCTCCCTGCTCTTTCCCTATATCCCTATCCTTTTTAACAGCTCCACATCTACACACTGCCCACATGAGAAGCCTAGGAGCCATCCTGGCTTGCCCCGTCACCCCAGGTGGGCCTGCCAGCTGCCCCGGCTCGTGACCCAGCTCTCTGCCTGACCTGCTGCTGTCCCCAGAGGCTGGCCAGCCCCACCCACCCACTAAGGCAAAGGCTCGGATCACCTTTGGTGTGCAGGAAGTCAAGAGCAGCGGCAACATCCTGCACCACTCGGCTGGCTTCTCGCTCATTAAAGTGCTTCCGCTTCTGGATATGGGCCAAGATGGAGCCTGGAAGGCAGAGGGGACATACAGACAAGCCTCTTCAGACTTTACTGAGCGTAACTTCCCCAGGCCAAGTGTTCACAGGTCTGGGGTAGGGACACAGGTTCATGCATCACTAAACGTCCAGCACTACGTGTGGTACTTGGCACAGAGGAGGAACCAGCCCCAAAGAGGACTGAACAGGACTTCTATCTTTTGCACCTAAGATGAGCACAGAAGGGAGAACTATTTAAATGACCAAAAATATTAATGCCATTGGGACAGATTTGGCTTCTGAAATCAAAAAGAACTAGAAGTGAATCCACACAGGGTCATGGGCCTCTCTGTAGAACTTTTCTTCCTCTCCATCTGATTTCAGGTCCAAACAAGAGCACAAGCCTTCCAATGGCAATGCCATACCCTTATGGGATACGTAATGATCTAAAAAAAGAGAAATACTTATTTTTCCCCTAACCTTTCCTGTTTATTATTATTATTGTTATTGTTATTATTTTCTTGGCAATGGTTAGTAGTTACTTGTGGCCAAGCACTATGTAATACTCTTTAAATAAATTATCTTAGCCTCATCACAACTGTATAAAATATACAAACCACAGTTATCTCCAGGTTACAGTTGGGGAACCCAAAGCCAAGAATGGTTAAGCAATTTGCTCAAGATCCCATACCAGGGAGTGCTGGCATCAGGACATAAGCTCAGTCAGTAAGTTTGGCCTCAGAATTTATGCAGACTTCCCCTCAGTAGGACTTGTGGTCTGAATGCTGGGGGAATGGTTGCCCTAAGTCATTAACTACGCTCTCGTTATCCATGGGGTCTGGTCTCAGTAGAGATGCATTCCAAGCACTATGGTTATGGATGGCCCCAGCTGCATCTAGCATTTCAAACATGTAATTCACAGTCCTACTGTTGTTGGGTGGGGTGAGGGCAGGCACAGGTATGAACATATGGCTTGGCTCCATGTGACACACACACTCACTACTGGAAGCCTTTATTTCTGGACTGAAGGTATCATCTTTGTGTCCTAAAAATGACATGTGTACTTCTTATTGCTGGTTTTTGGTATGGGGAGATGAAAGATCTTTCACTCGCCAGATTAAACAATCAAAGGATCCCAATGTGCTAGGGAATATTCCCAGAAAATTGGCTCCTGGCTAGCTCTCAGGCTTCCTCTACTGTAGTGAGTCTCTTGTTTCCAAATTTCTTAAAAGGGAAGGTGGAGAATAACATTCTGCAAACTTCTAAGATAGCCCTCAGCATACCCAATTGTTTAAATAAGATTAATAGCTGACATTTATTGAACCCTTAGTGCCTATAGATCATTCACTGTGCTAAGCATTTCACATGAATTATCACATTTAATCTTCACAGTAAGCCAAGGAGGTAGGTGATATCATTAATCCCTATTTTACAGATGAGATACAAACGGCTATGTGACTTGTCCAAGTTCACACAGCTAGTAAGTGATGGAGCTGGACTTAAACTTAACTTTGTTGATTTTGAATGCATGACCCCTTAACCATCAAAGCCCTTCCATGTAGCCCTCCCTAACCTCCAGAAATCTTCCCTAACCTTCACCTTGCAAATGTGTCCTAGGGTTGGGCAAGTGACAGGGAGGGCAAGGGCTTCTCCATCCCCTTCTCTATGTCAGAGAAGCAACTTCAGTATACCTCCTGTGATTATGCGTGTGAGTGATGGTAGTAGTGGTGATGGTCAAGAATGGCATCTTTCCATCAGAAGGATGGCACTTTCTCAGGCCTCTTCTCTATTCTGGGCCTGTGTCCTAAATAATGGGACCTGCCTCTCTGGTGAGCCATTCCAGACTTCACAATGTATGCAAGAGCTTCCACTCCATAATGAATTTAGTTAAATAGTGAACATGTCAAAACAATGTATTGATAAATTGATGATTAAATGTATCTATATATGAGACCTATCATAATGAGAAGGCATTCATAGAATGCCCACACAGGTGACATTCTAAACTCTGCAAAATGCTAATTACCATCTTTCCCTCTGGCCTTCCTTCTCCCAAATCAAGGGCAGTTTTAAGTCCTTCATCCTTTTTATTAGCTTGGCTCATTTTAGAAGTCTCTGGGATTCATGATGGATGATCAACACCCTGGGTCTTAATCAGAAATCCAAACACATACTCAACAGTAAGTACCTCCTTGTAATTTCTCAAAGACCAAGTAAAACCTTGTGTCATCTTCAAAGAACTCAATCAGCTCCAAAATGTTCCTTAAATAGGGAAAAATAGGAGGAAAGGGAAAAAAAAGGGAGGTATTATATATTAAAGGCCACTTACAAAATACAATGAAAAAAAATACACAATGTCCTATAGCAGGGTAGAAATCAACTTGAAATGAGAATTCTTATTAAAGACCCATGTTTGAGAAGTAGCCAATGGTGTTAGCAAGATTCAGGTCACCTTATCTTTCCATAATGTTCAGTCTCTGGTGTTTTCACCAAGTCTGTGCTGTCAAACCCCAACCCTAAAACCCACTAGGTAGAGTTATAAAAAAGTCCCGGTCACATTAAACTGAATAAAATCTGCAGCCGACTGGAAGCAATTGCGGCTAATAACACTGAATAGTAGGTGTGTGTCCTGGAGGCAAGCAGCAAATAATTACTTGCCCTCCCTCTTGCCCATAAATCACGGGGCAGTATTTACATTGCCTGGAGAAAATGGAAACATCTGTCAAATAGACTTGGGGCCTAACGTGGGCACCGCTAGACCCTAACTGCTAAGCGCTGCTTAATGAAACAGCCGCGTTCCTGGCCACCGGAGCACTTGTGGCCTTCCCCGGTGAGCACTCTCTGTCTGCCTGAGCATTACGTGCCCTGCCAACAAGGTCGTCTTGTAGCTCAGTAGGGAAGTCACCAGCCTGGGTATCGGGGGTGTTGGGGGCTTTTTTCTTTTGAAGAAAGAAATAAACCAAGTAGAGTCTCTAATGCTCAACTCAGAAGCTGCAGGGCTGAAAATAAAAATCCATCCCTCATAAAAAAATGCTGACCACTTTGGGAGACACCAAGCTTTTACTAGTGTGAAGGCGTCCAAATAAGATGGCCAAAATGGCCTAATTTGAAAGAAGATTGTAGAGGCAGTGCCTGGAGTTAAATCAACAGCAGCCCCCATCCTCCAAGCTTAATGACAAAGCCATCAATACTGGGCCACTGGCTCCCCACTGACCTTGCTGGGAAAGGAGAGAGGGGAAAGCAGAGCCTTAGAGGTGACCCTGATTTAAAGCCACAGTGGGAGAACCACTCACTGGGAGCTAGTGGTGAGCCGACTAAGAAGGGTTAGAGACTACCTTGGCCCAGTTATCAAGCAGAGTGTTAGACTAGCTTTTAGGACCCTTACTAGTAGCTGCACAGATGTGAATATGGCAGGAGCAGAAAACAGCAGCAAATATTTTTAATAGTCTCATCATCCTCATTTACTTAATTAAAGCAGGTCCCAAAAGATTTCTGCTAGGCAACTCCCAGTCAATATAATCTCCACAGGCCCTTGAAAGAAGGAAAACCTCATTTGTTTGCAGGCATTAATTCAGACCGCTCACTCTTCTAACATGCCTGAATTGCTGATATTTACAGCATTTCAGTCTAAACAGAAGATAGCTTCTTTGTTGCTGCTTCTGCTTCTCCTCTTTCTTTTTAAACATTGAAAAACAAGGAGATGCAGTTGTCGAGAAGGAGTGAGAGCTAAATGCTGGGGTCAGGAGATGATAAGAAAAAACCTCCATTTCTGTGGCTAAGCATCCCCACAGAGAAGAAGCCAATAACGTACCCCTATACTCACTTGTTTCCTTGACACTGATACAGCGTCTCCACTTCTCGAAATACCCTACTCCGACTGTGCCCTGCTTGTTTTTCAATGATCTGTGGGAAGAATAAAATCTGTCATATACACCCACCTGACCTCAAAACAGCCCTCAGCAGGAGCTCTCTGGGAGAATACAAGACCAAATTCAGCCCAATCCAGTTTTAAACACAAGTTTGTGGAGAAGGCCTTGGTGACACTGGCACCGTGGTTCTATCAGCAAAGCAATAAACTGGCCCCAGGGCATTCCAGCCTGGCTTGGCCTGTGTGATTCCCAAATACAACACCACAGAAGCCTATGAGGTTGTTGCCCCCAGCTGCGCAAGGGAGACCCAGCCAGTGAGACAAAGCACTACCTCCACCCAGCTCCTGTCCTGAAGGCACCTTTCTGCTTCAAGGGTAAGAGTTTACAACTTTACAGAAGGACCTTCTGGTGTTAGAAGGAGAGCAAGGGGGATGAAGGACAAAGTGGAAAGGAACTAAAGCTCCAAGGCCCAGCTCAGATGCCACCTCCGCAGTTTGGAGAACTTAGTTTCTGGCAGGTACTGTATTACATAATTTAGGTACATAATCTCAGCTAATACATAGGTATGTAATTTAGGCACATAATCTATTACATAATCCCAAAAGATAGGAAGAGGTAAGATATTTTGCTCACAGGTCTGATAAATGACAGGGCTGGAATTCAAACCTAGAGCTGCCTCCAAAGCCCTTGCTATCCTATCTATACCTGCCTATATTCTACACAGCTTCTCTCAGAGAATTAGAGGTGTGTATCTCCTGCCTATGCCTAGAGATGCTTGGCAAGTACTGACTGAAGGAATGGGTGAACCAATAGATGAGCAGGTAGTTTATGTAGGCACTGGCTGACTCTGAACATCTCTAGGGACTTATCCAGAGCCCCAAACCACTGGAAGTAGAGCCTGTGGGCAAGTCTTCTGCAACGCTGGCTGTGCTTTACAGTCCCACTTGCGGAGTAGGCACAGATGACATCCTATTCCTTCATCCCAAGACTCCTGTGTAGAATATTTCAAATTTCTCTAATATTTTGCAGCTTGATCAAACATCCATGACCAAATATAATTTTCTAAGTCCACATCTGTTAGGAAACCAAAGTGGACCCATTTTCTGAGCAAAGAGATGCAGTGCTGGGACACAGAAGCTATTTAACTCATTCATTCACCAAGCATTCCAGATCTTAGTCTGGAAGAACTTTGTATCAGACAAACTATCCAGCAATGGCATAATTTTCTCCAAGGAGGTAATGGGCTCCTGCTACCAGAGATGGAGAAGCAGGATGCAGACAACCACTGGAGGAGTTAGAGGAAATTCAGGATCAGATTATCTTGAAATTCCATTCTAACCCTGAGACTCTAGGATTCATCAGGTGGACATCTGTAGGGAAAGTCCTAATAAAAACCAAGTATTGTGGAGCCATGCTGGGAGAAGTAGCCCATCTCTACAGAGCTTTCAAAGCACAGGGGAGATATAAGACATGGCAGAACTGCTGAAACCAAAGAATTGCCAAGCCAGGGTCCAGTGTTTGCCCAAAGATGCTAGGGGGGCATGGAGGAAGGGCTAGGTTTTCCTCTTGCAATCCAACCTTGAAGAAATAGGTCTTTCATCTAGAAATGTATTTGAACCTTTGAAAATCAATTTATATTTGTGAATTTTTACCACACCTAAGCATATTTTTAAAAATTACTTGTAATGTATACTGATGTTTCCAAAAGGTATCAAGGTAGTGCTTTTGCTACCATAGGAATCAGCACTCCAGCAAAACGGAATGTAGCTTAGCAGATGTGTTCGCGTTTTTAAATCCACAGCTGAAACTATGGCCAGTTGATTAAAAGAAGAAACACTTCTTTCAGGAGCCAATTTGGCTCAGTTTTCCTGTATGAGGTAACAGACCTGGTGGCTCAGGTGGATGATTTTAAATAAGCTTGAACTGGCCCCTTGGATTTAACAAGACCTTGTTTCTAGATCACTGGTTCTCAAACTTTGGTGGGTATCAGAATCATCTGGAGAACATCATAAAAATACAAAGACCCAGGTCCTATCTCTATCAAGAAAACTGGATCTCTGTACAGTTTGTCAGCTCTTCAAGTAATTCTGATATACACTAATGTTTAAAACTGCCCTATATCAGAGGTTTTCAAAGTTTAGCATCAGAACAACCTTGAGAGCTTATTAAAATCATGCTGGGCCCTACTCTGAGTTTCTGACGCAGCACGTCTGGGATAAGACCAGATAATTTGTATTTGTAGCAAGTTCCCAGCAATGCTGACATTGCTGGTGCAGGGACCACACTTTGAGAATCACTGCTCTACAGCCATCCCTCTTCCATGTGGAGTTGGCCAATGGAAGCAAGAGGGGTGAAGGAGTTATTCCAAGATCATGCAGCAAGTAGCCACCTCTCCTGTCCCAAAGCTGAGTGCTCAGTCCTCATTATCACGATATATTTTGTAATCTGTGAAGTGTTTCTACTCCTATCAGTTCATTTTTATTTTCATCTTCATCTCATGCCATGAGACAGAGAGGTGGGTTTTATCATCTTCATTTCAGAGATGTGGGAACTGAGGATTAAGGAGGTGTAGTGACTTTCCCAAAGTCAGTAGTAGTATGTCACCGCAGAGATTCAGGTAGGCCTTCTAATTCCACATCTGGTTGTCTGCTTACTAAAGCGGACTTCATTTGTCAGAATGAGAAGCAGCTTACTATGAGCCAGGCATTGTTCAAGCCACTTTATACATATTAACTTATTTACTCCTCACAATATTATATAGGGTCTATTGTTATACCCATTTTACAGATGAAGAAACTGGAAGACAGGTTAAGTAATTTGCCAATGTTATGTGGCAAGCAAGTAGGGAAACCAAGATTTGAATCCAGTACATACAGCTTCAGAGTCCCCATGCTAGTTGAGCCATCACATTGCAGAATATAAAATTTATTTGGTCTAGGACAAGCTAGGACAAGTTGCAAAGTAAAGCCTGGTATCCAGACGAGACACTCACTTTGACAGCATACTCTTTGCCATTCTGCAGGCTCACAGCACCTTGAACTTTGGCATAGGCTCCCTCTCCAAGCAATTCAGAGGTCAGCTTGTACATATCTAGGAGTGAAATGGATGAGAGGAATAACAAGGTGAGTTGCCATTTCACAAGCTAAGATGGCAAGAAGAGCTTCTGTCACTCAGCTTCCCTAGTCTGACAACACAGGCACATGATGCCTCTGTAGCACTCAGTGATGAGGAGGACCATTAGCAATGCCAGCCATCTCAGGATTCAGTTTCTCAACAACCAGACCACATCGAAAGCATCCAGTTCTTCATTTTAGAGATGAGGTCAGTGTATGGGTTTCAATTTGGCACACACTTCTTGAGTACCAACTACTGTCCCAGAGAGCATGTTAGACTCAGAATAGAGACTGAGGAATGAAATATAATCCGTGCCCTTTGAGGGCACAGTCCAGTGGAGAAAAGAGATATATATGCAAGTGACCCCAGAATAAACAAGGCAGTGGTAGGTACTGTCACAGAGGGACAAGACACAGTAAAAAAGGGCAGTGAAAGGGAAAGGTTAGATCTGTTCAGGGAATCTGGGGGGTCCTTAAGGAAGGGGTGTGACTTGAATGAACATCATTAACTTACTCATTTTTTTAGCACATACTGGGTATTCAGCTCTGTGCTGGGCATTGGTGATACAAAGGGCAGTAAAGCACTGTTTAAGTTTGTACTGCACACAATGGAAGTTATTGGAGGTTTTTGAGAAGTTTCCAGAAGTCACCCACAGGAAGCAGAAGTAGAATGCAAACAGATGCCTCGAAGTTTTTAGAGTGCTGAGTCAGAGCTGTTCTAACAGTAACAGGCCTGGGTTGAAAGAACATTTAGGTGACCTACCCAAGCTCACAAATAGCACAAGCTCACAAAATAGCACAACTGGAGCCCCTTCCAAAGGAAGCCACAGCTCTATCGTGGCTCTGCCAAGCTGACCTCCTCCTCCCTTGGCATCTGTTCTTCACGTGCTCCTCTTGAGACAACGAAGCATTTAAACCCACAGACTGACCAGAATATATTTTAACCATGAAATGAGATTTTATCACTCTTAGCATGAGAAGCCTTATAATTGCACAAGCCATCTTTGAATAACAGGAAATACTCTCATTTTCATTGAAAGAGAAAGACCTGTTGATTTGGAAACTATTCTAAAAACCTTGGGACTTTTGTCTATCCCTTCCCCACCTTCCTCCACCCCCACGCACACACATTTACTGTTTGAGTTAAAGACAAATGCACAGACAAAACCCTACACTATTCTCTTGGTTCCATCAGTTTGGTCTTGGGGCTACTTATAAGAATACATACAGTTGCTTGTAAGTATGCTCCTATCATATGCATACTTTGGTATTAGCCTCTTACATGTGTCAGGATTGGCTGGTGGATAGAGGTCCAATATTCCTGATTCATAAAGGGGTTGTTATAAGAACCACTCTACAGAACAATCAGAACAATCAATTAACTAGTGTATCTGCATGTTGGAAAGAGGGACCATAGGGGAAGCTAATTTCAGGTCTCACAATGAAAGAAAGGAAATAGATTAAGGGGGCATGTCGCTCCTAGGAGTAATTACTGATCCTTCCAGTCCTTTGCCAAAGTGTCCAGGGACCGACTTCATCCCAACACATGCCTGGCGACGACAGGACCTGGACCGAGCCTGATGCCTCACCCCGTGTTCAAAATGCCTGATGACCCAACATCATGTCCTCTGAACACAACATGCACTCTTAAATGGAGTCCAACTCAGACAGCACAAGTAGCTGCAATCTCTAGGGGCCAAAATCTCTGCTGATTTAAGTTTCTTTGCAGTCATGGCCCTTGGTGTTCTTTCTCCCTCATAC
This sequence comes from Manis javanica, assembly GCF_040802235.1. Lineage (NCBI taxonomy): Eukaryota > Metazoa > Chordata > Mammalia > Pholidota > Manidae > Manis > Manis javanica. Next base: position 36,853,462 of record NC_133159.1, read on the forward strand.
ATGATTGTTCTGCCTCTCAGTGGCTCCTCCAGGAACAGGTGAGGGAAAGATCAAATTTGAAAAGGGGCTGAAACACACCAGGCAATCTCATTCCATGTACAGTTCCAACAGATCGGTCTTTTTGTCCCTATGAAGTACTCAGACCATTGAGAGGAGGCCTGTGCATCATCCAGAGTCTTTCCCCATCCCTGCCTTCTCTTTCTCTGTTACTCCTTTGTGTAAGCTCTCACCCATATCTTTGATCCCTACACACAGGTAGCCAGGAGCTGGCTCTAAGATGATGCAGCCCAGGATCTAGACCCATGGGCTACCAGGATGCTCTTCCCACGCTTGGGGAGCCACAGGTCCAGATCTAAGAGAGTTGAGTGACCAACCTTCAAACTTTCCTGGTAAGGAGTCAGTGGCCCGGGCCTTCCGTTTCTTCTTTTTCCTCTTGTCACTTTCTTCGATGGGAAGGGGTTCACTGCTGCCCATCTCTGGGAGAAAAGAGGAGATGTAAGGGACATATCACTGTACTGATCAAGCTGTAAGTTCACCCAGAAGGAAGACAAGGGGCAAGGGTTACTCAGGAGCTTTATACTGATGGTTTTTAAATATCTGTGGATTATTGATTTATTTTGACCCAGGAGGCAAAACCATTATAGGAATCATTAACTGTGGAAAGGAACTCAGATAGGCCAGATTAAAAGAGAAGAGCAGAAGACTGCTTTAACCAAACTCATTAGAACATGGATTTTGATCTGCCACCATACTATAGTCCCCAAGCAAAACAATGAATCCATAAGCAGAATTCCACCTGTGACATTCTCCAGCCTCAGCACCAGGAAGGCAGGACCCAGGGACTGGGAAGGGTCCATGCAAATGAAACCATATGCTCAATATCATCCCTGTGGCTCTGTGTAGGGATTCAAAAGGCCTTCTGTGAATATTGCCTCTATGAAGGTACAATAGGGCAGGGGATGTGTTTGAGGATGGCCCTAAATTACTTCATGTCCAAGAGCACAGACTTGAGTGCATGTGGAGCCTAGAGCAAACTCTCCTCATCTCAGCTAGTTATTTGAGAGGCTGCAGGTAGGGTCCGTTCAGAAGTTTGCAGCTGACAGCTCTACATCAGGCTGCTGGAATGAGGTCACTGATTGCAAAAACATTACTCTAATTGGCAAGCACCTGGCTTCCCATATTAAAGGGAGGATTTGTGAGGTGGACAGATTGGATAGGATCGGGTAGGGACAGAAAGAATAAGCAGAAGACTGAGGAGGGGAAGAGAAAAGGAGGAATAATGAACTAGTGCCCAGTCACAGTACTGTTTCTAAGACAGTCTGGTAAGGAAGGCCCTTCCCGTTAAAGATAAATTACTTATAGAACATGTCATGCCCCTGATCCAGAGTGGAGCCCTAATACTCTTTGCCTGCAGTTAGAAATAATAAGATTTCTCTGAAGTCTCTGGGTCTAAATCCCCACCAGAGTGATTAAACCTTTACATCCTTCTAAAAGAGAGGCACTTGAGTGCTGATGGGGCATACAATATGAGAGACTTTTAGACCAATCTTCAATAAATACAGGCTCTGGGTTGTTGGATTTTTTTTTTTTCTGAAAGATTTTGAAATGGAAGCTGGCTCTTTGCCCATTGAGGGGAAAGGCCCACTCTCTTCTCAGAGGACCCCAGCTGAACACGATCAGAGAAATGGCAAGTCTGCTCAGGAAGATTGATTAGAGCCCATGCGTGTCTTTACACTGTTCTCAGAAGCAAGTACACAACAGCCATTAGGAGAAAGCATACAGAATGGCAGCGCTTCTCAACACCACAATCCAGAAAGCATAGTTAGGCAGCCAAGTGTCTGACACCTCAATTTAGGTGCATTCTGCCTTCCATTTTTGGATCTGATGACAGCAGATTTTCAATTAAACTTTAGAGTACAGATGAACACATGGATAAAAGGAATCCACTGAGGATCGCAATATATTACTTTGGCCCATAGCTTCAAGCACAAGATATATCTGGGGACTGCAACATGCTATGAATTCAAAGAATTAAAGTTAAATATCAGCACCCAAATATCATCCTTACCATGGTAAATTTGAAGGAAAAAAGCTATCCAATATTGTGAGAAATTCTACAGAAAGAAAACACAGGGCCACTCATTTTCAGGAGCTCAGGGAGGGGGCCCCAGTCTTTGGACAATGGGCTGAGAAAGATATGACTGATCCTCTTGGCCTGCCCTGTGTGTTGCCCAGTGTCAACCCTCATCCCTGTCTATTTTATCATCAGTGCTGTGAGCTAAGTGCACAGCAGACTGATTTGGGGTTCATTTCCCTTTCTTGTTCTCCTGCCCACACTCTGATGGTGGGCCTAAGGATAAGCAAAACAGCCAAAAGGCAGGCAGTGCAGAGGAGTGGCAAGAGAGCTGATGGCACCATAATGTATAGGGGATGCTCAGATGTACTTATGGCTCTAGTTGGAAAACTCTGTTAGTGGCAATTTATACTCAGTTTTTACCTCAGCAGGGCTGAGGGAGCCTCTTGTGGAAGAAGCATGCCCTTGAGCACTGCCACATACTCAATATTAGATTTAATGGCTTCACACACAAAAAGATAGAGTACCTGGACTACTCTGCATGGATTTCAATGGAAGAGGGTATGCCAGAAGGGACAGATGGTTAAGACTTTCCTGGAAACAACTTGCTGAAGGAGAGTTGTTTTTGAAACTAGGAAGGAAAAAAAATGTAGGAAGACAGTGAAGTGAAAGAAACACATTTAACCTGTCTGTTAAGGGGTAAGGGGTGACGAAAAGTGTCATAATCTTACCAAGGCTTGCTAGTTCCCTATGTGGAGCCTGTCTGTATATGTTATCACAGTCCACTAGCAGGGTCTGTGGGACCTTAATTTATCATGCCTGCAATTATTGATAAAAGCTTCCTCAGGGAGCAAGGCTCCACAATCATGGTGGTCCTTGGCTCACCTCTCTCCCTTGGCCTAAGAATTCTTCTCAGCCATCAAAATCTAGCTTATAAGTCTCCTTACCTTTGAATGAGTTAAGCTTTATGCCAACACTGTAGATCAGGTAGGTACTATGCAAATAGATGGTATTGCACAGAACTAATATCCAGTGTTCCATAGTCTGTTTCTAAACACCCTGCTGGAAGCTCTTTCTATAAAAGCACTGATTTATTTGGCCTTGAGCTCTTTCTAAAGGCCAGGACTGTCACATGTTCATCTCTGTATCTCCTATAGGTAGTGGCACATTGTTAGACACCAGCCATCAGAAAATGTGCACTGAGATGAAAATGATATGAAATGATGCTCATACTTAGCTTTAGTGCAATGCATGGCATCCAGGCCCTTTAAGTACCAAATGCACACACTGAAAGAAATGTGGGTATACCTTTCCCTTGCATACAACATGGAGTAAGGCTATTCAGTTCTGAGTTCCCTGACAAACTCCCTCTAAAAAACAATCCTCTGACCCCAAAGTTCTTAACTTTCTAGCCAGAAGCCTGGTCCTTGCTAAGGGATGGGGCAATATGTCTGTCACTTCAGAGGAAATAAGCACTTCTTTTAAGTTTTCAGACAGACATCAGCTGGTATAGAGGCTCCCTGCACTTCTACTGCCTCCAGCCCCTGCCTTCCTCTTGAGCAGGGATCTGTGGTCTACCATTGTGTATTGGTGGAGGTGGAGCTGGAGAAGAAGTGTGCTGTTGACAGGGAAGGCACATGGGCTTGGCATTAGGAGACCCATGTGCAAGTCCTTGTTCAGGTATTATGAGATACAGCACCAAGGCGAAGTTATTTTCCCTCTTAGAGTCTCCGTTTCCTCATCTACAGAATAGGATTAAAAATAATACCTGCCCTTTCCAGCAACCCTATCAATGACAACTTAATATAACATATATCAGAAAGCATATATATATATATATATATATATATATATATATATATATATATACAGGTAGGTATGCACACACAACAGAGTAGAAACACTAGACAGAAATACACAAAAAGGCTAATATTGCTACAATTTGGAAGTGGGCCAACTATGTTTCAGGCACTGTGCTAGGTATTTTATGTACGTTATCTATAATTCTTACAATAATCCCCAAAGTATTTCATCATATATCAGTTGAGGAAATAGGCTCAAAATTAATCTGCCAAATGCCAAACATCTAGTTAGTGGTTAGACTAGGATTCAAACTCAATGTTGCCCTTTTAAGTTCAGGCCATTTCTAATTTATAGAAGTTTTCTCTGTGTGATGGGGTGATTTTCATCTTTCAGTATTCTCTAAACTGTATACAATGAAATTATTACTTTTTTATGCTATTATTTTTAGTCAAGTTTTACTTTTTAAGAAAAATGCACAATAATTTTTTTGCAATACACATTGGAATTTAGAATCTGATTATACAGCATTTAACATTTTATCTAGATTTCTCTGTATTGAAATTCAAAATTCACTAAGGAAAAAGCATTGCAGGAATATTGGTGCCTTGAAGATATTGTTTTTGTAATCTTGAAAAACAACAAATACTATTTTAATGTTTAACTTAATGCTATTTTTTAAAAGGAAAAAGTTTGTAAAAACAAAACAAAACAATGTATTGAACATTCATGCCTGAGAAACACCAGTTTAAATCCTGGATCTCCATCAGGATCTCACTGTGGCAAGGGGCTTAGCTTCTCTGTAAGTATGGGTTTCTTCATATACAACATGAGGTCAGAGTAAGGCCTGAGCTGTCTACATCACTAGGCTGTTGTGAGGGTCAAATAAGAAATTAGATGTGAAAGGACTGCTTATTCATTCAGCAAATACTGTATTTATTGGGTACCTACTGACTGTCCAATGCTAGACAGGGAGAATATAAGAGAAGACACAGTCTCTGCCCTTAAGGAATTTAAATCCACTGACATGTAAAACAATTTAAATACAGTGGGACAAGTGCTGTGATAGGGAAGTTCCAGGTGCTGTGGAGCAGAAGACAGGCCCACAGTTTGGTAACTAGAGGAAGGGACAGCTAAGCTGATACCTGAAGAATGAGTGGGAATTGGCTAGGGTGAGGGCTAGGGAGAGAGATGGAGGAAGAGCATATGCCAAGCCTGAGGAGAGGCAGTATGGCCAGTTAACTCACACAGCAGATGAGAAGGGGCTGAGGAGTCTCTCAACAACAGATATTCCTGACATGCAAATACCAATCCACCATTCTCCCTGTAGGTGACCCCAAGGCCCGCCTTCTGAAAAAACTCTCATTTCTTCAGTCTTATGAGCTACACTGGCCCCAAAGTCACCAGATCTGTTCTCCATGCTGTGGTAGAGCCTACAGAGAAAATAACCAGCTCCTATATCTGGCATCTGATCAAAGAATATCATTCTCCCCCTAAGAACAAGACCTTGCTGGCTAACTCAGCCAGGCAAACTTAGTTCACATTCCTCTCCCAACCCCTCTGGAATTCTTTTCAAGGTCGATGATTTGCTCCTGTTCAACTTGTAAGAGTTATTTCCCTATCACAAGAGCTTTCTAGACAAGGAATAGTGGTGGGAGCAAGCTGATGAGCATAGTTATCAGTTTAGCTGTCCTCCTAGTCCTCAGGTGGTGGAGGGCCCCCAAACAAATGGAGAACTGAGGAAATGAAACAAAGGGAGAAGACACTCTTATTGGAGAGCCAAGACTAAGGAATGTGAGGCAGAGGAGGCAGCAATGAGGAGGGCCTGGGGAGACTGAGCCCAGAACATCACTACTCTGAAGCAGTAGCGACAGCAGTTAGTACCCATTGCTGCTGCTAGTATACACACGCACTCACATGCCACTTACGATGTGCAGGAGATGTTCTAAGCACTTTACAAATACCACATTTTACAAATGCTGACTTACTTAATCTTCACAACTCTGTGAGGTTAAGTATAATTATTACCCACATTTTACAGATGAAGAAACTCAGGTACAAAGAGACTAAGTAATTTGCTCATGGTCACCCAGATAGGAAGTGGCAGAGCTGGGGTTTAAATATAGACAGTCCTGATTGGGATTCAAACTTTTAAGTATTACACTATTAATAATAATATATATAATATTACTGAATCTATTAATATTCTTAATATTAAACATTAATGATCAAAGGCAGACGGGGGGAGCTAATCATAGTTAACCAGGCCCTAATAAGAACTGCTCTTATTTAGAAACCTAGCACAGAGCTTCCCTACTAATGTGCTGTGAATGAAATATTGATCCTCTCATCAGGCTGAACAGTATCATTTTCTGTATGTGCTATGATGTCAAAAAGGTTAGGCAGTAGTTCTCTGGCTTACATAATTACAAGGGCATTATTACTACATTATCATTATTATATTAATCTAAAATCTGATTTATCAGAAGTTTCTTCTTGCTCTGAGGTAGCATGGTATTTTGTGTTCTGGCATAATATGCAGGATATATCTAAACCAGTCCAACCACATTCTATTAGCTGGTTGATTTGGTTTCTAATGGTATCATTATTAGGTACAGGACGAGGTCAAGGAAAGGGTACGCTCAAACAGAAGCCAGTCAAATTTAATGCACGATGGGTGAAAGGAGCCACCTGTGAAATCAGCTCCATCAAAGAACAGTCTGTCTGTGAGGGCGATTCCAAGGGGCTAAAATATTTCACAGGCTTTCCCCAAGAGTCCTGCGTGTAGTAAGGCTGGCCAGCAGTGTGCAGACTGCAATGTCTCACTCGGCTGCGGTGAAAGCTAGTAGGCTACCAGCAGGGTGGTGATTCACAACAGGCTTCAAACCGGGCTGGGACAGTAAGACTCCCAGAGGCAAAAGGCCCATCTTCTTCCTCTCTTCTGATTCTGGGATCACAAGCAGCCTAGGAGCTGTCATTGTATCTCCTGGTGGAAGGAAAGACAAGAGGAAGGGTGGAGGGGTAAAGGAAGTGTGTGCTTAAGAAACAGCAAGCAGGAGGAAAGGATTGGATTTGTGTAAGCAGGAAAGTATAAAAACTGAAATAGGCAGGTTGAAGTCAGATCACTCATGCTTATTAATACAGCCTACAAGGCCCTCCAATACCTGGTCCCTATCTTCTTTGCAGCCTCACCAACCATCAGTCATTCTATCAAGTGAAATTAAAATAGTGGCTAGCTCAGCTGCAATTCCAACAATCCCACAAGTGCTCTTCCTCGAGACACAGCCGTTGTCCTTTGGTATGCAGAAGTGCTTTATGAGCGTTTCCATTCTGTCACCCAGAATATTAAGAAGATGTGTACTCAGGGGTTGAGAATCAGTAAAATTAATAATTTTTGCTGCTTCCTCAAAGAAATTCTTTTTTTTTTCATCGAGGACATTTGTAAGTGAAAATGGCATTTTAAAAAACCTGTGAATGCATAGCAGTGAAGATGAAGGATACAATGGCTGCTGGTATAATTCGGTGCCACTGCCTTGATTCGTGCTAAGGCACCAACAGTTTTACCCACTGTTGCTTTGCAACAACAAATAACATGTTGGTACTATTAGGAAAATAGTTTTGACCTTGTACATACCCTGAAAGGGTTTCTGCAGAGCACACTTGTGAACTACTGTTCCAAGAAATGGGGAGGGGCTGCATATGACTGCAGTGTGCTTCAGGGCCACGAAACTGACTGGGATGGAGAGGGACTGGAGGGTGAAGTGAGGCTGAGGCTGCAAAAACTGGGCCTGTAACTAGAGGCAGAGATAGAAAGAAAGAGAAAGAGAGGAGAGAATGAAGCCACAGAGACAGTACTGGTTCTAGACCTGCCAAGCGATGGAGATGGTGGAGTCAAAAACTTCTACCCACCTTGAAGGAAGGCATGGGGACTAATGGTCCATCTCCATTGCCTGGTATGGAACCAGGCACAGAGGAGGACCTGCTTATAAATCTGTTTGTTAATCAAAGTCAGGTAACCATAGAGCAGTAGTACCATGGAAGAAGGGGAGGGCTCAGGAAGGGGAGCTGGTTGTGGATGGGGCGGGGGGTGAGACAGTGAGCTACTGGGAAGCTTCAAAGGAAGAAGGATGACATATAGCAGCAAAGGAGTATGAGAACTCACAGGTCAGGCTAAGCTCACTCTCACCCAGCCCTCACCTGACTCAATCTGCAAATGAGGCATTATTTATAAAGGGCCAGGCACAATGAAACCTTGGGCATACAACAGACTTCAAAATGTCATATATGTCACATGTAAGTTAAAAACAAAAACCTGAAAAGATATATCTCAAGCCAATATTCAATTGTTACTTTGGAAGAATGAATTAGGTGGGTATAGAATTTTACTTTTCATACCTTTGTTGTATTTGACTTTGTTATAATATGGTTGTTTTATAATTAGAAGTAAGTAAATATGTTTTACTTACTGCATGGTTTTCCTCATGACCTGCTCTGCCATTTTATTCTGGTAGAAATATGTTCCTCCCTACTAAGTAACTGTCTTAGGCATTGCCAGGCAAGCCAGTTAATCCTAGCTGCCCAGCTGAATGCCCAAATGTCTGAACCCCCCTATTCCTCTGCAAATAATCAGATAATTTCACCTGGAAGCAATCTAAAAGGTTAAGTAAAATGTATATCCAAATTTACCTATAGGTTTGCCCAATTTTTGAGAAGTGAATCCTCTGTAAACTTGAAATGAAATAATGAAATAGTGCTCCTGTCAGAAGATTGTTCTCTTTTAGCAACAGGAAATGTCTCAATGGCTTCTGTATGGAGCAGACATCCTTCAGTCCTCCACTGGCCTCTGCTTCATCATATCTAGTATGAAAATCTTCAAAAGCAGAAATAGATATTAAAAATGCTGACTTCTTTAAAAAGACCAGAGAAGATAAAGATTAACCTAAGTATTCCCCAAACCTCTACTTTACACCAGCATGTAAACACAAGGCAATCGCAGATGCTCCCAGTCTTTAAAATTAGACATTTGAGGACTTGAAAAATGCTGACAATAAACATCTGTAGATTTAACAAGGGGCTGAGTAAAAGTTTTCAGATTCTGTTTTTATTGTGGGATTCCAGACCCAAAAAGACATAACTAGACCTGGATAACAGATATGGACACTTCTGTTCACTGAGGAATCCCAAGTGGGAGGTGAAAGCTTTTCTGTTTTCCACTCCTTTAGAGATGAATGAGCTCTGGCTCCATCTCCCAGTGGCCAGGTCCAAGTCTCCAGGCAGGAGGTAACAGAGTCAGAAGATAAGGTAGATGCTGAGAGCAGCAGGTGGCATGAATGGGAGCAAGTGATTAATTATTGCTTGCTTCCCATCTGATGTCTTCATTTTCTGTATGTCTACTGCTGTTTTTAATTTTGTGGCTCTAGCTATCATGCGCCAAAGTTGATTTGTCAATTTCTTTATGAGATTAATATGTACTTCCTATTTTCCCAGTGGAGAAGTTCTGAAAATGCAGTTTAAATCTGAATTTCTGGGTCCTCACGCCCAAATTTCTAAAATGGTTTTCTAATTGGAAACCAGGTATGTTTCACCATTACCTCAAATCCCTAACCAGACTTGTCTTCAACCTCCATCCACCATGTCCTTCCTCATTTCCCTTCTTCTCTATCAGATTATATCATCCTGCAGTCACCGAGCCACAGAACCTTTATATCACTTCTAATGTCTCTTTCTCCTCCAACCTCATAAACTGCAAATACTCACACTGTCAGGCTTTCCCCCAGCCTGGTATGCAGCTCCTTGAAAAAGAATTTCTACTCATCCTTTAAGGCTCATCACAAATAACTGAAAGTACTAGCACAAATTATAGAGGCAGTCCATCTGTTTTCTACTTCATCCAGCATTTAATGGAACCCACAGTGTACTATTATAATATATAGAGCTGGCAATACACATGCATATGTGGCTCTCCTGCTAGGCCATAAGCTCCTCAAAGGCAGGGACAAAATCTTTTTCATTTTCATATTTCCAGCATGTGACATAGTATCTGGTTCAAAAAAGGGCTCCAGTAAATATCTGATTGAATTACTTCATCCATAAAATATTTCTTTATTGTCCAACAGAGAATGTTAGCACATATAATAATCCTTCCTATTGTGCTTTTTATTCCCAAACAAATGTCTGTGGCCCAGTGAAACTACTTCCAGGGCCCAAAGGAGCTCAGGTTACACCCTCTCTCCTTATGGCCACAACACTTCCAGGAACAATCTTGAACACCTTAGACCTTCTGTCTTGCCATAGCTTTAAATCCCTTGATCTGTTCTTGTTGCCTATAGCAGGGGGGTGGCAAATTTTTATGTAAAGGGCCATATAGTAAATATTTTAGGCTTTCTGTGTCACCTGGTCTCTGTCACATTACTCAACTTTGCCTTTGTAGAGCGAAAGCAGCCTAGACAGACAATATGTAAATGAATGGTTGTGGCTATACTTCAATAAAACTATTGAAATAAGTTTTCAAGCTTATTTATGGTTGCTGAAATTTGAATTTCATATAACTTTCATGTCACAAAATATTAATCTTCTCTTGAGTTTTTTTCCCCCAACCATTTAAAAATGTGGAAAGTATTCTTAGCTTACAGTCCATACAGAAACAGGTGGTGAGCTAGATATGGCTTGTAGGCCATAGTCTGTCTGTCAATCCAGCTTATTTCCTTATTTGTCCTCCTTACCAACTCCATTCCTCTCCCTAACACACACACATATACCCACCCCTCTAGTTCATTTCCACCTATGATAGGCTTATAGTAAAAACAACCTTCAGAATTCCTTTATAGGCTTTGTGTTATTCTGCTGCTTGGAACTATTCTACTTTAGAGTTGGAGAGGTAAAAAGTGCATGGGCTTTTGAACATTAGTCCTAGATTCAGATTCTGGCCTTACCATCCATTAATAAGGTTGCCTTGAATATAATTTTAATCTCTCTGTGCTTCATTGTCATTACCTATAAAATAGGGAAAATAACACCTACATCATAAGATTCTTGTGTATTAAACAAGCTAATGAATATCAAATATCAAATGCCTGATATACAGTATGCACTCAAAAAATTGTAATTACTATTCTAGCTTGGGCTATGGCTTCCCCAGATCAGCTATGGCCCTCTGTAAATCACAATGGGGCAGCAGGAGGGAGTAAACTGATAGCAAAGTACAAAGGCAGAGAGAACTTGTGGAGGTTTGCAGGTACATGACCCAGGATTCTAAGGGCCTGATTGGCCCTGATTCCTCTGGCAACATTCCAAATTCCTCTGGGCCTCTTTTCCTCTTCTGAAAGAACTTCTGACTCTCATACTACCAATGAATACCATACTGAATCTTCTTAACATTCTTTACCAAATACCCAAATGACCCCTGGAGTCCTCTCTTCATTCCTGCACCTCTAAGACTGGGATAGGGTAAATGTGGTCAGATCAAACCTACACAGATTTGCCTGCCACTGGGTCTTATATAGGCTAGATATCCAATTCTCTCCCCATTCTTCATGAATTTTCTGCTGTATAGGGAATGAAATTGTTCAATGAGACCCAAAACTAGTCTTTCTATAGAAATTTTAAAGCCAAAAAGATGAGTATACAAACAAGGGATCCACCATATTACTTTCAAAGCAGAAAATATCAGTCAGGGACAGATCAGACTAAGGCTTGTGGTATCTCTGTCCTTGGTCCATAAAGCCAGATGTGAGCCTGTCATTTCCTTACTCAATTACCTCTAATGGCTGTCCACTGCCACTGGAATAACTAAGCTTCTGTGCTGTCACTCAAGGATGTCGCAATCTTTCCCCAGACCACCTTTTCCTGCATTATATCTTACTACTCTTCCATAAAAGTCTTGACCTACAGTCCATGCAAAATGGATTATCTGTTTCTACCTAGATTCCCTAAGCAATTTACAGCTTCCCACACTTCTGCATAATTAAATCACAGCACCTGCAACATTTTATTTACATCTCCCCCAAGAGCCAGGGACAGGACAGGGACTATGTCTGATTCATAGACCCTACACTAGCATAGGGCCTCGCTCAGGGCAAACACTCAATAAGTGTTAATGAATGAATGGAAACACCTGAAGTTATTCCCTCCTTAAACTGTTTTAGTTGGGCTCTTATTAGCAGACTAAGCACAAGTTTGGGTCACTGCCAAGAAGTAGAAAACCTCAAAGGAAAGAAGCGTGACCAATGTGATCCAAGCAACAGAAAATAGATTTTAAGAGTGAGGTAAAAGAAACCAAAGCTGTTCAGCCTGGAGAAGAGAAGATGAAGCCTAACTGGATTCTGGCTTTAAACACACAAAAAGTTCTCATGAGAAAATCTTGATTTCATCCTTCCTTTATGATCAGAAGGAACTTTTCCATATTCATGCAAAGTGGGACAAGAAGAAATGGCTTAAGGCCATAGAGGTTTAAGCTGGAGAGAAAGAAGAACCAAACTAGGTGCCACTTTTCCAGGGATACTGTCATTGTACATTATGGCAAGGAATGGGAGGGTTCTTGCTTAGCACTTTTGTTAAAGGCTGTGCAAAAGAGAATAAATACGCTGCTCTGTTCCTGTTTACTGTGGAGAGGTGTGTGAAAACACAAGTCAGGTAAGATTTTCTAATGAGCACTAAGTTTTAACAGGCACTGTGTCATGTTTATGCTTTGCAGTCCTGTAATGGAGCAATCTAGTATTTCAAAGTTTCCTGATGGGGCAATGGAAGGAAAGAGAAGGCAACAATGTCAGAGTAAAACAATAGGGAAAACGGCCCTAATAAATATACTTGCTATAAAAACAATGCCTAGCTGGACATTAATAATAATTGTTTATGTATTACTATTAAACGTAACATCTATTGAGCCCTACTATGTGCCAGGCACTATGCTAACTGTTTAAGTTATCCTCATAACCCCATAAGGTCGGTATTATTTGGACCCTGACTTTACAGATGAAGAAACAGACCCAGAAAGGTTAAATAACTCACCCAAGTCACACAGCTAGCAGGTAATGGAGCCAAGACTCAAACCTAGACAGTCCAACTCTGGAGTCTATACACCTAGCTACTATCTCCCTATAAGAAGGATGAGAAGCTGGAATTTAAACCCTCGTTCCTCTGAATCCAGTTCATGGTCTCAGCCACTTCTTATACTGCCCCAAGCCAGGAAGAACAAAGCAGCACTTGCCACTAGCAAGAGAAAAGATCTCAGAAGTGAACCAAAGTACTCCTCATATTACAGAGAAAGCAGCTGAGATCAAGGACTCGCAGATGATAACGAGCAGAAACAGGACTTGAATGCCAGCCTCTTGACTCCCACTGTAGTCCTCTTTCCTCCATTACAGATTCTTACTGAACTGAGGGTAAGAAAATGAAGGAACAGTATGTGCCAAAAGAGTTCCCTCCCCAGACAATTTTGTAATCAACTGCTTGTATCACATTAGAACCTACATGTGAAATACAAGGTTGCCTGCAGCCTCCTTAAACCAATTCTAGGATGGCAAGGCACTGACTGATTTATGGTACTGCCAGAGCTGCCAAAATGCTCACGTATTAAACAAATCAAGCAGACCCAGACCAGGCAGCTTACATATTAGGTCAGTGGTTCACATTTTAGGCCTGAACTGGACTATTCCAACCACCTCCACATTGATGTCTCCCTTCTGTGATCTTCTTTGCTCCAGACTAGCCTCCATTCTGCAGCCATAGTAAAGCCTAGTCATAGCTTTCAGAGCCTTGCGGCATAGTAGAAAGAATGTGTATCTTTGAATCCAACCCTAGTAGGTTTAGACTGAGCTCCGCCACTTATTAGCTATCTGAACTTGGGAATGTCACTTTAATCTTTCTGAGGTCTGGCTTCTTCATCTTTAAATTGGGGACAAATATTCCCATATTACAGGACTGTGAAGATTTAAAAAATTATAATATGTAAAGCATCTAGCATATTGCAAGTCATAAAGCAGAGCAGACACTTGATAAATGCTAATGTTCTCCTCACTTCCCTCTCTACATTTTGGCAGAAATGTCCCAAATCCACCATTTCAGCTTATTTCCCTTCTTCACCAACTCCATTCCTCTACACACACAAACACACCCCTGTTCATTTTCATCTCTAAACCACTGCTCAAGCTGGAGATTCTCATAAGAATGAACTTCCTCCAAGTCCCAGCATAAATTTTCCACTTTCAAGAATCCTTCTATAGACCCACTTTGGTCATGCTGGGATTGATTTCTCCTCTTCCCAAACACCCACTTTGTTTACATTCTTTACTACATTTACCATAGTCTGATTTGTTATTTATGTACTTATCTATCTTACCAAATACACAGGAAGGAGAAGGCTCTGAGAAGACAATTACTTATAAGGGACAGGAAATGTGCTGTTTTCCACTGTGTCTATTTCTCAGTCCAGGGTCTTGTACATAGCAAGAGCTCAACATGTGTTCCTTGAATTGAATCTTATCCTTGACTGGGAATCTTCACGGAAATATCCTAGACTGATAAACATGCAATTTTTAAAGTATACTAGTATTCTTAAACTGAGATCCACTAATCCTCATGTTGTCTTGCTTCATTCCTTTGTCCATTCTTTCAACACACTCTGGACTCCTCTCAAGATATCTCTCCAGGATATAGGGAGACATGACTGGAGTACTGCAATATAATGAGTCATAAGAAATACATACTTGGTCATTTATATGAAATACATCTTTGTCATAAGTCATAAGAAATACATATTTGGTCAGGTATACTGATCGTCAACCACAGTTCCCGAAAACAGCACAGTCTTAAAGGTGAAACGGGTGTTTTGTTATGTTAATGAGAGATTTTTTTGGACCCCCACCCAAGGGCAGGGGCTGGAGGTTGGATCAGCCAATGGCGAATAACTATCAATCATGACTATGCAATGAAGCCCTCACACAAAACCCTGAGAAGAACTTACTGTTGATCTCTGCTCGGTTGGATCCTGCTTCTCAGTCGGGAAGAGCTTCTGTGGTTGGGGAACAAGAACACCTCCACATGCCACGGAGCCAGGCCCCAAACTCCAGGATAGACGTTCCTTTATTTGGGACCTTGCCCTTTGCATGTTTCACTGGCTGTTAACTTGTATCCTTTACGGTATCCTTTATTAAACTGGTAAGCGTCAGAGTTCCTGAGTTCTGTGAGCTGCTCTAGCAAATTAATTGAACCCAAGGCGGAAGTCGTGGGAACCTCCAATCTGTAGCTAGTAGGTCAGAAGCACAGGTTAACTGCCTGGGGCTTGCCACTGGCATCTGGAGTTGGGGGTGGAGGGCAGTCTTGTGGGACAGAGCCCTTAACCTGGGGAATCTGGTGCTGTCTCTGGGCAGATAGCATCAGAATTGATTGAGTTGAGTTCTTGGACACCCTGCTGCTGTTCAAAAATTGCTTGGTGTTATGTGTGGGAAGACCCCCTGCCACATACTTAACACACATTGGATCCGGGTCCAAGAACTCAAATGGAGTTATACTACTATTACTACTGTGTATAATATTGTTACTGATATATATATATATATACACGAAAACATACTCTCAAGTATGTCTCTCACAGAGGTAGGGTAATATGGGAGCAAGCACTTTGGAAAATGGTTCCACTCCACTCGTTAGATGACTGCCGCTAAAACCATGTTGAAAGATAGAGTTGTGGAATCTGAAAGTATATCTGAATGATGTCTATCTGCCTCAGTTTCTAAGTCTATAAAACAGATTTTGAGACATTACATACAAAACACTTAAAACATTATCTGCCACACTGTAAATGTTAATAAATGTTAGATACTATATTAACAAGCAGGAAAAAACAGTCATGACTTTTCACTTCTAGTACTCTATCACTGACTGATTCTTTGTGCAATCTTGATCAAATCTTTTCCCCTCTCTGGGTCTTTCCCCATCTGTTAAATTACAGAGGTAGAAAGAGGTGGTTCTCAAGCTCCTTCTACCTTCAATGATGTATAATTTTCTGTGATCAACAAAGAGCCGTCTGCTCCATATGCTGAAGTTTCGGCATGGAAAAATGTGAATTTGCAGCTGCTGGTTTCCAACGGACAGAGCCAAGGCCAAGGGTAGGATAACTGACTAGTAAACCACCTGTGAGCTTTCCCTGGCGTGAACTGTATCACACTCAGTGCAGGTCCCTGAACAGAGCACTGCCTCCCTTCCAAATAAACTCAAAGCAAAGGCAAAACAGCCTGAAAACACTAGCAGCAATGAAGAATCTTACCTTGTGCAGAATTCTTGCCTTTGTTGTTTGTAATTAGGGTACCACCAATCTAAACAAAGGTTCTCCTTAGGCACAAAGATAAGGGAAACACAAGGCCCACTCTGAACCTGGAAGCTTATAAAACAAGAACCAAAGTGAGTAAATAAAAAACATCACTGACTCACTCGACCACAAACACTGCAGGGACCTACTATGTGCCAGGCAGAGGAGGGATGAAACAAACATGGTCCCTTGCCATCAGTGTGATCAGAGTACATATGGGGTGACAAACTTCAAGGTAGACTGTGATCGGAGCTATATTCAAGATTCAGTTTCTGCTACAGAAGATGGAAAGGGACAACTAATCCATGGGGGAATCAAAGATGCTTCACTAATGAGGTCACATGAGACATGGGCCTTGAAAGATGAGAAAGAGGAGGGAATACAAACAAAGAAACGTGCAGGGAATGTTTGAGGAACAAAAACTGATTTTGACTGGGGCACAGGGTGCAGGTTTGAGTGAACAAAGGGAAACAGGGCAGGGGAGAGGTTGGGAACAGTTTATGGAGGAACTTGTCTGTGAGGCTGAGGAATATAAACTCTACTATATAGTAGCCATTGAAGCCTGTGAAGATTTCTAAGCAAAGATGTCACCTCAGGAAGATCACATGGGCACCCATGAAGAGGATGCAAAGGGAACCATGTAACTAAATCACTATGGGACCACATAACAGGAGACCACGTGCACTTCCTAAGCATGTGCTGGAACCCTAAAAGCTGTTTACATAGCTTCTCTCTGCTATGGTTCAGCTTCATGTAATCTGAGTTTAAGAGGGGCTCTCTTGCCAGGCCCTCTAACCATCAAAATCTTCTACAGCACTAGAGTAACAGGTGTCCAAACAAAGTCAAGAACCTGATTAACCCTCTGGATTACAGAAAGTTAAGAGCTGAGGTGGGAGAAATTGGAGAAAGGGGTACCAAAGCCTCCTGCTGGCTCAGCTCTCTATAAAAACCCAACCCTGGATCTCCTCTTTATATCACTTCCAGCCTAGCCCTCTCTAGAGGGGCTGAAGCTAAGGCAGCGGGTCTCAAAGCACCTGGCTAATGGCTAAGGATTTGAGCAATATACACTAACTGCTCAGCTTGGCACTTGGCACACTGTCAACAGTCAAAAAACGTTAGTTCTCTTCCCATCCTGCAAGGTCAGTTCCACCCATAAACCCCACAGAGGCTAGGTCACCTCAACTCTTCCCCCAGGACCTCTTTAATGTACTCTAGTCCAAAATGACCTAGTTTCTACATGTCACAGTTACCATGTATTCGGCACCCATTTTGTGACAGTGCCATGCCAGGTGACACATATAATCTTATTCAACCCTCACAATGGCCCTAATTATGCCCTTTTTATACAGAAAAGCTCTGAGAGGGGAAATGACTCTCCCAAGCACACACAGCTAGGAAGTGGCAGAAGAGAGATCTAAACCCAAGGTTGCCTGACCCAAAGTCAAGCATTTCAAACACTTCATTCCTGTCACCGCACTGGCCTTGGATCTGCTACCACCATATCACAGAAAACTCCCGAAGGAGAGAGACTGCACCTGACACGATTATCTCTCACCGTACAGCGACCAACACATGTCAGGAGCTGTAACATGAAAACAGTTAACTTTAAAATAACGTAATATACAATTATAAATCCCTCACATGGAAAACTGTTCATGATGGACTGCCTGAGCGTTGAGCCCAGCCATAAGCCTAGTGGAGCCTGATCCTCAAACTGGCCACCGACTGAGCTCCGACCTCGGACACCTGTCACTACTCCAGCCCCGACCCTAGGCACAGGCGGAGTCCTGGGCTCAGGTCACAGACAGAGCTCTGAGGAGAACCCTAAAGAAGCGTCCACTTCAGCGTCCTTCCGCAGGAGGGGCGGGTCGTCACCTCGGGCCGCTCTGAGGCCCTGACTACCTTGCTTGACACACTGACTCACCCACAGACCCCCGCCCCGTTTTGCTCGGAGGGAAACCTCACCGCGTCTCCTTTACTTCAGCCGACTCCCGGCGGCACCGGTCGCGCGCACCCCCATCTACAGATCACTCTGCCGGGAACGCGGAAGAGGCGGTACTAAAACCGAGGGGCGGGCCCGACGGGAGCGGGGCATCAGGAGGTGGAGCTACGCCTGCGCCTGCTCCGGCTCGATAAGTCAGGGATGGGGAAGAGCTTAGGAACTGCGCAGACGTGATAGTGGGACATTTGGGGTTAGCGCCTTCGACCGTGTATTTTACAAGTAAAGGTGGAAAGCTGGGAGAGTGCCAAGTGTAATTAACTTGCCCAGAGCTTCTGCATGCCAGGGAGGAATTTTTAAAATTCATTTTACTATGGGAAAATGCTGCCAGTCTTTTCTAAAACTAGAGCTAATTCTGTAAGATTTCTTAAAAGGTTTGCCTGAGATTGCCTGTAATTTCACGGAGTTTCTCCTTGAGTAAAGCAGTAGTTTAAAAACATTTAAAAGTTACGTTTCTTGGAGAACACCAATTGCGAATAAATTATCATTTCAACCACCCCCTGGCCCAACCCCCAGGCCGTAAGTGTAGCAAGGGAATGGACTTGGTTTTAATTCAGGTCCTGACTCTGAGTCTGTTTCCTCCTTGGATAAATGGAAGTAGACAGACACCAACCCCTGCCTGTCTGGATTGTTGTGTGGGTCTGGTGAGCAATGCTGGTTAAAGAGTCTCTTGGACTTCCTTTTTATCATCCACCTGACAAACATTTGTTCCCTTTCTTCTTTTGGGCTCAGTGGTTTCATCAATGATGGAAGGAAATCTGCAACATTGGGGGGATATTCAGGGCTTTTCTAGATTTCATAGTCTGGGTGAAGGCTAAAGAGGGAGGCCTTCTCCCAAGCTTCCGGGTTCTTCTCACTTCCAGAATCCCTCAGCACAACCTGAAGGCTCCTGTATATCCTGACCTCTCCCACCTATTACCACTAGGCTCCACCCAAAGTTCATGTCCTTAGAAACCATACTGGCCTGTTCCCCTCTGTGTCCCTGAATGTCTAAATAGCCAACTTGTCTTGAGTTACTCAGGCCTATGTTCCAACCCAGGTTTCTCAAAACTGCAATGTCCCCCACATGTTCACTTCATGTCTCCATGTTAAATTTTGGTAATTCTCTCAGTATTTCAAACGTTTTCATTATTGTTATATTTGCTATGGTGATCTGTGATCTGTGATCTTTGATGCTATGATTTTAATTGTTTTGGGGTACATGAACCATGCCCACAAAAAGCAGTGAACTTAATGGATAAATGTGTGTGGTCTGACTCCTCCAGGGGCCATTCCCCTGTCTCTCTCCTTCTCCTTGGGCCTCCCTATTCCCTGAGACACAACAATATTGAGATTAGGCCAATTAATAAACCTACTATGGCCTCAAAATGTTCAAGTGAAAGGAAGAGTCACTTGTCTCTTCCTTTAATTCAAAAGCCAGAAATGATTGACCTTACTGAGCAGGGCCTGTTGAAAGCCAAGACAGACCAAAAACTAGGCCTCTTACACTGGTTAGCCATGCTGTGAATGCAAAGGGAAAGTTCTTGAAGGAAATTAAAAGTGGTACGCTAGTGAACACATGGATGATAAGAAAGCAAAACAGCCTTATTGCTGATATGGAGTAAGTTTTAGTGATCTGGATAGAAGATCAAACCAGTCACAACATTCCCGTAAGCCAAAGACTAATCCAGAGCAGGGCCCTATTTCTCTTCAAATCTATGAAGGCTGAGAGAGGTGAGAAAGCGGCAGAAGAAAAGTTGGAAGCTAGCAAAGATTGGTTCATGAGATTTAAGAAAAGCTGTCTCTGTAATATCAAAGTGCAAGGTGAAGCAGCAAGGGCTGACTTAGAAGCTGCAGTAAGTATCCAGATCTAGCTAAGATAATGAATGTGGCCACACAAAACAGATTTTCAATGTAGATGAAACAGCCTTATATTGGAAGAAGATTCCACCTTAGCTATATGCCATTCATAGCTAGAGAGAAGTCAGTGCCTGGCTTCAAAGCTTCTAGGGACAGGCTGACTCTCTTCTTAGGGGCTAATGCAGCTGGTGACTTTAAATTGAAGTCAATGCTCATTGACCATACCCCAAATCCTAGGACCCTCAAGAATTTGCTAAAATCTACTCCTGTGCTCTGAAAATGGAAAAACAAAGCCTGGATATGTAAGCATATCTATTTACAACATGGTCTACTGAATATTTTAAACCCACTGTTGAGACCTGCTGCTCAGAAACATTCCTTTCAAAATATTACTGTTCATTGACAATGCACGTGGTCACCCAAGATCTCTGATGGAGATGTATGAGATGAATGTTTTCAGGCCTGCTAACACAACATCCATTCTGCAGCCCATGGATTAAGGAGTCATTTTGACTCCCAAGTCTTTATTATTGAAGAAATACATTTCGTATTGGTTATAGCTGCCATAGATAATTATTCTTCTGATGGGTCTGGGCAAAGCTGCCATAGATAATGATTCTTCTGATGGGTCTGGGCAAAGTCAACTGAAAACCTGGAAAGGATTCACCATTCTAGATGCCATTAAGAACATTTGTGATTCACGGAAAGAGGTCAAAATACCAACATTAACAGGAGTTTGGAAGAAGTTGATTTCAACCCTCAAGAATGACTTTAAGGTGCTCAAGACTTCAGTGGAGAAAGTAACTGCAGATGTGGTGGAAATAATGGAAAACGAATTAGAAGTGGAGCCTGAAGACTGATTATTGCTGCAATCTCATGATAAAACTTGCAACAGATGAGTTGTTGTTATGGAGGAACAAAGACAGTGGTTTCTTGAGGTGGAATCTACCCCTTGTAAAGATGCTATGCAGGTTGTTGAAATAACAACAAAGGACTTAGAATATTCCATAAACTTAGTTCGTAAAGTGGAAGCCAGGTTTGAGAGTATTGACTCCAACTTTGAAAGAAATTCTACTGTGGGTAAAATGCTATCAAACAACATTGAATGCAACAGAAAAATCATTCATGAAAGGAAGAGTTGATCAATGCACCAAACTTCACTGTTTTCTTATTTTAAGAAATTGCCAAAGCCACTCCAGCCTTCAGCAACCATCATACTTATCAGTCAGCAGCCATCAGCATCAAGGCAGGACCCTCACCAGCAAAAAGATTACAACTCACTGAAAGTTCAGATGATGGTTAGCATTTTTTTAGCAATAAAGTATGTTTTAATTAAGGTATGTATATTGTTTTCTTAGAAATAATGCTATTTCACACTTAGTAAACTACATTATAGTATAAACATAACTTTTATATGCACTGGGAAACCAAATAATGCATATGACTCACTTTATTGAAATACTCTATTGCAGTGGTCTGGAGCTGAACCTACAATATTTCTGAGGTATGCCTGTATTTCTGCCCTGTCCCTCAATCCATTAGCTACAATAAACTACCCAGATAAAGGGGGTGGGGTAAGAATAGCCAGTGCCAGGTAACCTGAGCTTAAAGCCTCTCCCTAGAGATTGAGTTCTTCCAAAGGCAAGGGCCAGCCCTCCCTACTCCAAGGGTCCTAGAGTAGCCTAGGAAGTTTGGGCACAGAATTCCTAGAGCTCTGGGAAAACCTTGGCATCTCACTCTAGAGAGCTGGGCCAGACATGACCACACTGGCCAGCCCTTCACATGGCTCGCAGTCTCAGAACGCAAAGCCCTCCCTGCCCCATTCTGGCCCAGTTCCTTCCACAGCCTGCCTAGGAGCCATGTGGCACCCAGACCTCAGCTTCCCACCAGTACAGCTATTTTTTGTTTTGCCTCCTTTATTTTACAAAAAAAATAACAATAAAGTCTTAGCTCTGTTTCACAAAAATAGATTCCTCCACCCCCAACCCACCGCCCTCAGCACTGGCCACAGTTTATAATGCACTATCCAATCTGTTGTCCTCCGTGGGGGAATCTCGGACAACCCCACCCCCAGAGTCTCTGGCAAATCCACTGGGCCTGTATGTTCCTCTTGGGAACTTCTCTGTAGGCAGCAGCCCTAGGTCCAGCTGGCTGGCGTCAGGGGTCCCATCTGCTTCTCCGGAGATCAGGCAGCTGCTAGGCCAAGGACAGGGCATTATTCTGGAGGCTTGGTTCAGACAATTCCAGCACACCTGAGAGTTGGTGGGACACTCTAGAATCAGGCCAGAAATCTTTACTTTAAGCAGGAACAATTGTGTTCCAGAGAAGGGCCGTCAAACCCTCTTTTCACTTGCATCTCATCTCCTTGTGAAGCAATACACTGACCCTGTGGTGGGAGTCAGGACTCCTGGTTTCTATTCCAGCTCCACGAAGTCTTGCTGTGAGGCCCTGGACAGTTTGTCCTTCCCCTCTTTCTGGCTTCAGTTTCCTCCTATGTACATGGATGATTCTGTGAGTGAGACCAGATGATCCTCAAATCCTTTCTGGCTCTCCGTCCTGGCCTCCCAGCATGGTGGCTCTGGGAGGTAACAGACCTGTCCTTGCCTCAGTTTCCCCACCCATGGGTCTGGAACACAGCTGGGCATGGGGGTGCTGAGTAATGGAGTGCTGAATGAGCTTCTCAGTTTCTCTGTGGACAGCTATGCTTTGAGATTCAGTCAGCTAGGATGTCTAAGGGATGGTAGGGAAGCAGGCAGATCCTTGCAAGATGGTGGTTCTCCAAGCCTGGAAGAGTCCATTTGCTAGTTTCATGGGCCTCAGTGTCCTGGGATGGGAGACAAGGCTCCAGAGCTTCCTGATTCAAGCTCCACTAGCTCTTTGGGTTGGAGGATTACCTTATGCTGGGCTTCAATCCTGGGAGCCAAGTCTATAGATTCTGGGAGCTAGATTGGAGTGTATGATTCTCAGTTTAAAGACCAGGGACCTTTGCGGACATAAGGGATCATCCCCAACCACCAGGCTGTCTATAATCAGGCCTTCCTGGAGGCAGAGGAATGAGCTGAAATGACAACTCCTGGGTCTCTGGCTGAGCAAATCAGAACCTGTCTCTTGTCACGGGTGAGGGGTAGGTACCCAGGGCAAGGCTCCCCTTCCAACCTCTCTCCAGCTCCCTAGAATTCATGCTTATGGAAGACAGTAGCCTGAAAGGTTCAAACATAGCACTACATCCATAACCACAATTTGTGCACTTACTCGGTCAGACGCACTGAGAGGGGACACTGACCTACCATCACTTATACAGTGGTCATGGTCTGATGGTCCCAAACACCCAACCATTCTGTGCAGTAACCATTTACCTATCATTTACGGAGGGCCTCCTGTGTGCCAGGGAGGGTCTAAGGCAGCTAGCTCTCACAGACCCACCCCACAGTTAAAATCACACACACATACACCCTGACATATGCGCTTACTCACAAACAGGCTGCTCACTCTTTTCTATCTTTCTTGCCATCACCTCAGCCACATCCACATCCCCCTGGTAGGCTTGGGAACACCATGGATGGGTCAAGTATCAGAGCAGAAACCCTTTAGCCTACCCCAGCCCTAGGCTTCCTGCCAGAGCCTTAATTCCTCCTTTCCTTCTGTTTCTCCCTTAGGTCTCTCATTCTTCATTCATCAGCAGTCAGGGGAACATGTGTGCAGACTCCCTAGACCTGGAAGTTCAGGGACTTTGGGTGCGGAGGGGTCCCAGGACTGTCAGCCTCCTCTGCCATCAGATTCCTGCGGGTCCCCTCCCCTAGCCACTCTGTGTTCAGATGGTCCATCTGACAGGCAACAACGTCCAGGCCTGGGCTCAGTGACAGATCCGCTCTGTCATCTCCCTCTGCAGAAACACAGGTGGGAAGGGGTCAGTCAGGGCTCAACTGGCCAGGTAGCCCCTTCCCAAACCATAGGGCTGGCTGCTCTTCTGCCTGAACCTAGCCTCTTCCAGCACCCCCACCCCAACTACAGGCTGAAGATTTGGGTTTGTAAGTTGACACTTGAATGAATTCTCTAAAAGTACAGAATCCATTGTAAATGAATTGCCTTCTCCTAATTCATCCACTTGGCTATTGGATTTTCTTAAAGCAAGTAGCCTTCTGATCTGAAAATTCATAGAGGCTAGCCCTGGTCGGGGAGGGTGGTGGGGGCTTGGCCTCACCAGTGGCTCCAGCTCTCGCTGGTCCACCAGGCTGAATTCGCGGATAAAGTAGTAGAAGTGCTTGTAGCAGGTGTTGACGTGCGCCTCGGCCCCCATGCTAAGGATGCTGTCAAAGTGGTGGATGTAGACATGGACAAAGACGCGGAAGAGGCGGGTCAGGATCTTGGTGCAGACCTGCTGGAAGTTCTTGGGGAAGGGAACTCCTAGGGGGTAGGGAAAGGCAGAAGTGGGGGGATCAGCACCCTGGTGATGAAGCCCTGCCCTCCCCGACACAGGCAGCCTTTGCTGCAGATGGTCTAGGACCCCTCCCTGTGCAAGAGAGAGATCGTGGTTTGCTTTCTCTCTTACCTCCCTTTTGAAGGATGCATAAATCTCCCTTGCTGAAATACAAATAATCTTCAACCCTCTCCCATCACCCTGAGCAGGGCTCTGCAAACTTATTGGGGTTATGACCAACCCTTCTTAGACTATGATAAAAGTTATGCCCAAACTCTCCCCAAAAATATATGCATCAGCAGGTGTACTCACGTGATATCCTTGGATACAATTTCAAGGAGAGTTCAAAAACTGGGGTCCATTTTTTAAAGCATGGGCCTACAGGATTGAGTCCTATCTTCCCAGCATGGCACCTACTGAAGGCCTTTCATGATCTGATCCTGATCTCCCTCTCCAGGCCCACACCAACTCCTTCCTCTCTACAGTTAATTCACACAGCAGGCCCCCAGATCCCCAATCCTGAGAATTACTAAATCTTCAAGAACTAGTTCAGGTAACTCTCATTCCTTCAAATATTCAATAACAGAAAGAACCTTCCATTTATGAGCCAGGCCCTGTGCTGGGTCCTTTGTGCCTTTTGCCTGGTATGACATCCATTCTAGACAGGATAAAATGTGCATAAAGGTGGAGTCGCTTGCCCAAGGCCATGTAACTATTAATTGGAACAGATTGGAGGCAGGGTTCAAACCTTCTCTGCACAGCACTGCAGTGCCCCTCAGAGATAAATACCATAGATCCCCCACAAGAGAAGCCCCAGGACCTGTAGAGAAGGCACAGTTCCGGCACAGCCCCCATGCTCAGTGAGGTGGAGACCCGATGGCTACCCACTCTTCTCTGCTGTGGCAGAGCCATCCCAGGGATAAGGACAGATACCTGGGGTTTCACAGGCCTGGGCAGTAAGGCAAGAAAGGAATAAGAGCTTGGTGCAGACCCCCACCAGTCCACTCACTCCAAAGAGCCCTCTTTCCTCACTGCTCTCAAGTGGGGTTGAGTCCCACCTCCCTGTGGGCCCTTCCAGGCCCAGCCCAGGTGCCCTACACTTGTCCTGCCCATCTAGATGTGGGGCCCAGGGCCCCAAGAGACCTGAGCTGCAGTTCTGAATCCCTGATTCCACACACTGTCTGTCTCTTGGCCCAGTTTCCCCCCATGTGGAGGGCATGATGGTGCAGGAAATGGCAGGCCACCTTCTGGGGAGGAGCTGTGGGCACTGAATTGTGACTCAGTACCCAGCTTCACTTCGCATTCAGACTTCTTTCCTCTGGGCTGGGCTACACTACCCCACCCACCTCTGATTCCTTTAACTGTAACACCATGAATGTGAGGCCAGGTGGGGGTGGGGCTGCTGTGATGAATACAGTGTCATGCCTGCTCAGCTTCTGGGCCAACATCCACTCCTGCTGCCCTTGGGTGGGGAAGCAGGGCTAGGGTGACATCACTCATCTCTCCTCTCCACCTTCACACGTCCAGGCTGCCCAGCTGAGGTAAGAAAAGGCCTAATGGCTTGGGCCCGACCAGGGAAAATTCTGCCCTCAGAGACCCCTGAGGAGGAGATACCATCTTCACCTCCTTCCGTTTCCTGGGGCTTGGAGTAAGAGGGAGCTCCCAGGAGGCTGCAAGTCGGATCAGCCCAATCAGAGCGCCTGCTAGGAGCCCCTTGAGGTGCCTGCTCTGGAAGGTTCTGAGAATCACAGAGGTCTTGCCAGGATGGTCCCTGGAGGGACACTCAAGCTTTAGACAAGAAGAGCCCCAAACTGGGAGTCAGGATCAGATGCCTGATCTTGAGCACTCCCTTAACCTCTCTGAACTTCAGTTTTCTTTTCTACAAAATGGGGATGAAAATCCCTGCCCCCTTACAGAATTGCTAAATCATTTAAATGCCTGGGCTGTGGAATGGGCTCAGCGGCTCCCTCCCTCCCTGGCTAGGCCTGATGTGCCAGCTGGGCGGTACTCACCAACACGTGTGGGAAAGACATCCTCATCATTGATGAGGCCCTCAATCCAGTCCATGAGCAAGGCCATATAGCGTGGTGCAGAGAGCTTGGCAGGTCGCCGGTACTGGCGCTCATCCTGCCAGCGGTACTCATAGCGGGGCCCTCCTGCCATGACTGGACAGCTGGTCTCGCTGCAGCGTTCGGCCATGGTGCCATAGATGAGGTTGATGCGATTGAAGAAGTCCACCACGTGCACGGCGATCCAGTCGTCGATGTTTTCACCAGGTGGCAGCCTCACCACACTGCGCAGGTCCAGGCCCGACTTGAGTGATGCCTGAGCCTTCTTATACAGCTCAAAGCGCTGTGTGCCGGGCTCAAAGCGCTTGCGAGGACGGAATGTCTTGTCCTTGGCGAACACCTGCTTCAGGCACAGCGCCATGGCCAGGCTGGATCCAAGGCCAGGTGTCCAGGGGTACGGACTTGGATGCCAGAGCCAAGGGTATGGGAAAACACAGTGGTCAGTCAAATGGGCTTTGACTTCCCAACATATCATTCGTCTCACCTCTCAGCTTTTGGCCAACCTCTGCTACCCCTGCCTGGCATCGAAATCATCCCTAGGTCCAGCAGCCCTGCTCTATTTCCAGGCTACCCTACCTCCCCCTGTCAAGCTCCCATAGCCCTCCCATCCTCTCCACTTTCACTGCATCTCAGAGGCCTGGAGCGCTTTTCAGACTTGCTGTGGACCATTAGAGAGGTGGCAAAGGCTTCCTGCAGGCACGCCCACCAGAAGGCAGGGGCCTGGATAAAATGACCTTAGGGGGCCCCACAGGCCAGCTGGTGCAGCGTGGGAGAACCTGGCTGCATTGTCTACGGGGAGGCGGAGGGCCCCGCCTTCGGCTTCCTCTGGGATATCCCATGATCCATCCCGCCACGGGGGATTCCCAGGGAGCAGGAGGGACTTTTCTACCGAAAATGTACTTTCCTTTTATTACCCTGAAAGAGGAAAGGGCCCTCATATAGCCAGCTGGGTGGCCCCTGAATATGACTGCAGGTGCTGTTGGAAAGGAGGAGATGGTAGGCCTAGAACGGTGTCACTTCCTCCAACAGTGGCTGGAGATCCTTCCTCCTAAGCCAGGCTACTCCAGCCCCAAACCCGAACAAGCCACTGGCTCCTCCCCCTGCACATGACACTCAGCAGAGTTCCCAGAGCGCCCACCATGTGCCTGACATCAGGAAGTAGGAGAATGTAGCCAGATCCCAGCTGGGCCCATCTAGAACTCAAACAAATTTGATTTGCCTCCTAGAATTGAAGGATCCCAGACTCTGAACAGACTTTGGGGGCAACAATCAGAGCCCCAGGCTTGGGGGCATATATCCTGGTTCTAGTACCAACTCTACTGCAACTGCGTGACCCTTTTAGTAGGCATGGAGTTGGCCCATGCAACTTCCTAGGGCTCTCTGATACAAGCCAGATTTCTGGGACTCTCAGGGTAGTCATCTCTTCTCCCCTGTGAGTGTGGGGCCTCTTGGAAAATGCAGACCTAGGTACCTGTTGAGTCTGAAATTTAGCCACAGATGGAGCACTGACACTGACCCCAGGCTGAGCATTAAGGTGTGGGTTAAGCACTGAGTTCTGGCTCCAGGCTGAACTCTGACTGAGCCCTGACCCTAGTCAATTTGAATCCTGACTCTAGCCCTAGGTTGAGGCTTGAAATAAGCCACAAAGCCCGGCTTGACCTCAAAGCTTGCACTGGAACATTTTCCTTACTCAAGTCTCTAGTAATGCTGAGACAGGATTGGGGAAGGAGGATGGGAACAAGGCGACAGTGGGTGTGACCAAAGGCACAGCACATGTGGGCTGGAGGGAGGTGTCACCTCAGGCAACAAGTCAAGCTAGTAGAGGAGAAGTTTAGAACAAGGGCTCTTCCTCGTACCCATAACCGGCAGGCCAGGATGGGGACAGTCAAGTAAAATGAGGAGAGTTCAGAGAAGTAGGGGCAGGTCTCCCAGCAGGATCTTGTCCTCTTGGGAAAAACCCTCCAAGATGTGGCAGTTCTTCTCATCTACCCCCTGCCCCTCAACTTCTAGCCCCAAGTCCCAAGTGTGGGACCTGAATTTCCTGACCCAAGAAGAGATTTCCATGCTTCATTTGCTGCTGTTGCTGCGTTCTGAATTTTGCTTGGGGAAGGTGCTTCCAAAACCACTCATACTGCTTTAGGTGGGGTTCCTGGCTCTCCACCATCATATGGCCTCCTTCACTGCAGTTACCAGCAAACCCTCACTCTGGCATTCCATACGTCACCCTACCTTTCCTGTGCCTCTGCCCTGGGCAACCACCCTGGGCTGCTTCTTGACCTCTGAACAGGCCCCCCACTCTCCCAACTCTGTGTGTTTTCTTACACTGTTCTCTCTGCCTGCCTATACATGGTCAGGCTGAATGCTACCTCCTCCCACAGGCCTGTCTACTGAATTCAGATCTCTTTCTCCTGGGGTGGAGGCTGCTTCTTGGTCATTGCTGTCCCTACCATACCACTCCCCAGCCTAGGTCAGGACCTGGACATAACAGATACTCAGGCTTTAAGGAAAGCTTAGAATCAAGATCTTAGGTCTGAAATAGCCCTGAGAAATCAGCTGACTCAACATGCTTCTTGTACAGATGGGGAAAATAAGGCCCAGAAAGAGGACTTGAGGAGATAGGCTTCACATAGCAAGTTACAGACAGGGAATCTCCACTGGCAGAACTGGGAAGTGGGATAGAGTGGGACTTAGCCCAAGACAAATTGTAAAGGGCCATTTTCCTGCCCTGGCTGGTTGCTGATCTTGTGGAGGGGTCGTGGAGGGGAGTGAAGGAAGAAGGGGAGGCATGTTCCTACCAATTAGACCAACCTAATTCCCATTACCCCAAACACACTGAGCCTCCCCCATGCCCTCACAGCAACTCCGGGGTCCTGGCCAGTGAGCTAGTCTCACTTTCAAGGTCTGGGTCTTTTCCCAGGAAAGTGTAAGCTTGGGTGGCATCTATCCATGCCGCTTTCCACTTCCCATTCTCATGCCCTTCCATCCCATCCCTCACAGGACCTCTATCCCCTCCTGGAACCAAGGCCACACTGCCTCCTAGCCCGTTTCCTAACTCTGGGTATCTGTTTGCTCCTAAAGTGCCCAGGGATGGCTCACTCCCGGGATGGGCGTCTGGGCTTCTCACATGAAGACCACGCCTGTTTCTGACTTTCAGCCCCCTGCCAAAGCCACACCTACCACTCCTCGGGGCCTGGCCCAGGATCTTGGCTGGCAGCTGGCCCCAGTATGAACTTGGAATCCAACCTAGGGCTGTGCGATGTGGGGGTGCCCTGAGGGCAGAGGTCCAAGAAAAAAGTAGAGGCGGGTTCTGCACGCTCTTTCCCGCGACGCTCGGCCACCCAAGCCCAGCCCTTGACCTTACCCTTTGCTCCCAGACTCCCTCCTCGCTCTCACCCAGCAGCCGCGACCAACCGGTGGAAGGACCCAGAGGCACAGGGCTGACATTTCCGCTCCCGAAGACACGCCCCCCTCAAACACCGCCACCACCCCCGGCTCCAGCTTTCTCAGCTCCGAGCCTCGGACCCCGGACAGAGGAATGCTGTCAGCCTGCCTTCGAACAGAGGTCCCCTCTGGACAGTGCCACGTCGGACAGCCCAAGAAATGGAAGTGGAAGCAAGACTGGGCCCAGTGCGCGGGGTGGGGGGGGGGGGGGGCGGGCGCTCACTCACGGCGTCCGCCTCGAGGGTTAGCAACGGTCCTCCCCTGTCCGTGGGGTCACATCCCCAGCGCTCAGGGTCGCTTCCTTCTCCCGTCCTTCTGGTGTGCCGATTCTTGCCTGTCCTCCAGTCTTCCCAGCCGGGCCGCGGTCGCCCTCCCGCCCCCGAGGCGACGCCAGCTCCGCCCCGGCCCTCTTGGGCCCCGCCACGCTGCGGCCAAGGGGCGGGGAAGGGGCGGGGAAAGGGGACCCCCTCCTGGGGCTCGCACTCCAGCCTTCCGGAAAGTGCCTGCCGTGTTCCAGCTTCCCCTTGGGCGAAAGACTAACTGAGCAGCCGGCCCTCTCAGCGTCTTTTTGGACTTCTGCCAAGGAGGCAGCCTCGGCTTCCTCGACTGTAAAATGGGGACAAGCCCGGCTTTTGTCTGGAGCAGAAGCAAAAGAGCTGCTAGATAATTGTTTCTTGCCCTCGGTCTCACTCGTCCCAGAGCTCAATAAGGGATCAGGTCTGCCCCGTCCACTCCCATACTCTCAACTTCTGGCACAGTGCTTGGCACATAGCAGGCACTGAATACCCAGTTGCTGAATGAATGAATGAATGCCTTAGGAATCAGCTGAGTCGCTCACCCCAGCACTAAAGGAATGTCCCAAAAGAGTGTTCACATCATGGCTGGGGGCTTTGCTTAGGCTGGGCAGATTCTCCTTCCTCCTCACCCAAAGTCACCCCATTTCCCCCATCAGCTGTTCCCCTTTGGAATATCATTTTCCCCTCCTTCCTGCCAACCAAATACAAACCCTTGGAGACTGATCTGCTCTTCTCACTTTTTTGTGTGGGTCCCCCTCCCCCCCCCCCCCCCCCGCCTCCGAGAGCAGACAGATACCCCACAAGCACTCAATGCATCAAGATCTTAGGGTTGAAATAGCCCTGAGAAATCAGCTGACTCAACATGCTTCTTGTACAGATGGGGAAAATAAGGCCCAGAAAGAGGACTTGAGGAGATAGGCTTCACATAGCAAGTTACAGACAGGGAATCTCCACTGGCAGAACTGGGAAGTGGGATAGAGTGGGACTTAGCCCAAGACAAATTGTAAAGGGCCATTTTCCTGCCCTGGCTGGTTGCTGATCTTGTGGAGGGGTCATGGAGGGGAGTGAAGGAAGAAGGGGAGGCATGTTCCTACCAATTAGACCAACCTAATTCCCATTACCCCAACACACTGAGCCTCCCCCATACCCTCACAGCAACTCTGGGGTCCTGGCCAGTGAGCTAGTCTCACTAGCTAGTCTCTGACCCAGGGACCAGTTGGCTGGCTCTGTCATGGGATGGGAGGGAAGGTTGCAGGCCTTCCAGGTGGGGAGGGCTAAGGCAGACAGACAGGCTGCAGAAGTCACTTTGCACAGGTGCAGAAGGTGAGTAGGCAGGGGAAGAGGAGGGGTGGAGACAGGAGGTGGGCCATTTACCCATAGATGCCTCACTGGGCTCCTCTTGTGTCTAGATCTCCTGCTTGCTTAATGGCATGAGAACACCAGATCCTTAAGAATCCCAGCTCATAACATATATATAGGTAGGTTACGGGGAGGGCAATATATCAGAAAAGACAAGTAATGACTTTCTAACATCTTACTATGCTGATGGACAGTGACTGCAATGGGTTGTGTGTCGGGGACTTGATACTATAGGTGAATGTCAAAACTACAATGTTGCTCATGTGAAACCTTCATAGGATTGTATGTATATCAATGATACCTTAATAAAAAAAAAGAAAAAAATAACAATGACCACCAAAAAAAAAAAATCCCAGCTTGTAAAACTGAGGATTCAGTTTTTGTTGAGCACCTATTTTTGCCCTGGTCTAGAGTTCTTTTTTTTTAATGTCTAAGTCATAACTCTGCCCCAAATTCCCTATAAGCAAACATTTGTATGCTCTAGTGTATGCAAAAGGAATTAAAAACAAATTCATTTGCTTGATATCCTAATTAATACCCTTTCCTGAACATGACTGTTTACTGAGAGCAGGGGACCAAGTGATGAAACTCACCCAGTCACGACAGGTCAGCAGGGGGGTGACATGGAGATAACACGAGGTCAGAGCTCCATTGTCTAGAAGTGTGAACACGGTTATGGTCGATGGTGAGCAGGCTGTAAAGGTAGGTTTATCTGCAGGAAACACATGGAAGAGCCCAACTGGGCACTTGAGAAGAGTTTAAAGAAGGTGCTATTTA
The DNA here is from genome assembly GCF_040802235.1 of Manis javanica. NCBI lineage: Eukaryota > Metazoa > Chordata > Mammalia > Pholidota > Manidae > Manis > Manis javanica. Next base: position 36,885,837 of record NC_133159.1, read on the forward strand.
GAGATGTAGTCGGGAGGGGTAGGGAAACCACAGGGATAGCCTATCACCAAAGGGCGAGAACAGCCCTCCACTGTCTACCCTGGGCTGATGCTGTCACCCTTAGCTGAGGGGTGCCGGGAAGGAGTGGTAAAAGTGGGAGCTTCGAGGAGGGACACACCCAGCCCACAGCAATCATACTGTAAGGAGCGGGGCTAAAAAAGGGCCTTATTCCTTCCCTCCCTCCAATCTCTGGCCAGGTTTCCCTGTTTGCCCGTTCCAACCAGAAGCCAGGGACAAAGCAACCTGTTGATGTAGCCTGTAGATTAGGCCTCCTGGAGCCTATAGCTGGATGGACGAGGGTGGAGAGTGTATCTTGAGGGGCAAGGGAGGCAGGCTACTGGCACATGGGCTTGGGGACGTTGACTTCACAAAGGAAACAGAACTGCTCCTGCTTTCCTTATCGTTAAGTTCTAAATATTCATAATTTCAGTGTCATTTCCTCTTTCACTCATGGATGATTTAGAAGTGTGGTTTTTAGTGTCCTAACCCATGAGAGGTTTATATTTTTCTTGTTGACTTCTAATTATATTACTTTGTGGTCAAAGATCATGGTCTGTAAGATTCTTTGGAATGTGATGCGACTCTCTCTGTGGCTTTGTACATGGTCATTTGCTTTACCTCCGAGCTGGGTTTTATAGGATGGGCAAGAGTTTGGTAATGAGTGAAAAGCACAGACTCTTATGTTGGGGGAAATATAGATGATCCATTTTGAAAGACCTTTGAAGTTCCTAGCACCTTCACAGAGCCCCCAGGTGTCTGCCTCAATACAAGCTGACAGGCTGGCTGGTGGGATGGAAGGCAATGGAAGGACTGGGAGAAACCAGAGATAACCCAGATCCCTCAAACACCTGTATCCCCTTCCTGAAGCATTCAGTCTGGATTATGTTGGATGGCAAACTCGTAGAGAGCTTCCCAGGAGCAATCTGAAGCTGGCGCCGCTATGTGAACAGTAGGGAGAGACTGAAAAAAAAGGCAGACCACTCCTGAGTGGCAGGTGGCGGGTTTAATAAATAAGGGAACGTAGATGTGCACCTTGTCTTGGGTGGTCACAAGACGAGTAGATCTCTGTACCTTACCATCAAATCTTAGACGTTTATAAAGATGCCTTAACTGGGTTCAACCACATCCAGATAGTCTCAACACCACACCACTATCTGGTGGCTGTGTCCTTGGGGCAGCCTCTGGGAGCCAGGAAGGCAAAGGAGCCCACATTCTGAGGCCAGGGGAAGTGGGGGGGGAGTCTCTAATTGCTTGGGTCCAGCTCATAGGTCAACTGGTAGTCATTTCTTGGTGTTTCCCACAACAGGCTGGAGAGGTCAGGTTCTCCCAGGAGGCTCTGTTGGGACTGAGAAGACCCAGACCTCGGAGAACAAGATCCTGGCTTTACCATATATTAGTTGTGTGACCTTAGGTTACTCCTGCCTTCTCGGATGGCATGCTTAACCCTATAGCACTGCATGCCTACACAGGGCAAGCCCTGTTCCATGCCACTCTGTCCTGCATATAAGTGACTCAAATAAGGCCTTGTCTCTGAAGCTTGGTGGGAGCCAGCAAGGACCTAGCTGAGGATAAACCCTCTTCCAGTGCACAGCCTGGCACATGACTCCTTGATGGGAGCTCCAATTGGCAGCTGGGTGGTGCTCAGACCTGGGCTCCTGCACTGCTGTGTGTCTCTGGGAAAGCCTCTTCCCTTCTCTGGGCCTCAGCTTCCCCATCTGCACCACAAAAGTTTCTTCCAGCCATACTATTCCAAGTGCCTAATTGGGACCAGCTTCCCGCCTCTGTCCCTGTAGGCCTGTATCCAGTGATTCTGCTGACCCAGAGTGACCTGTCTCTGGGAACTCCACAGCACCTCCTATGCCAGGAAAGGGCCCCCATCCCCACATTCCTCCCAGAATGAACTACAGTGCCCTAGCTCTCCCCACCAGATTTCTGGCAGCTCCTCTAGCCTGATGGGGCCTACCTTCTCCTCACTCTCTCAAGAAAAAGTTTCTATTTCTACTTTTGCCCCTCCATTCCCAGAAGGCAGGATCTCCCATCTTGTGTCTTTCACCCTTGCACATTGAGGAAAAAACAAAGGACACCCTCATGGAGGTAAGAGAAATTGAGGTTAGATATTCTTTCACTTGAAGAAGAAAAGGTTCAAGGGAATGTGACAGGGGAAGACAAGGTTGAAAAGGATGTACATTAACATTCTGTGCGACCTTGGACAAGGCATTTATTCTCTCTGAGCCCATGCCTCCTTCTGTAAAATAAGAACAACTATATGTGCCTCACAGAAGAGCTGTGAAGATCAGACGTGATGGCCCTTGTACATGCAGAAGGCTTGGTGTTCCTCTGGCTCTGGGGGGCAGCGGGCAGAGCCTCAGGACAATATGAGATGCTTGGCACATCAGAGCTGTCCATGCAGCCTGGGTGGCTGAACTCACTTCCGAGAGGGAAGCGTGCAGGCAAAAGTGGCACAGATCCCGGGACACAGGCTTCAGAGAGTTTCAGTCCCTGTGAAAAGCAGGAGAGTCCTCTTGACCCTGAGAACCACAGATTCAGGTGTCTGGGCTCCAAGGTCCTCCTCCTTCCCGGCTCCCTGCCCACCCCTTCATTTGGAGGCATACCCCTCACCTCTCCAGCTTTCAGGTCTTCCATCTTGGGAAGGAGACCTCTGGAGGCTGTGCTGGACTCCTGGTGTGCATAAGGGCTTTAGGACAATTTCACAGCCCTCCAACCTGACCCCTAACATAGCCTGGTAGGTGTTGTCTCCTCCCCCAGGTGCACACCCTCCAATCACTTGGGTTAGTTCCCAGCTCAGGAGTGTCCCAGGAGTGAAGGTGAGAGAGGGCCGTAGTGTGGGCTGTGGGGTATGGGGGTGGGGAGGTTTCACCAGTGTCCTGGGTTCGCCTTCCACGGAACCCAGCATGAAGCCTGCACAGGAAGCTCTGCCTAATCCTACCCCCTCCTCTGCCACTGTGGTGACTCATATTCAACCTCTGGCACTGCCTGCCTGGAGCATCATCCCAGTTCAAAGCCCTTCTCCTGCAGGAAGCCTCCTTAGGCTGCCCCAGTCTGCACAGCTCTCCCTGCCATCCTCCGCAGCCTCCTTTCTCCAGGTGTGTTCCTAACACCTGCCTCAGTATTGCCAGTGGGGATGGGGTTCCTTACAGAGCACCAGCTCATTCTGACTAGGCCTGGAGACCTATCAGTTACAGGAAGGACTGGGAAGAGAGGAGCAAGTGAAGTGACATGGTGGGTATGAAATCAGCAAAATCCAGAATGAGAAAAATTCTATAGGACAGATTGTTAAATAAATGGCAAGACAATAAAAGCGATGAGGGGAAACCTGTAAGTTAAAAGTGACTTACTACAGAACATTACTCAGCAGTAAAAACAAAGTACTGACACTTGTAACAGCTTGAATAGATTTCAAGGGCATTATGCTGAGAGAAAAGAATTCAATTTAAAAAAGTTACATGTTATATGATTTCATTTATAGAAGTTCTCAAAAATGACAAAATTATAGTGCTGGATAACAGATCAGTGGTTGCTAGGAGTTCAGAGTTGTTTAGTACAAGAGACTTTCTCTTGGTGACAGTTCTGTATCTTGATTGTGGTTCCACAAACTGATACATGTGATAAAATTTCATAGAACTATATGCAAAAGGAAAAAAATGAAAACTGAGTGCATATAAAAACTGGTGAAGTCCAAATAAAGTCTAGTTTTAATAGTATTGTACTAATGTCAAATTCCTGGTTTTGCTAATTATACTATGGTTAGGTAAGATGTTATCATTGGGGGAAGCTTGTAAAAGGATACCCAGGAGCTCTGTCATTTTTGCAACTTCTATGTGAGTTTAAATTACTAAGAAATAAAAATTTTTTTCTAAAAACTGACTTAAAAAAGACATCCAGTCACAAGTTATGGATCTTGTTTGGATCCTGATTTGAACAAACTGTAAAAAGAAAGTTATGAGCCAACTGGGGAAATCTGAATATACTTGTGCTTTTGATGATATTAAGCAATTTTGTTATTTATGTGAGGAACTTTTTAAAAGAGTATTTAAAAGTATTTTGTATTTAAATGTATTTTTTAAAGAACTATAAACAGAAGTATGTAGGGATGTAGGAAAGTGAGGTCCAGGATTTGAAGGGAAAGGGGTGGGGCCATAAATGAAACCAGATTGTCATGTGTTGAAATTTTTTTATGTTGGATCATAGGGACTTGGGTTCATTAAACTATTGGCTCTACTTTTGCACATATTTGAACATTTCAACAATGAAAGTTTTTTAAAAAGAAACCACACAAAGGGCAGATGTCTGGGCCTTTCTCACAGAGATTTTGTTTCAGTATCTCTGAGATGGGTTTATGTACCCACTCCTAGCAAGCCCCCAAGAGATAGTTATACAGAGGACTAAGATTTGAGAAGCTGTGCTATAGACTGAATGCCTGTATCACCTCACAATTCTTATATGCTGAAACCTAATCCCCAGTGTGACGGTGTTTGGAGGGGGGACTTTGGAAAGCGATGAGGCCATGAGGGTGGTGCCCTCACGAATGGGATTCTGTGCCCTTATAAAAGTCACCCTGAAAAATTCCCTTGCCCCTTCTACCAATGTGAGGACACAGCAAAAAGATGGCTATCTATGAACCAGGAAGCAGATCCTCACTAAATCTGTAGATGCCTTGATCTTGGACATCCCAGCCTCCAGAAGCATGAAAAATAAATTCCTGTTGTATGTAAATCACCCAGTCTACGGTATTCTGTTACAGCGGCCCAAATGGACTAAGACAACCTCTTCCTGTTTTCCATATTACCTGTGGGTTGTGATAAAAATGGGGGACCTCCCTGAGGGTTGGGGGTATGTCTTCTAGAAATAATGGGTGTAAATTAGTATAGTTCTTGTATCTCACAGAGACAGCCTGGTGAGGTGGAAACAGTACTTCAGTTTCACTCATTTGTTCATTCATTCATTCCATAAGTATTTACCGAAGGCCCATTAGATGTCAGGCACTGTGTTTGGGTGCAGCCCTTACCCTTTGTGAGTCATGACAAAGGCCTCAGTCTTCTGAGGAACTTCCACTAGGCCCAGGCTCCCCACTTCATAGCTCGTGAAACTGAGGCTGCAGAAGATCATTACAAGAAATGTGGTAGAGAGGCAGTGGCTCTTAAAGGGGAAGGGTCCTAGGTTATCAGTCTAATCTCTTCAGAGCACAGGGTAAAACTCAGGCACAGGGAGTGAAAGGGATGGGCCCAAAGGTAAATAATGATAAAACAAGCCATTCAGTGAACCTTCTTTATACTTATGTTTGAGATGAATTTTCTCATTTCTTCTTCTCATCATCCCTGGGAAGGATGTATGTTTGTCTTTCAGGAGCTATTAAGTTGTCCTTGCCTCCAGAGGGAGGGATGGAGGGGCAAGAAAGAAACAGTTCCTCTAAGGGGTAAGATGGCATTGGACACATTAGGATGACACCCAAGTCTGTCTTGCTCTGCCTCTTCTCTCTGGGAGGATGCTTAGGTCCCACCTTGGCTTCATTTCCTGGCGGTGGGGAACATTGTGTCCCCCACAGCCTGGAGGCAGCAATTCAGGCAGTGGTGGGGTCCCCTGCTTAGTGGAGACTCACCTGTACCACACAGGGTCTGGATTCCACAGCAAGTACAGCCTGTGAATTCCCACAGTTGTAATCCTGCTTGTCAAGGGGCTGCATTAGGAAGTTTTTCAAGAAGCAGCTGTAGGAGCACAGCTTTGCCTAAGGGTAAGGAAACTAAGGGCGTGCTCTTCTCCTGGGGTCTGCGAGTCTGTTGTACGCTAGCTGCCCGCACCCAGCCCTCCTCTGGGGGGACCATGGGCCCAGGAAGTTCTTAGTGCTTTGCAGATAGGCTACTCAGTTGAGCCCATGAGATTGTCTTCCCTGTGGACTGTAAACTCTGAGAAGTGGGCTCGTTTTTATTTTCCCTCCTCCCATGGAATCTTGTAGCAACAACTGACAGTTGTAAGGAAGTTTTTGGTTTACAAAGTTCTCTCACTGCTCTGGTCACTTTTGAGTTCTGCAGCAACAGTGGGAGGCAACCATTGGCTCCAAAAGGTAGAAGGACTTGGCCAAGAGGCACAGCCTGAAAATGGCAGAGCTGAGACTCAAACTCAAGCCTCCTCAGCCCGATCACAGTCCAGCCCCGTGCCTCACACAGCCTAAGCATTTAGCAGATGTTCTGCTTGAAAGCTATCTATCTCATGCGACCCATCCAGTAAGTTAGGGAAAGGAGAAAAAATCAGTTTGAAAAGGGGCTAGACACTTTTGTGAAAATGTTCTCCTAGGAAAGTAGATGAGAGCACAGATGTTTGTGCCTGGATCCATGTTGAAGCAATTACCAGCATGAAGTTCGTCACCCGTCCTCGGTACCCTTGACACCACCTTAGGCTTCTCGCTCACTTTTTTGAAACCCTTGCAAAATTTGCAGGTACAGATCATATTCCACACACTCTACAGACAGCACCCATGAGAGAAAGTCATTTAGTGTGAGCTGAGGGTGGAAGAGGAGAAAGAGAGGAAGGAGACCCCATACAAAGAGGAGAAGGGGTTCAGACAACAGAGGGCAATCTGAGGATCACTTAGTTTCTAGAGTGGAGGATCACCTGCCTCTGGGAAGAAGGCACATGGTAGACCATCACTGAGACACCAAGAGCTTCCCTGACCTTGACAGCAATGCTGTTTCCTCAGGGGCACCCAGAGGACACAGTGCACGCTGCTGGCTCTGAGACAAACTGAGAAGCACAAGAAAGTTCCAGGCCAATCAATCCCAGCTCCAGTGGGGTGTGAGTCTCCCAACAGAGCTCTGTAGCTGAGTTCCCATTCATATATTGCTCCCTGCCCAGTTGTGCATACATCATCCCCCTCTGCATCCTCACCAAAGGCAAGAGCAAATGCACACAGGATGGATGGAGAGTACAGCCTGGACCGGCAACCCACAATTCTTCATGCAGCTGTGGGGCCAGCTTCATGCACAGATTATCCAGGGCAATAACTAATCCAGCATTTGGCTCCAGAAATCATGAGCTTGGGTAGCTCTCAGTTCTCACAAACAAGGAAGCCATTGGACTCTAAGAGTCTGAGAAGGCCTCTGCTTTCCTCTATTGTCCTCGAAGGTCCTCACCTGAGACCAGAAATCTTCCCTAGAAGCAGACAATAATCAAACCCCTGTTTTCAGATATATTCCAGTTGGGTTGCCTGGGACCAAAGGGCAGAGAAAATTTTCAACAGAGATAGAAGAGATAGATGGAATGTTGCTACCAACACCCCCTGTGACATTAGGGAAGTCATTTTTCCTCTGTAAAGTCACTAACTATTATAGGGGTTTGCAAAACAGGATGAGCCTCAGAATTACCTGCAGATTTTAAAAAATTTATTTTATGGTGTCCCAACTTCACTCCAGACCAAAAGAATCCATATTTCAGTGGTGGGACCTAAGAATTGACATCTTTGACAAGTTCTTCAGGGTTTCATCCAGGTGGGAAAATTACAGGCTTTAGTCCCTTCAAGCTATAAACTGTTCCATCTAATGAGTCAACAAGGAACTAAATAAGTAGAGGTCTATAATCTTGGTCTCAGATAAGCCATCCACAAATAGTCAGGCAGGCCCTGAACCTTGGCCTGGAACTCCAAGTGTCACCTGGCTCCTGACCAGATGTCAGCACCCAGGCTCTGCATCTGCCCTCACTCCTCCCTTCCCTTGCTCAGGTGTGGGCAGTGGGGCCAGCCAGCTGGTGGTTAGAGAGAGAGAGACAGTGCTCACTCCAACCTGTGTGCTTTGGTCTGGACTTAACCAGCCTCTCCCACCTTGCACCTACACTAGCTTGTGAATTCAGTCTTGAGAGTTTCCATTTCCTACTGCATTTTCTCTGGCATGATTACTATTGTTCAAGTCTCTTTAAATTCTTGGTAGAGAATTTCTGAACATGGCAACAAATTGTACAGGAAAATATCACAATAGAAAATTTTGTTCTAGAAGTAGAAGGAATAAGGCCTAGAAGTAGATGTATGTTCTAGAAGCAGAAGTTCCCATCTCCTCTATATAGGAGATTTGTGCCTTGGACAGGTAAAATACTTAATCTAGCAGCTACTATTTTGCTCTTTTATTATGTGTGAAGCATAGTGCTAAGCACCTTATTTATACTATATCATTTAATCCTTTTCTTAACTTTTGAGATGGGACTATTTTTTAAATTTCACAATGAGGACACAAAGGCTCAGAGAGATCGAGTTACACTTTCCAAAGGCAGAAATGGTATTCTAATTTAGACCTTACTCTTACATGTATGATGCTCTCTCTTAAGGGTCCACATTTGTAAAATGAAAGTAATGTTATCCTTACAGTATCATGGTGCAAATGGAAAAACAACAAGGAAGGCTCATTCAACTAGCAAGGCTCATCAAAACACCGCTCGGCTTCTTCCCTTGCCTGACAAAATCCGAGTGAAAATATAAGATCTGTCAGCTACTTCCCACCTGACCAGAGGCAAAATGAAAGATTAAGCACAGGTTGAAGAAATAAGAATGCAAGGTGGGGATTCATGCCACATGATAAATGTGGGTACAATAACAGCAACCACAAAAGTGATCTGGGGATCATAGTGGACCAAAAGTCAAATATGACTCAATAGAGATGCTTCAAATGAAGGCAAGGATTTTTTGGGGTAGGAGACTGTAAGTGAATTACTTGAGGAGACAACACCTCTGATTACTGCCATGGCAGATGCAGAAGACCAAGGAAAAGTGAGTATCATATCTTTTGGGAGAGATACAGGTTTTGGGTAACAGAGTCAATTCAAGTCAAGATGTGATGGGAACACTGGGAAATGAAATTGGGATCTATATATAGAGGCCCCAAAGTTAAGAGTTCCAAGTGGGAAAAGCCATGTTTGACAGCAGGTCATAAGCCAGGTAGCTAAAGGTGGGAATGAGGACAGGGTGAGGAAAGGTCAAGTTGGAGGAGTTACTAAGGCAATCTTGTGAGTGGTCATGTGGAGAGATGACTGCCAGTGAGCCTTGCCAGCTCCCAAAGGATTGCCATCCTAAACCTACTCTGGTTGCTCCACAAGGCTATCTTGGGTTCAACTTCAGGCCTCAACTATATGGCAGACACCAGTGAGTTAGTCTGTCCAGAAGCAGGGGCTGGAGCTTTGAGTCATATAAGGAAAGACAGAAGATTGTTTAATCTGCTGAAAAAACTCCAATCCAACTTGAGAACTGTCATCCTAAATCACCAAGGCTGTGAGATAGAAGAGTGGATAGACTTTTTTGGAAGGTTTTAGCAATGGTGGCAGAACAAAGCTCAGTGAGGGGAGTGAAAGGTGGCTAGATTTAAGTTCTGGCTGGGAAGAACTTGCTATGACTCAAGCTGTGTGGAGACAGCACAGGTCAGCTAAGCAGGGTAGAGAGCTCAAGGCCCTGGAAGTTTCTAAACTGTTGCCCAATGGCTTGGGGAAGCTGTAGAGGGGGCTGCTGCAGTAGGTGGGAGGTTAAATTTGATCAGGGCTTTCAAAATCTTTCTTGGGAACTGTTTCTTCAAATGATAGTTTATAGGAAGCCCATAAATAAAACACTGCCTCTTTAGTTGAGTTGGGGGTAAGGACTACACTCCCAGGGTACCTACCTCTAAGGAACAGTTTGGATTTCTTGAAGCCCAGTTGAAAACTAGTGACTGGACAGTCTCTAGGTTCCTTTTTAATGTTAAGACTTGGTAAGTCAAGATGATCTTGAATGTGCCAGGCTGGTACTTTAAATAATTGTCTTTCTCCAAAAGTTTTTTCATCATTTTCCAGTTCTTTCTGCTTATAAACTCTGGACCTGGGTGCCTCCTCTGATGGTCCTTTGGCTTTGTTTTCTACATGCAACCTCTGCAGTAAGATTAAAAGAAGAACATAGTGTATCAGGTGCTGTCAGGTCATCCAGAATGACCAGAGCTAAGGGAGTGGGTAGGGGACCTAGCAAGAGATGAGCCTGGAGAAATCACCAGGGACCAGATGCTGAAGCTCTTGTGAGCTGATCCAAAGGGACTTTGTTCTGGAAGCTCTGGGGGGCCTGGCAGGACTCATAAATGGTTCAAACCATTTTTGGACTACAATTTTTCTTGTAGCTCTTTCAGCTCCTGAGGTCTGAAGAGCTTAGAAGTAGCTCTGTGAACATGAGGGATGGGCTTTCTCAGTGGACACGACAAATGACACCATTAAGTCTGGAGCAAGGACAGTTGCCTGCTATTCTTGGCTTGGCTTCTCATGCAGGCAGTGACCTTCAAGTCCTCTCTTCCTTTTTGTGCACCAAGTCTGTCCTTTAGCAGATAAAAATGCTGCCATCAACATGCCACATTAGATTTGCCAGGACCAAAGTGTTCCATGCAGCATAAAAGAGCACAAAAAAGTTCTTCTTAGAATACGATGTCTCTTCAAATACAGTTTGGAGGAATCAGAAATGTATAGTGTGTGCATTACGTTCTTCAAGTTGAGAGAAAAATTGGCCCACCTGTTTCTCAGAGCAAGGGATGGTTCAAAAGCTACCCATGACTTCCTAAGGCTTGAGTTGGCTGTTGGAGCCGGGGGTAGGGGTAATTGGGAGGCTGCCCTCTTTTCTGAGCTAATGGTGGGGGATTATGAGGGGGGGGGTAACAAGGAGAGCAGCAGCACATCTCACCAAACAGCAGGTTCCTGCTGACCTTAAAGGGTTGCTGGAAGGATTGAGATGATCCATACAAAGGGCTTGGCCACAATGCCTGGCACATGGTAAGCCCTCAGTGGTCAGTGCTAGTGATTATTGTTAATATATATATACCGAGGCCCACCCTGGACTCACAGGTCCTCTTTGCATGGAACACATTCTCTGAGACTTTAATATTGCCTACCTGTTATTCCCTAGTTAGCTGTGAGTGCTTCACGGCAGGATCATGGTCTGGCAAGATTTGCATTCTCCACAGTACCCAGCAGCGTTTTTTAACCTTCTTCACCCCTCTTCAAAATTAGTTGGTTCACCTTGTATTGTAACTATTCATGTCAGTGTCTCATTTGCTGAACTGTAGGCTCCTCAAGGGCAAGGACTGAACCTTTAAATCTGTGCCCAGAAACAAGCCTGCTGAGCTTGGCCCTGCTTCAAGGCCTTAGCACTTGCTGTTTTTTATCTGGTACTTTTCCTCAGCTCAAGTGTCAGCTGTCACCTCTGCAGGAATGGCTCTCCTGACCATGAAGTTATTGCCTCTACTCGCATTCAATCACATTATTTTTTTTATTTTCATAGTGCTTATAATTATTGGTGCTATAAATAAGAAATAAGCTTACTGGTTTATTCATTTGCCTTCTCACAAGAATATAAGCTCTCTGAAAACACGGCTTTATTTGTCCTGTTCACTGCTGTATTCCTATTTTCTATAACCATGCTTGGTATATAATAGGTGAACAATAAATATAAATGCATGCTGAATCAAATGACTTGGGGAGTGGGCATTTATATGAATCAAAGGTCATTACTCTGGAGATTGCAAAAAACAGAACATGTGGCTTCTGCTTCCAAACTGATTGGAGAAGAAAGAAACTGCAGCATAAACACCCTCAGAACAAGATAAGGCAAACTATGACCAGGTGCTAGATGTGTGACACAGAATCAGAGGCAAGGGAGACACAGGTGATGGCTGGAACAGGGCTTGAGAGCAGGGGGCATCGACTCCTCTTCCTGTCAGCAATTAACATGGCTGTGGCAGAGCAGGTTCTCTGTGAGCGATTGTTGAGTGCACCGAGCAAAAAACCCCAAGGTAAAGACAGCGGATTGGTGTGTGTAACTTGGTATCTTGGTTTGCAAATATTCCTACTCAATCAGTTCTTGATCTATGGGTGTTAAGGGATTCTCTTAAATTCAGAGTAATTAAACATAGGCACACACACAAGATAACGTTTTGGTTAAAATCCATGTCATGTATTTATTCAACAAACAACTGAGTATCTTCTGTGTTCCAGGCCATGTCCTTGGCACTGGGAATGGAGATTAGACCCTGGCCCTCAAGGAGCTCACAGTCTAGAGGGGAAAAAAGATACCTAAATAAATAAATATAACATAAAGTACACAAAAGGGACCAACAACGGAAGTGCAGAGCAGAGGAACCTGATCCTATGGTTAATGTCCCTAGGAAAGAAAGATCTGGCTAATGGGCATTTTGATGAAGAACAGAGAAGGCAATGGTTCTCCAAATGTGGCTGGTGAATTACCTACATCTGAATCATCTGGACATATAGCAAATGCAGATTCCCAGCAAGTTCTGCAAAGACTGATTCAGCAGGTTGGGGTTTGGGACCCAGGAATTTACCTTTTAAGCACTCTAGGTAATTCTACTGCGATTTAAAGTTTGAGAACCTGAGATAAAGTTTGTTCTTTAAACTGGAATGAAGACAAATCTGCACATCTGAAATGCGAATCTGTCTTTAATGAAAGGCAGGGGAAGGAGAAAAGAGGAAGAGAGTTGACATTTATTAAGCTCTACTGTAGTCTATATGTAAGTTAGTTCTCACAATAATCCTATGAGGTAGATATTATCCCCATTTTACAGATGAATAAAGAGAGAGTTGAAATAATTTGTTCAACAGTATAGAGCTAATGAATCACAACACTGATGTCTGAGCCCAGACTCATTTAACTCTAAAGCCTGTCCACTTGCTGTAATATCATGCTGCACCAGGGGACAAATTTACCAATTGTTACAATTTTCCTTTAGTTCTTTGCCAGATCTTGCTAAGTAAATATAAAGAACAGCCTGATGGTACTTTGATCATATCCAATGTAACTGTCCATGGATTCCTTCTTTTGCAGGTGGGATTTAGGGCAAAGCTGGGAGGAGCCAAAAAACGAGCAGCGAGTTCTTTTCCCCTCATTTTCTGACCTTTTAGTGGAGCTGTTACAGAAATGTACTATGGCTAAAAACTGTACCCATCTAGAGGGAAAAGCAAACATTTAACTGGATATCCATGAAAGCAACTCCACCTGAAGTCAAGGATTCCTGGGATTCAAAACATCCAGATTCAAGTTTCTCAGAAGAGGAACTGTCAGGACCAGAAATAGGTCCAGATTTTGCATTAGGCAACAGCTCAACCTTTAGAGAAACTGTGAAAGGACAGCAGTTTTTCCAGGGTAAACACCATCTGTCTCTTTCTATACACAGACTCAGAAGTACAAAATAGACACAGCTCAGAAAATAATGGGAAGTCCAATCTCATTTAAAGAGCTTGGGGACAGGCCCAACCTATAAAAAGTCTTCTGTAATAAAGAAAACACACACACGCACACACAAACTGCAAATACTGGTTATATTCCCACTCACTATATTTAGTATCATACAACCAAACCTTAGGCAGGAGCAGCAAAGTGGAGCACACTGGATCAAGGAAAGAGAGGCACAGTAAAGGTGGTTGACAGCGATGCTAGGGAAGCCCTGGGGCCTCAGGTTCAGAAGGCTGGTGTGTAACTACCACCCTCTCTGTCCCTGAACTTGGAGTCAAAACAGTGACAATACAAACCCAATGGAAGTTTCAGTGCTGGAGCTTCTTTCTGATTTTTGGCGTTTCAGGCAACTGCTGAGTCCAAAGATGAGTCTTGGTCAAATTAGCCCACAGCACTGACAGTACAGACAGCACATAGTTTAGATTTCACTGTTTAGTGTAACAAAGATTGTAAGCCAGACTTTATTTTATTGCTACATTTTCCCCAAACCCAATCTGGAACATCTGCTTCCACCCACTTTTTTATATAATACTGGCAGGGCTTAGAATTGTTAAAAAAAACAACAACATGCAAATCTAGATTGATCCTCTCCTTTCGAAAGTGTTAATTTATTTACACTGCATTGATTCACCCCTTCTAAATACATAGCTTCTAAAGGAGTTTAGAGAAGCAGGTGCCACAAACTATGGTTTAAAAATATGCAGGCACAGTCCTTGTGTGTTTAACTGTCCCTGAAATCTACTGACACTTAGCTACACTAAAGGGAACTCTAGATGAAGTCTTAATCCTGATGGCAATATAATCCATGGCACAGAAGAACTGAATTTAGTTGGCAATGCATAGTGCCGCCGCAACATTCTGGAAGAGTCTGGTTTTCTAGAGTCTAAACAGAATATTTGGGTTATGCCTTTGGCCAGTCAAGTGGTGTATGGGAAGAGTATGTAAAGCCCACATCTAACTACAGCAGGTCTTCAAGCTTATTATCCTGTCACAAGTTTATAAAGAGGAAGAACTAATCATTTGGGAGCTGTGCAGTCAGAATGGCCAGAAAGCAAATGCAGTTACATTGTGTAAAATAGTCAACCATCATGTGGATCCTTGGCTCTCTCTGTTGATGACCTCAAACACTTAAAAATGAAACCTCAAGTGTGCTGGGAGATAATTATCAGAGTGTTTGGGTACCTTCATTCCTGAACATCAAGTAATAGGGCTCACCTCCACAATTACCACTTGCAATAAAGCATATAGGGCGACTCATTAGAGATGCTCAGCTCCCAAGAGTTCAAGCAGGTGGGTGGGCTCTAGACTATCCAGGGCTGAGATTGTAAGCCAACCCTTCCAGCTCTAAGTCTTATCCTGGTTCTGGGCACTTTTCAGTTCTGCTCCCAGTCCACTTTGCTCCAATTCAGCGATGACAGACATATATTTGAACTCATTTGGTCTGAAGTTAAAGGTCTCCACTAACCCGTAGGTCTCTTTCTGATCAGTGGCATAGAAAAGCTGAACTTGGTTGGCAATGCACTGTGCCTCAGCAACATTCTGTAAGGTAAAAACAATAGTGAGGTTTTTCCTTCAACAGGGCCACAAAGCTCTGTGTCAGTCCTGTGGTGGGTGGGAAAACCACCCTGGAGCCACTGTTTCTAGAAAGCTTTCCTGATATCCAAGTCTTGGTTAGGTACCCTTTTCTCTGTATATCCAAATCACTCCATCTTACCTCTATAATAGCATTTATCAAACTGTATTGCATCTGCCGTTCCCCCTCTTTTTCTTTTTGTCTGGCTTCCCTAGTATGAATTCTTCAGAGTATGTGCTTGCTTTACATCCCTGCACATGGTGACATCCAGTGAATGTCTGCTGAATAAATTAATGAATATGTTTAAAATTTCCCTCTTCATTCAGTTCCTTAGTAACTGTTAAGTATATCTCAAGGGAAAAAAAGAGCAGTAATACCCAGTTCCAAGACCCAGTTTGTGAGTGAGTACTAAGTTCTTGACCAACCAGACATACTCCTCAATGAAACCTGTTCCCAATACCTCTAGTGGTACTAGAAAATAGTGCTAAAGCTGACTGTGTGGTATTACAATTTGTCCATGAATTCTACAACTCTCCTCCCTTTGATGGAGACCTAGGTTCCCTTTCCTGGAATGTAGGCTGTATTTAGTGACTTGTATCTTAATAAATGGACTATGGTGGAATGATGGAGAATGACTTCTGCTACTAAATCACTAAAATAATGTAGCTTCTGCCTTGCTATCTCTCTTAAACCATTTGCTCTGGGGAAAGCCAGTTGCCCAGTCATGAGGACAATCAAGTAGTCCTACAGAGAAGCCAGTTGGCAAGGAAATGAGGCCTTCTGCCAGCAGCCACGTGAATGGGGGTTGGAGTTGGACTCTCTAGCCCAATCAGCCTTCAGATGACTGCAGCCCTACCCAACATATTGACAATTTCAAGAGACTCTGAGCCAGAATCACCAGCTATGCTGCTCCTGGATTCCTGACCCACAGAAACTGTGAGGTTTAAGTGTTTGTTGTTTTAAGCCATTAAGTTTTGTAGTAATTGCTATGCAACCATTTATAACCAACCAACCAACCAGCCAACCAAGCAACCAACCACCCACCCGCCCAACCAACGAGTAAAGCCCCAGGGAAGAGAAGGGACCACATTCTCTAAAGCTCAGTAGCAGGGAAAAATGGTGACCAGACTACTCTACACAACAGAGGGAGAGGTAGGGTCAGGACTAGGCCACACTCTCAAAACTATACGGAAGAACCTCCAACAACTCTTCCTTTTGCTTGCTATACATTTTCTAGTTCTAGCTGGTCAGAGGCACTTACTCATTATCACTGTGTTCACATGGCCAAAAGATAATGGAAAATTCCCACTAAAACTGTCAAAAGTATGCTATGTTTAGCTACAGAATGATGAAAATGGGTTTATAAATACCACAGTTTGCTTTACCTCCATTCCCTCCCACGGGGTTTCTAGGTCATTTCTCACCAGTAAGCACTAATCTCTGAGACTAGATCTTCAATCAAAAGCCTTCTTCCAAAACACTGGCTATTTCAATAGAATTTTAGAGTTGGAAAGGGCCTCAGAGATCATCCATTCTTCATTGAATAGGCCAGCAAACCAAAGCAAATGAGGTTCAGAGATGGGCCCAAGGTCATGTGGCCAGCAAGTGGCAGAGCCAAGCACCAGACCTCTGGACTCCCAGACTGGTAATCCCTCCACCTCACCCTGACAGTGTTTCTTGTGGGGCAAGATATTTAAGATTGATCAAGGTCAATAATTCCACTTCAACAATTTTACATTTTTTATTCTCAAACATGCCCCAAGAACAAATCATTTCCAAAGCAAGTGCACTGCCATAATCTGAGGCAGCTACCACCATTGTCTGAGACCCTGAACTGTAGAGACTCTGATAATGAACTTTCATGAGGCTTAGGATGGTGGAGGAAGGGGAATTTCAACTGTGTACACTCTACAACAGTGCTGTTCAAATTGCAGAGTTCCAGGGGCTCTGTGGAGGGGCATCTGGTCCCCTCATCTGTTTAGCTGTTACATGCTGGGGTTTTATATTTATATATTATTCCCACCCACACCATTCACCCTCTGCCTTTTGTTCTCTTAACTCAACATGAGCAGTAGTCTTCTCCCTTTCTAAGACCCAAGAAGATAAACATATTAATTCCTTGTGTTGCTCATGAAGGAGGTATATTAACAAGCCTGATTCCGCCCTTTCTTTCAGTCTTCATAGTTACAGTTTACCCAAGTCTTGCCCATTTTACTCCTTATACATTTCTGGGTTATTCTTATTCCTCCATCTCTAATACCACTGCTCCAGTTCTGGTCTTCATCGCCTCTTGCCAGGTCTATTGCAACTGTCTTCTAAAAGATCACAATAACCAAGCTAGAACTAAAAAATATTTTGGAAGCAAATAATTAAGGTTTATGGTCTTGAACTCCAACTCTGTGGATCACTCCCTGTTCAAATGACTCTTTTGTGCACTCAGGATAAAGCCAAGCCTCTAAATACCACCCACAAAGCCCCCTTTTTTATATACCAGTGATACCAAACTGTTTGCAATACCTCAAGTCATTTTATGCCTCCTAGCATTTAATTTTTGCTATTTTCCTCTTTTTGGAACATACCCCTTCCCGCTGCCCCTTTCTTTATCTGGCTAAATTCCTGCTTTTAGAGGTTCAGCCCAGATGTCATGTCTAGGAAGTCTTCCTTCTATAGAAGGGCAGGGACACCCCATACTGTGCATGTCTCTATCCTAGCACTCAGTGCATTACAATGAAATCATTTGAACATGGAACCAAATAAGGTTTTTGAATATTCTACTAAATTTTCAGCATTAAAGTTAATTAGTTCAGAAGACCCCTCTAGTTCCCATATGTTTCTATTCATTTGCTTTACTATATTGGGAAATACTATGCCTAAAGTACACACTCGTGTATGAGTAGCAGGGGATCGTATATATTTATATTACATTTCTAAGTTTCCCATCTCTGAATCATGTATCTCTTCAATAAATTCTAACATGTCTAGTCCTGTACTACACTGGAAACTCACAGTCAAGTTGATTTATACAAGGTTAATGTCTGTTGTTTGGTATGCTGTTGAATGTTGTAAGGCCAGGAAGCAAATTTTAGTGATGGGAACTATGCAGCAGTTTAAGACCACCAGAGTGAGGTGGTGAAAATGCCAAAGCAAAAAGGACCTCCTCTGACCTCTAGAGCCCATTTTTAATATGGATTTTTAATGTTGTGCTTTGCTGAAGCCCAGAATATAAAGTACAATCTCTATGTTACTCCTGTGGTCATATCTTAAAACTTGTCATTATTAGTAACTATATCCCCTCCAAATCTCATTATGAAATACCCACACTCTGTCTACCATTTCCTATTTTTTAAGCTCATTCCCAACTTAAAAAATTCTTTAACTCCACTAGGCTTCACAATTCTTACTGTCTTTAACCTTCCTCATGTTTTCACTTCCCTCTTCATCCAGTTTGCATTCCATGGCCAATAATTATAATCCTTCTTTTACATTCACCGTTAACTTCCTGGTCTCTACCTTCCTTCATTATACCAGCGGCTAACCCATAACCCTGGTTAAGTCCAACTCTCAGCCCTCTCTCTATGCCTGTATTCCACCTGCACAGCCACTCTGTCTTTCATTTTCCTAGATCACAAGTTGGCAAACACTTTCTGTAAAGGCATAGATAGTTAATATTTTAGGCTCTACAGGGCCTATGGTCTCTGTTACAGCTACTCGACTCTGTTGTAGAGCTAGAGCAGCCACAGATAATATGCAAATGGTAAGTATGGTTGTGTTCCAATAAAACACAATGAAATATGAATTTCATACACTTTTCTCAGGCCATGAAATTTTGTTTTCTTCAGTTTTTCTCCTTCCAACTATTTAAAGATGTAGAACACATTCTTAACTGACGGGCCTTCTAAAAACAGACAGGGGATTGGATTTTGCCCACAGGTTATAGTTTGCTGACTCCTGTCCTAGATAACTTTACTTTCTCTTTTCCTCTCAAATGTCCAATATCTATTCTTCCATCCCACTCTCAACTGATGATCTTTCTTTTCACTAAGCAATCTGGAGAGAACTTCAAACCACCACCATTGCTATCCATTAACTGTATTTGTGTCCTTGTACCCTGGCTTCTCTCCTGTGGTATTTCTGGTAAAGGTTAACCCCTCATTTTCAGATTTACCCATTCCAATATACCACTTCAACAATTCTCCCCTTTTTCTCCTGAATTATCAGTATTTCCCTTTCTACTGGATCTTTCATCAGCATACAAATATGTTATCTCTCGTATTTAGAACAAAACAGAAAACACTCTTGTCCTCACTTTTCCACATCTAGCTAACTCCCCTAGTTTCTGTTCCCTCACAGAAACAGCCCTTGAAAGACTTGTTGATGCTTACTCTTTCTAATTTCTTTTTCCATCCTCTCTTGAATGACTCCAATCATTCTTTTATCCTACCACTCCTTTGAAAGTGCCCTTATAAAGGTCCCCAGTGACTTCTGGGTTGTGAAATCTAGTAAATTATCGGTTCTCATCTTCTTTGTCCTATCAGCAAGTGATATTTGGCCAGCTGAGCACCCCCTATTCCTTGAAACATTTTACCTTAGCTCAGGTCATTCTACCATCTTAGTTTTCCTTCCACCTCACTGACTGTTCCTTTTTAATCTTCTTGCTGATGATTCCTCATCTCTCCAGGGCTCAGTTCTTAGACCTCTTCTCTTTTCCATCTTCATTTAGTTTTTTGGTGATTTCATTCAGTCTCATGGCTTTAAATGAGAGTCTGTATGCTGAAAATCCTGTATTATATCTCTAGCCTAGCCCTCTTCCCTGAACTCCAGGCTCATGTATCTGAACTGCCTACTATTTGGATATCTAATAGGCATCTCAGATTTAATGTGTTCAAAACTGAGCTTCTGATCTTCCTCCCAAACCTGTTCCCCCTGAGATCTTTCTAAATCAGTGAATGGAAACTCCATTCTTCTGGACAGGATTTTGGGTGATTTCCAGTTGAATGTGATGGGTGGAAAGAATGGGGAAAATGGGACTCAACAATGTCAGGGATGATAGACAGGTAAGTACAGTCCCAAATGTGTCCTAGACTTAGAGCTTACTGCTATTGTGAGATACTAACTGAATACCATCACTTTTTCCTTCCCTGTATGCAGCTGGTAAGAGACAGAGGAAGAATAAGTGGGTGTTATAATGGCAAGTATCAGGGGGGCGAGGCACTAAAATACCCACTGCTTAAACACATCCTGAACTTAAATGCTGCCAGATAAATGAGAGAAATGAGACTGAAATGAACAAGGACTAGACAGGCTGTACAGTGATCATAAAACTGCCCCTGGTTGTGGAGAGCAAAGAGAACAAACCCAATAGGCATCACTACCCGTGGGCATATGGCTGATGCTCTGTCCCAGGGAATGGGAAAAGGAGGAGGGGGAATCACTATGTATGATGAATATTGTACATGTGAACAGTATGGAGGAAGATAAAAGACTGAGAACTATTTTAGACTTTGAACTCTTCCCCACACTTAAGAAGCCATTTACTTGTTCACAGTCTCTCACCTGAAATCCCTAGGGCCAGATGTGCCTTGAAGACAGAATTACTAGATTTCAGAAAGGTAAAAAGTATAGATACTATATAACTGTGTATTATGCAACTCCCCATAATCAAACCACATGAATACTTTCCTAGTAAAATGCATGAATATTCCACACCAAGTGGGATTATAAGGACTGTTTGTAGTCTTACACCAGCTAAGTGAAGATACCAAAGAAGTGTATGTCAGATAAGGTTTTGTGACCAAATGAGTTATGAAAAAACCTTGTTTTCAGGGCTTTTGGACTTCAAAATTGCACTGGATCTGTTCTAACTTCAAATTGGAAGAGCTTGAGCAAGACAGAATTATTGTCAAATTTAAGTAAGAAACAAGTACATGGAGGTCTTTGGAATTTTACCTCTCACAAGCTTTGGTAGAATAGTAACTCCTTCAGGGCCACTGTAAATCCAAGAGCTAAAAGTTGATTCTTACCAGAAATGTGGAATCCATTTCTGCTGTCATCAGCACTATGCCCTTTTCTTCCTTAAGTTCAGGGTAGTGATATAAAATCAGCTGACTGGCTGCAGATTCTCCTCGGGTCTGTAAGAAGGAACACTTATCAAGGTTCAATAAGGTACCACCATAGCAAAACTGCAATTTCAGAGCAATAGAGTCTGCAGAAAATTCTGGCTCTTAACAGCCCCTATGGCGACTAGTGATTTGGAAGACTGCTATGTGGGGGGATGGTCAGGCCTGCCAAGGCACAGTGAAACTGACAGTTTGCACACTGTTATTTGTGTCTTCAACTGAAAAAGGGTTGGCTTTTTTCCCAGAAAATGTTTACAGTAGGCAGTGAATCCTTCATCATGGCCATATATTTAAAAACAAAATGGCACAAGCAGCTACCAAATCAAATCTAAAGAAAGCAATATGCCTGTGTAATTGCCACTTTTATGGACTAGTGCATTTCACAGTTGAAATCTACTCCCCTTGGCTGGCTCTGAAGACTGAGCTCTTTTAAGCTGTGGCAAACAGCTGGAGAGTTTGCACATGGGCTAGATTTATAATGTGCAGTTTTAAAATATAATCTGGGTGGGAGGTAAGGGGAAAAGAAGAATGGGAACATCATAGTTTCATGAAGGATGAACAGGGCAGTGGTTACTAGATCTAGTCCAGACCAGTAAAAGAGGCTGAGTTCAAAGCTAAAGCCCTCATATAGGATAGGCGCAAACAACTATACATTAAAAAAGATGGAATCTCTGGATTTCATCTCTAAATCTCAACAAGAGTCCTTTTAATTATCAATACCTAACTATTGCTAGGGTATTCTTAATAGTTCAGCTTAATAGTTCTCCCAGATGTCAGACAGATTGATTGTTTTGATCATAATAATGCTTCTGGATCTTCTCCCTATACTCGTGTGAGAGCTTCATAGGGCAGGGACCTTGTCTCATAGTTTCCAAGTCCTAGCACAGTTTCTAACAAAATAAAACAGCAGAATGCTGAAGTTCACAGACTTTGGAGCCAATACTAAAGTCAATTAAACCTCTACCACTCAGAAGTGTGGACTAATTTTTGAGTACACTTTCTACTCTGTAAGTAGAAATAATAATAGTAACTATCTCATGGGATATTTCTGAGGACTAACTGACATAATATACATAAAACACATGGTACACAGTAAGTACATGAAATGCTGGTTATTATGTGTTCACCCAATAAATGATTGTTGGATGAATTATAAAATAATAAAGTGAAAGCTGCCCCCTCACTCTATTCATTTTCATTTCATTTTTCTTTTTTTAATAAACACAATCCAGTTTTTTAATATCACAAAGATACAGTCATGTGAACAAACCCTCATTCTATTTTGCCCTCTCCTTACCCCAACTTCAAATCCAGTATAAAACACCGTTGCTTTTGCCAGATGTGGCCTCCAAATATAGGATGTCAATCCTCCTTATAAGCTGATTTAAAATATTAACTTTTATGCTAGGCATAGAAGCCACAGGGCATAAATCTGCAAAGAAGTAAAAAGCTAACCTTTTCAAACAATATGGCTTCTCTCTCACTTACCAACTTTACATCTCCCTGTATGGCCCCGGAAGATGACTGGTTAGCCAGAGACGGGTAAGATTCCTCAAGGGAGGAACAACCTAAGACAGGCACAGTCGCAGGAGGGCCATCAGGTGAGAAATTGGTGATCAACAGTGGTGAGGTTTAGAACCTCACCCCCCCTGTTTTGAGAGAAATCTTCTGCATCCGTGGATGTTTTAAGGCCCTTGTCTAGCTTGGATTAACACATAGTCTACAGGCACACACCTGATCATCTACAATTGCTCTCTTACAACACTAAACTATGTTTTCTACCTTTATCTTGTATCTACCTACCACTTCAGCATTTTATTAAAAATAAAAATAATAATAATAATAAAGGGAGAAATGTGGGATCCACATATAAATCAAGTATAAAAATCAAATGAATATTCATATTTGACCTGATTGCTTATAATTCATAATGCGTGATCAAAACTGAAAGTTTCTGTGATGACTGCCCTTGTACTGTTCACCATGTAAGAACTTATTCACTATGTAAGAATTCGTTCACCATGTAAGAACTTGTTTGTTATGCTTCAGAAGATTGGAGACTGACGAGAATTAGGCTTGAGATGGATTAATGATTGTGCATTGAGCATTGACCCCCCTATACAGAATTTTACTGTTGTTAACAACCATTTGATCAATAAATATGAGAGATGGCCTCTCAAAAAAAATAAAAAATAAATAAATAAATAAAAAATTCAGGATGGTAGTTACCCTGGGAAGAAGAAACTGGAAGATGAAAAGAAAGGAATATATGAATATACATGTATTCTCCTTTTTAAGTATGGTGGCTTGTTCATAAAGGGTCCTTTTATTATTATATGTTGTAACATCCAAATATGTTGCATACATTTTTTGTATGTAACAAATTTTTACTAAACATAAAAATAAAAAGATAATAAGTGAAAAAAAAATATTAACTTTTATTTTAAAAGCTTCAAACTCTTTGGATCAAACTTTTTAATCCAATATTTGGGAATAAAACAAAGGAAAAGAAAGGAAGGAGGGAGGCAAACAAAACATCTATGGAATGGAGACTATTCATCTAGTTCGTTGTAAAGTGCTGACTTGGTTAATAAAATTCATGTAAGATGTAGAGCCTACTTTAAGGTTAAAAAATAACCATCATAAATAACCCATATTTGTTAAATAAGGCACATGCAGTAAATACTACAGAGGCCTGGGGAAGAGACAGGAGAGAGCCAGAAGTAGTCAGAGAATGTTTTGAGGTCTTTTCCAATTTCGAGGTATTCAGTAGGGCCTACAAAGCTAGCCCATCATACGAAGTACAACAATTCATCAAAGCACAGAAAATACTGCTGGTAATTGGTAGATATTCTGTGTCTTAGAGCCTTAGCAAGGGCTCAGAGTCCTACAAAGGGGTAGGACTCTTTCCTTTAGGGCATGAGCACAAACCACCTACCTGAATATTTATAAGTGCAGTGAAGTGGAGTTCAGTACTTGTCCACTGTCCTACAAAGAACTCATAACCTTCCCTTCTTGGTAGTGCACACAGAAACTGTGGGAAACAAACACACAAGATTTATGGATAAATAAAATCATTTGCTCTACATCCAACCACCTATATTATTCACTCCATTTCTTTAATGTTTGGTTTTTAAAACTTTTTAAAATTATGAATTCATATGTGATAATAAAATAAACACTCATATACTTCTTATCCTGTACAAAAAAAAGAGCATTAGAGACCCAACTGAAGCTCTTTCTGTAACCCTTTCTCATCCCATTCCAGAGTAATATCTATTCTGCACTTAGTATCTATCATTCCCTTTCATGTTCTTATACTTTTAGTGTATGTGTATATTCATAAATAAGAAATAGTAGTTTGTGTATTTAAAAACTTAAACTTAAATCTTATCAACTATATGTATACTTCACAACTTCCTTTTTTCACTTCACATTATACTTCTGAAATTTATCCATGTTGATATGTAACTAACTCATTAATTTTCACTTATTGTGTTGATTCTACTATAGAAATTTACTGTAAGTTATCACCTCTTCTATTGGTGAACATTTAGATCTTGTTCAATTTCTAAACTTTCTAATATTGCTGAATTAACTTTTGTTCCAATTACTGTAATCACTATATATTCCATCACCTGAGGTTGATATTCTATCATCTGAGTATGGCTCTAAACACCAAGAAGTGATTCATTTCATGTTTGGGATGTTTAGAATTGGGGACTAGTGGAGAAGAGAATGGTGCCAGAATAAGACAAAGGACAATCAGCCCAGTGTATATTAGTCAGAGAACTGTCTCCTTATTGCTAATCACCCAGGCTCCATGTTATTATTAGATGAGATGACCTCAATGCCTTATCTAGTAGCTGATGCCTTGTTAGGGAAAAAAATTTTTTTTTAGAGCTTTACTGAGGTATACTTGAAGTATAGTTAAGTTGCACACATTTAAAGTATACAATTAGATGAGTTTTGACATATGCATACTGTGAAAACATTACCATAATCAACGTAACGAACATACCACCTTAAAAGTTTCTCCAAGAGTCCCTTTGTAATTCAGACCTCTCTTTCCCTAACTGTCCCTAAGCAACCACTGATTCTCTCGGTTCCTGTCACTACTGGTCAGTCTGCATTTTTGAGAATTTTGTATAAATGGAATCATAGAATCTGTACTTCTTTTTGGTTTGATTCTTTCACTTAGCATTTAATTGTTTTGTAATCTATCCATGTTGTTACATATACCAATGGTTCATTCTTTCTTACTGCTGATTATTATTCCATTGTGTATGTACACATACACCCCCCTCCATTTATTTATTTATTCACCTGTGATAGATTTTAATGTTTTTCAGTACTTGGGTATTACAAATAAAGCTGCTATGAGCATTTGTGTACAAGTTACTATATGGACATATGCTTTCAGTTCTCTTGGGAAAATATCTAAGAGAAGAATGGCTTAGTATGGCAGATATATGCTTAACTTTGAAAGAAATTGCTAGACTGTTTTTCAAAGTTGTTATACCACTTTACATTATAGCAGTCTTTGAGAATTTCATTTTCTCCACATCCTTATCAATACTTGGTATGGTCAGTTTTTAAATTTTAGTCTAGAATTCTAGTGGTATCTGTAATTCTGATTTCCAATTTCCATTATGATTAATGACATTGAACATTTTTTCAGGTGCTTATTGCCCATTCTACTTCATTGGTGAATTGTTTGAATCTTTTGCCCATTTTTTAACTGGGTTGCCTAGCCTCTCATTATTAAGTTGTAAGTTTTTAATACATTCTAGATACAAGTCACTTGTCAATGTATGTATTACAAATACTTTCTCCCAGTCTGTGGCTTATCTTTTCACTTTCATATCTTTTGAAAAGTAGAAAATCTTAATTTTTTTGTGGTAAAATATACATAAAAGTTATCATTTTAACTATTTTTGAGTGTACAATTCAGTGTACATTTACATTGTTACACAACCATCACTATCACCCATCTCCAGAACGTTTTCACATCATCTAACTGAAATTCTATACCCATTAAATAACTCCTATCTCCTTCCCTCCAAGCCCTGGCAATCAACATTTTACTTTCTGTTTATGAATTGGACTATTATAGGTATGCATTTAAGTGGAATCACATAGTATTTGTCCTTTTGTGACTGGCTTATTTTACTTAGCATAATTCTTCAAGGTTCATCCATGCTGTAGCCTGTGTCAGATTTCCTTCTTTTTTAAGGCTGAATACTATTCTGTTACATGTATATACCACATTTTGTTTATCCATTCATCTATCAATGGGCACTTGGGTTGCCTTTTAGCTAGTGTGACTAATGCTGCTAGGAACATAGGTATACAAATAGAAAATTTCCATTTTGATGAAATCTAATTTATTGATTTTTTTCTTCTATAGTTCATGCTTTTGTGACATACTTAAGAATTATTTTGCCAAACTCAAGATCACTAAGATTCAATGTAAGATCATTAAATCACTAAATCCATGATCATTAAGATTCAATCTATGACTGTTTTTTCTAGAAGTCATGTTTACATCTGTGATCTATCTTGAGTTAATATTTGGATACAGTGTAAGAGTAGAGGTTCGTTTTTTTTTTTTTTTTGCATATAGATATCCAATTGTTCTATACTATTTGTTGAAAAGATTATCCTTTCCCCATTATTTACATTTGCTGAAAGATAACTGACTATACATATGTTGGATTATTTCTTTATTCTCTGTTCTGTTTCACTAGTCTATATGTCTATGTTTATGCCAGTACTAGAGTCTTCATTACTGTAGCTTTGTAGTACACCTTGAAATCAGGTAATATAAGTGCTCTAACTTTGTTCTTGTTTTCCAAAACTGTTTTGTTATTCTAG
Organism: Manis javanica; assembly: GCF_040802235.1. Lineage (NCBI taxonomy): Eukaryota > Metazoa > Chordata > Mammalia > Pholidota > Manidae > Manis > Manis javanica. The sequence goes on from NC_133159.1 coordinate 36,912,685, forward strand.
GTCCTTTGGATATCTAAATACATTTTAAAAATCAGCTTGTCAATTTCTTTATAAAAAAAAAAAAGCCTACTGGGATTTTGATTGGGATTATATTTAATGAAGAGATCAATTTTGGGAGAAATGATAATAATATTTAGCTATCTAATCCATGAACACAGTATATCTCTCTATTTATTTAAATGCTTTTTTATTTTCTTCAGTTAATGTTTGAGAAATTTTGAGAATCCTAGAAATTATTACCGACGCTAAGTCAGCTGGTCCACCTCACCAATTCCCTTTCCCTTTGGTCTTCTGGCAGCTCATTACTCCAGCAACAATCTCATAATTCCTTTTAGGCACATATAATCAGGATAGCATGGCCAAAACTGAAAGGAACTGTCAATAAAACAGAAACTTAAAGGAGGTTGAAAATATTAAGGTCTCTGGTGTTGCCTCCAACATTCACTTATACTGACAGATTAAAATCCACATCAGAAAGGGCTGAGATGTGTCAGAGAGCTAAAAAGCCAGGATCAACTGGGCCAACCCCACATGATTTCAAGAGGTTGAAAAATCTCATTTATCAGTACAATCAACATTTAAGCATCTTTTAAAAATAAACAGAGCACTATAACATGTGAGATAATACGGAGTATGAAGAGATTGTCTAGAAAACAGTCTTATTTGGCAGCACTGATAAGCAATCCTCATATGATCATTGGAAACTTACTGTCGGACAGGACTGAGCCCGGTGCCAGATCAAATCAAACTTTTCTTCCTGGAGGTAAGAAAAGAATAAAATTCAAAAATAAGAAAACATA